>NW_006774696.1:644758-666672 GCF_000442215.2 Lipotes vexillifer
GGAAAGAGTTTGGCAGGTATTGATAGGTCTCATGCTGAGGACTTAGACTCTGGGCATCAGAGTATTAAAGCTGAATATATATTTCAAAAGTACATATGTGGGATGTTTCACCACCTGCCATTCTGTCATAAGTCCTCTGTACTAATTTGCATAACTGAGAGTAATTAAATAATAATGACATCATTCAGGGTCACCATTTGACTTCCATTCTTACCCACTTTCACCAGTAGTAAGGCAGAAATAAAATCTATACCTTTGACAAAGTTATGAGAATATGGTCTCCCAGGGTAGATATATTGATATAATATTTTCCATGTGAAAGAAAGAGGGGTAATGGAAAGTAATATAAGAGGTTTAATTCATTATTGTAACTAAGAGTGGGTACACTTACCAAGATTTCCCATGGAGTGAGTGCTTTTTCTTGGTCCAAGCATTCTGATATTATGGAAGGAAGCCTGAAAATCGACTTCTCAGCTATGTTGTTTTCGTCTCACTTGGTTTGATTTTCAAGTTGAGACTAGATGATTTGCAGAATTGATTTCTCTAAATATTTGATCTTCTGGTCTCTCCTGAGGCCAATGTCCTGGTTATATTTTTAACTAGAGAGAAGTTGCTGCAGTTGATATTCACAATGAGGCAATACCATCCATATACATCTGGCTGATTTTACTTGGACGGGTCAAGGTTCAATCTCTTCACATGTGGTCTTTGTCACTGGTGATCCTTGTATGGTCACTTTCTCAATTCATCAAGTGGGGCCTCCTCACTACAAACATTCTAGTACTGTATCAACAAAATATCAGAGCCAGAGTAGGAACAGAGGGAAACTGTCTCAACTTGATCAAAGGCACCTTTATAAAACCTAAAACTAGCAATGTACTTATTGGTCAGAAACTGGATGCTAAGACAAGAAATGGAAATAAAAGGAATAGAGAATGAGAAGAAAGATGTAAAATTGTCATTGTTAGCAGAAGACATGATTGTGTACATATAACATTTTAAAAACAAAAAAGTTGTTTTCCCTTGTATCACCAATGAACATTCAGAACTTGAAATTAAAAAAAAACACACACAGTAGAAGTTACAGTAGTACCAAAAAATGAGATACTTAGGTTAAATCTGGCAAAATATGTATAATATATATATATATATATCAGGAAAACTACAAAACTGCCATGGAAAACATCAAAGAAGATAAATGGAGAAATATTCCATGTTCATGCATTGGTAGACCCAATATTGTTAAGATGTCAATTCATCCCAGCTTGATCTATAATTCAACATAGTTCCAACCCAAATCTCAGTAACCTGTCATATGGGTATCAACACACTGATCTAAAGTTTGTAATAGAAGGTGAAAGACATAGAGGAACACGATACTGAAGAAGCAAAACAAAGCTGGAGGACTCAGGCTACCCAACTTCAAGGCTTATTATAAAGCTACAATAAACAAGACAGTGTGGCTGCATGTGGAGAAGCTTATGTGGTTTGTACTTCCCACTAGCACCAGAGGAAAGGAGCATCTGGACTTTATTATCAGCTGTCCCAAATGTGAAGCAGGAAGGGAAAAGGGAGGAATGAGGCTTAAAAACTATCAGCAAACATCAAAAAATGGGGCTTCCCTGGTGGCGCAGTGGTTGAGAATCTGCCCGCCAATGCAGGGGACACGGCCTCGAGCCCTGGTCCGGGAAGATCCCACTTGCCGTGGAGCGGCTGGGCCCGTGCGCCACAGCTACTGAGCCTGCGCTCGAGAGCCCACGAGCTACAACTGCTGAGGCCCGCGTGCCTAGAGCCTGTGCTCCGCAGCGGGAGAGGCCACCGCGTTGAGAGGCCCGCCTGCTGCAGCGAGGAGAGGCCCCTGCTCACTGCAACTAGAGAAAGCCCATGTGCAGCAGCAACCATGTGCAGCAACAAAGACCCAACGCGGCCAAAAATAAATAAAATAAATTAACACCCCCCCCAAAAAATGAATTACAAAGAAAAAAAAAACATCAAAAAATTGAGTCAGACTGCCCCCCTTTTTTTGGCCGTACCTCGTGGTATGTAGCATCTTAGTTTCCCGACCAGGGATCAAACCCGTGCCCCCTACAGTGGAAGCACAGAGTCCTAACCACTGGACCACCAGGGAATTCCCTCAGACTTCCTTATTATGAATAAGTCGTGTGGATAATATGTATCCTTGATAGGATGTGATGAAAATGACACTCTACCTTTGTATGCCCCGAATCCATAACACTCTCTAACCATGAGGAAAACATTAAACAAATCTCAGTTGAGGAACATTCTACAAAATACTTGATCAGTGCTCTTGAAAACTGTCAATGTTGTCAAAAACAAGAGAAGTCTGAGAATCTACCACAGCCAAGAGGAACCTAAAGGAGACAGACAATTAGATGCAATGTGGTATATTGGATGGAGTCCTGGAAAAGAAGGACTCTAGGAAAAAAAAAATAAGGAAATCTGAAGAAAGTATGGGCTTTGGTTAATGTAATATAAAATAAAAACCAAACAAAATGAATTCACCACCTTTGGAGGATGAAAGGAAATCAATAAAACTGGCAAACAAAAGAAAAACAGTCAAGCATTTGTTCTGCCTTTCTTATATGAATTATACCCCTGGGTAGCCAAATACTAGATGAAGAGTAGAGTCTCACTATCAAATTATTCCAACTACCAAATGAAAAAGATCATAGACAATCAAAAAGTAGACAAAGAGTTGACTGTCTTTATCAAGTTATTCCAACTAATACATGAAAAAACATATTATAGAACATAGAATAACACTGTTTTGAAACAGCAATGAATTAATGGATCTGGGCACCTAGCATCAGTACCTACTAATATCACTAAAAGAAACATAATACCATCTATAGTGTTCTCAAAACGATTGAACCTGAGTCTGGTTGAGCCTGTGGATTCGTCCACTAATGTGTAAGTGGTACACAGAGAACAGAGAAATATTGTGACCTGCATGATGAGTGGGTAATCAACAAAAGCCAGGTAAAAAATAGTCATGGTAGTCATGGTACTGTAATGGCGATTTCAAGAGATGATGCATGAGTAATAATGATAGCTAGACAGACATTGTTTTTCCTATGTGGTGTTCACGTATTAACATTAACGACACTAACTTACATATACTACACGTTGGACTTCAAATAATGGTTGTTTTTGTCCCCAGTGATTAAGTTCTCATGGTTCCCAGTTCTTTGACCTACACAGATTTCTCATCCAGGAGCTTGCTTTCACTGCCTCCTGATCTGAGATTAGGTACAGCAAGAAAGTATTCAAAGAGTAGTAAAGGAGTAAGGAAAATCACACTCTAGAGGTTTGGTTTTACCTGTAGCAGCAGCTGTTGCCATAAGAGATATCTCTGATGGAAACTCGGGGGGTGACCAGGATTCTAGAATCTTCCTAGTCCGAACTCTGGAGCTAGTCAGGGTAGGTGACCTCAAATCCTGCTTATGGTTGAACATTAATCTTATTGTGACCCCAGGTTGGATTGCATGAAAATATTTAAATATTGAAGAGGTGACTTCAAACCTTTAAGAAGTTCCTGCTACGGTGGAGTGCTAACAGGGGCCCCTGCTTCAGATTTAACAGCTGGAGTAACACAGGGATCCTTCACATTGGGAGAAGCCAGCCCAAGAAGAACTAAGTCTCTTTGTCTGAGAATCACTGGTAGGGACCTGATGAAGCTGCAGGAAGGGATGGTCCAGTTGCCTGGTCCCTAGGAGAGGGTGGATTAGGAATAACTGGACTTAATAGGGCACTGAAACCTCCAATGTTGATCATGGAATTTTCTACATATTATTTCTAGGGGCTTCTGCTTTGGGGGACAGGAGAAAAATATAAATAAAAGACAAACAGTCCAGGCTGCTTTTTGTTATTTGCCTAAATATAAGGCATGTTTACAAAAAGGATATAAGGGTAAATTTTTTTTTTTTAAGGATATAAGGCTGAGCACCTGGGGACGGGAAAGGACAGGACCATATAGTGTAGGCATTCATTCATTTATTAACTCATTCAAATAATGGTCCACACTCAGACTAGGATTCAGATCCTACCCCTTTTTCTTTCTGGCTCTCTGGTTTTGGATTGGTCATTATAACTTTCTGAATCTCAATTTTCTTATTTGTGATTGTGGGCCAAGAACTAATCTCTTATATAATTGAAATGGAAATTTGATTTAAAAAATATTGTTTCTAGTATTGTGTCCTGTGCAAAATTGGCAATACCTAGGAGCCTCTGTTAATAATAATTCATATAACAGGCCAATGTTATTTATTAAGTGTTCATTGTGTTCAGTTGATAAAGAGATGGATAAGAAAGGAGATAAATAACATTGAGTGAAATAACATTTGTAAATGAGTAGTGATTTCAGTCTGATGGTTCATAACAGAACAGAGGAATTAAAAGAGCCAGCTAAACTGTAGAGTTTAACATGCTCAATTAGCTGGATCCAAGTATGTGTGATTCCAGAGTCAATGTATAATTTTGACACACCACGCTTTAATTCTACCCACACAAGTTGCATGAGCAAATAACTCCTCTTTGCTTTCTTGTTCTAGGTGTGTGGAGATTCACTATGTCTATTCTGATAGCAAATACTTTCATTGAGTAAATTGGATGCTATGGACCTCCAGGGCCTCCTGGACCTCTGGGGCCTCTTGGAGTTGCAGGTCCTAGAAGTAGGATCTTTTCTTCTGTCTCTTAATTTCCCCTCCCCCTTTCTCTTTGGGTAAAATGTCATAATCTTCATGGTATTGATAGCAAGTAAGAATAGAAAGAATCTGGGGAAACTTATGGACTGCACAAAGGGCTTCTTTAGCAGACTGTTCATTAGCCCAAACCACAGGTCTTATGAAGACTATGGAATCTGACCCAAGTCCAGACCCAGGTTGTTACTTAAGGCAACTGCTCCGTAAGGGTAAGTCAATGTAGTGGAGATGTCAAGAAAACTCGTAGTTGCAGAGGTGGAATCATGCATCAGGAGAGTCTTTCTAGTTAAGAGGGAAAAAAACAAGCTAGTGGAACCTATAGCACATAGTACTATATGAGAAGGTGTGCATTTGATCACAAAGACTGTACCAAGTCCAGATATTATGGGAAAGTTGGCACTCAGTAAGCCCTGCGTATGCTTATGCTCTAGATCCTTCTCACTGGTTACAACGCGGGGTCCCTGGTGTGCTGCTTGTCCTCACTGTGTAGGCTCAAAATGGATGAGTCAGAGTCAAGGTTCTCCAAGTGTTGTCCACAGACCAGCAGCACCAGCTTCACATGAGATATTCTTATAAAATCAAATTTCAGTCTCTACCCCAGATCTAGTCTATGAGAAACTCTGGAGGTGAGCAATCTGTGTTTTAATAAGGGCTCCATGTGAATCTGATGCATGCCAAAGTTTAAGAACCACTCAGAATGGGGAGGCTTTATAAACTGCTGCTTGCAGCTGAGTAAGACAGAGTCAAAGCCTCCCCCATCCCCCAGAGAATCTCACATATTTTGAAAATTTTCTTATAGGGCCATTATTGTCATTGAATATCCATGGGCCCCTATCCTAGGATCAAATGTCTAAGATTTAGTGATTCAGAAGTTTGTTTTTCCTGAAAATAAGAGACCCAGGCTCTTGGATTCAAGAATAGTGTCATGAAGTAAATTGCAGACCCATAAAGTAAGGGGAAAAGAAAAAGTACAGTAAAATGATTTTTGACACTGCCTCTTTATTATGACATTATCCTAAAATCTTATTAGGAGCATAGATCACAGTCCAAAACTTAGAGGCCAGCAGTTATAATCATAAGAGCAAACATAATATTTAATGCTAACTTTTTTCCAGAACAGACCAATGAGAGTATATATCATGACTTGCTTTTGTGGATGATGAAAAAATGGACCCTTACAAATGTTAAGAAACTTGCCCAGGGATGAGATATGACCTACACTATTTCCTTTATAAGCCAAAGCTCACACTCTTAAGCAAGGTAGCATCTTAATCCCCACAGGAAGGCTAATGTAAAATTGACATTCTGATTGATGCATAGCTTGCTCAGATAAAAGTGAAAGAAGTTCCCTGGGGGGCAGGGATGGGGTGGCTAGTGGATAACAAGCTCAAGTTTCCAAGCTCTGAATAAGGATCACCAAATACAAAACTGCAGCAGTCCTGAAGTGGTCAGTACTGGCCTAAGTATAGCATAGCAGTCCTCGAGACTTCGCTCCAGGGAAGGTTCAGCATCTGGATCCAGGAATACCAGACAAAAATAGAGCAAGTACGGGACACTGTATTGAGGACACTGATAGCACAGGGGGAGCTAGGACAGGAATTGAAGCTCCAGATATTAGAGTCTAGACAGAACAACCTGCAGAGCAGTGCATCTCAAGTTCAGTGTGTGAAATCACACCACCACCAGTGCATTCTGGAAGGATACACGCTCCTCTAAGGTATCAGTTTCTCATAGACTGTTCTGTGTTCCTCCTAGGTCCTGCAGGATTCCTGGAAATTACTATTTCGACTTTGATGTAGAGCTTTGCCACTGCAAGGTGAAGGTTTGGCTAATGACGAACCAAAGCCAAGTTTTGGAAAAGGATCTGATGGCCAAAAAAGTGTATGTTAATATCTCTGGTGCTATAATTATGCTTCTGAAAAAGGGGGACAAGGTGTGGCTAGAAGCAGAAGTTGAAACTGAGAAACCAAAGCGAGCAGAAGTCACTATCTATTTCTCAGGTTTCCTGAATTCGTCCCTGAAACTAAGCCTCTTGTGAGTCTGCAGCCTGAAAAGGAATAAAGCCAGTTTCTAATTTCTGAAATCTTGGATTTCTTTCATTCCCCATTCTGAGAAAAATAATTGCATGAAAAAAAAAAGGCATTTCTGCTTTCATTAAAGCTGGGGCTTGAAAGATGTTATCAGAATCAGGAAATTAACTTGTTCAAACAACCCCATCCTCAAGACCAAGGCCATTCCTATTTACACCATCCCGACTAGAGTTGTTGCCGAAATATCGGCTTCCCTGTGCACCGATGCCGAACAAAAATATGGAGACAGAGATTTTGGAGGAAAAGAGAGGTGGCTTTATTTTTCTGCCAGGCAGAAGGGGGGACACAGCTGAAGAGGTGAAGGTTTATGTTTTGATTTGAGCGCGCTAACATCTAACGTCTAAAGTCTGTTACCAACTGCTGGGGCCAAAATGGGAAGTGCTTCCTCTAAGGTTCCACCCCAACCTGGGAACCCTTACGGAAAATTTTAAATGACTAGTCGACCAATAGCTATGATCCAATGACAAAGAAAAATGGCCTGAAAATGGGTCTCCTACAATTAGATCTTTATTGCCACAGGATGGGAAAAATGGACTGAGATTCCCTTATGTTCAGGACTTTATGCCCCTTTTATTATAATCCTGCTCTAGGTGGCTCCATAATCAAAGGACTGAGGAATCAGAAAAAAACAACAACAAGAAAACACTCTCCAACATTCTAAATGATCCTCTTCTAACTTCTCCCAACTCTCAGGGTAAGAGAGGAGCCAAGTTCCCTCACTCCTTCAGATTTTTCTGACCAAACTAAGACCCCACCTCCCCAGAGGGACAATCCCTGTTGGGACATTTTATCAGCCAGTCTGCCCCTGTTATCAGAGCCAATTTGAGCACTATCTGATTTAAATTTTAGCTATGAAACCATGACCACAGAAAGAGAAAGATGATTTTTGACAGTATGGCCACAATATTCTTTAGACTCTGGAGAAAATTGGTTAAAATAAAACTGTTCTTAAAATTGCAAAACGAATTATTTTTGCATGTGCAATTAGAAAAAGCTAGCTTGTTAAAATACTTTTCTTCAAAATTCTGACCCTGAGAGAACAAAAATATGCCTAGGACAAAGCTTGAAGTTAACTCTTATCATGTCGTTGAGCTACAAACATAGCCCACTTTGCCTGAGATTTCAGCCTTGCGTTAATTAATAGAACTTCAAGCCAAGAAAAACAAAAAACGGCAAAGAGACATTTTAAATCTCAAGTAGAAACTATGAGATCTCTGTCTGTCTGGATATATGTGTATGTCTCAGCATGTGTTTTTGTCTTTGGATAATGTTACTGAGATTAATTTGTAAATGAGCTCTATTTAATTGGCTTAAAAGAAAAGTAAGTGCTTACAAATCAAACAATTCTAAATACAAGAAAAATTAAATAAATTTCAGGTTCAAATGAACTGGGAAATATTCAATATTAAATTAATACCTGTTTTTTTTTTTTTTGTAAATTTATTTATTTATTTATTTTGTCTGTGTTGGGTCTTCGTTGCTACGCACAGGCTTTCTCTAGCTGGGGTGAACGGGGGCTACTGTTCGTTGCGGTGCTCGGGTTTCCCATTACAGTGGCTTCTCTTGTTGTGGAGCACGGGCTCTAGGCACGCAGACTCAGTAGTTGTGGCGCACTGGCTTAGTTGCTCTGCGGCATATGGGATCTTCCTGGACCAGGGCTCAAACCCGTTAGGGTGGATTCTTAATCACTGCGCCACCAGGGAAGTCCCTAATACCTGGTATTAATGTTTAAGTTTCTTGATCTAATTAATATAGACATGTCTTTCAAGCCATCAACATTAAGTATAATACTTTCATTGTGCTTAGGTTTAATATAAACTAAATAAGATCTTATTATATTTGTTACAAATTTGTCAGCAATGAAAATAACTCGATAAGAAGAAACTTTTAAGAAAAAAATTACAAGTGAGATAAGAGCTTTGGGTGAACTCTTTAGGAATAATTATGTTTTAAGAATATTTACTTAAGAATGATCTCTCCAGATATTTGACAACTTGAAAATTTAGAGTTGTGTTAAGTTAAAGGATGGAAGTTTATTAAATAACGAAGCCATTTCCAAATAAAATAAGATACTGAAACATTAATTACTGAACACTGGCTTCCTTTTACAGAGAAACAAAAGGTTTAGAACTATTAAAAAATGTGTTTGGTGCCACACTGAGATATTTTCTATAAGAAAGCACATTCTTCAAAAATTATTATTTGGATGTATGTTTACCAATCTACAGAGTGCTGATATAAAGGACAGTTCATGGTTGCTTAAGGAGAGTAGGATGTATGTTTTTAGTAAAGAAGGTATGAGGAATGGAATTGCAGTTTATTAAGAGAAAAGGAAGTAGGTCTAACTTACAGGTGGTTGTCTCTGAATGGGAAAATAAAGTGATGGATACAGAAAGTGATAAAAAAGTTTGTGGAAAGTGGACCCTGAGAAAGGAGTTTTATGCATGGTAAAAATTTTCTTAAGATGTTGAACTGCCTTGGATGACAGATTTTAAGCTTCTTTACCTTTTAAGTGATCAGTTCGATATTTGCCCTTAAAATCTTTTTTTTTTAATTTAATTAATTAATTTATTTTTATTTGTGGCTGAGTTGGGTCTTCGTTGCTGTGCGTGGGCTTTCTCTAGTTGCGGTGAGCGGGGGCTACTGTTCATTGCGGTGTGTGGGCTTCTCATTGTCATGGCTTCTCTTGTTGAGGAGCACAAGCTCTAGGCGTGCAAGCTTCAGTAGTTGTGGCACGTGGGCTCAGTAAGTTGTGGCTTGCGGGCTCTAGAGCTCAGGCTCAGTAGTTATGGTGCACGGGCTTAGTTGCTCCGCAGCATGTGGGATCTTCCCAGGCCAGGGCTCGAACCCGTGTCCTGTGCATTGGCAGGCAGATTCTTAACCACTGCACCACCAGGGAAGCCCCTTTTAAAATCTTTTATTGTTACTTTGGCTAAGTGAATAACTATTGTTTCACAGTGATGTATGATCTTATCTGACTGTTTTAAACCCTTTTGATTTTTTTGATAAAACTTCCCAAATCAAGTTGTGAAGAAGTTTCTTTGACCTCTAGCTAACTTTGGGGTTCTTCAAAGGGCCCCTGAAACATCCCAAAGAGAGATATTACATTAATTTGGTTCATTTGGTTATGTTAAAAGTACACAGGAAGTATTGTCAAATACTTGTGTAATAAATCTTCTTAGGTTATATTGTATGGTAATTGTTACTAATATAAATATTCTAGAAATTATATGGAGTTTCAAAAAAAATTCTAATATGTCCTGATAAAATGTTATCAGTCATAATTCTAGTTATTATCTTAAGTGTCATATGTTACAACAGTAACCAAGTTACCTTGTTAATTACATTGTAGTCAGATTTTAAACTTGCCTTAAGTCTATAAAGTAGACACTTACGGTTTCACTCTGATGCCTTTGCAAAAATGCTTCCTCTTCAAGATTTATAAAAAGGACTTTTGGGGCTTCCCTGGTGGCGCAGTGGTTGAGAATCTGCCTTCTAATGCAGGGAATGCGGGTTCGAGCCCTGGTCTGGGAAGATCCCACATGCCGCGGAGCAACTAGGCCCGCGAGCCACAACTACTGAGCCTGCGCGTCTGGAGCCTGTGCTCCGCAACAAGAGAGGCCGCGATAGTGAGAGGCCCGCGCACCGCAGTGAAGAGTGGCCCCCGCTCGCCGCAACTAGAGAGAGCCCTCGCACAGAAACGAAGACCCAACACAGCCAAAAATAAATTAATTAATTAATAAAAAAAAAAAAAAAGAAAAAGGACTTTTGGATAAATACAAGTTTCTGACTTTCAGACCATAATGCTAAACTGGATATAAAGAAGCTCTTCTCCTCAAGCTACTTATGGTTTACAGCAACTTGATAATTTACACCTATGGGTAAAATTAAAACATTTATCTTTTCTCTCTATCTACTGCCTCCAGAGATTGGAAACTCTTAGGTCCCCAGCACCTTTATCAGATAAATTAGGAAGGCTACCTCACTAACAGGTACAGAAATCTCAAGGTATTTTGGGGACCTTGAAAAGGGAGGAATTCACCTAGATCTGGTAAGTGAAATCTGTGACAAGCCCCTAGTGTGACTTTCCTGAGAGGTCTTTTAAAAGTTTAGTCTGAGATTCCTTATAAAAGTGTCAGCAAGCAAAAAGCCTATATGATCAATTACAGTTATATAAATCATCAGGCCAAGTTTATTGAGACCAGTCTGAAATTTGGTTCCCCCTCTCTGTTAAGAGAACAAAGTTTTCTGGGAATGCTGCTTTAATAACAGACTATGTAAATTTCTTTGCCTTTAAGTGATTTACATTTGCTTTTAAAATCTTTTGTTACTTTGGTAAAGTAAATAAGTATTATTTCACAATGATCTGTGAAGATTATGGCACATGTAGGTAAAGTTCATTCTGCTTCCACAAAAATTACCCCCTCAGTGTCAGACTTTTGCCATCCTGATGTCCTTAAAACATGACAACAGTCTACTCCTAAATCAGGGAATTTAAAATGGGTAAACATTAGCTGTCAAACAAGCAGGGCTGTGGAAAATCCAAGACGGCTGCTTGGCTTTTTCCAGCTCCATGACAAACCTCAATTTTATTTGATGGGATAAAGCCTTCCCTGGCTGCAGGGTTAATGCCCTCACAATGAAGTAAAAAAATTATGTTTTACTGAATATTAAATTCTAGTTTTGTTAATTAAGGTCTGTGTTTACCAAGACTCACTTCCCAGATAGTTCCTTGCTATTATGTTATATTGCTAAAAAGTTTACTTGAATTATTAAAGGACACTCTAAGTTTGTATCTAAAGCTTATCTCAGTAATCTATCTTTGGATGAAGATCAGATGGCCCACGACCTACAACCAGGGGATTTATACATACTGGAAAAGACATAATTTAAAGGACTATCTCCAAACTGGATGGAAGTACCCTTATCAGGTACTCTTAACTAGCTCATACACAGTAAAACTAAAGGGAATTAACTCTTGGATTAATTTCCACTCACAAAGGGCCCCTGTACTGGACTGGCCTATAGAGAGGACGGGTGACCTCAAAATCACCTTAAAACAACGCTCAAACAGAGGAGAAGCGACACTCACAGCAGGATGAGAAAAAGACAACATCAGAAGTAGACAGCTGACCAAAGATCCTGGACCTGACTCATCTGCTCATTTATAATGTTTTCTTGACTTCTTGGACCTTTGCATATGAATCAAATGTTTTTCTATCATAGGCATGATCCTATGCTCGTTTTAAAAATCCGTCCAATTGTTGGGTTTGTGGCCGATTACCCATGTCTAGTACTTCTGGGTTATTTGAGTGGATTTCTCCACTCCAAGGCTCTAATTGGTTGACTCTTAGGAAATTTATCTTAAAAGGAAAATTATAGTCATGTTCAGGCCACTACTGATATGACTAGATGAGATCCCCTCACCCCACCAATTAACAATACCTGCTCTGACCCTGACCATAAACATGAATTTTCCTCTATTACTCAAAATTCAATCAGAGCAATAAGCAGAATTTCAGCCAAGGAATAAAGCCTCCCACAATTATGGGATGGATTTATGTAATTAACACCAGGCTATGGTAATTTAGGTTTAAAGGGTCCTCTATGCTGGGAACAATTAAATCATACTAAGGATAATCAGTCTAGTAACACTAGGAAACTGGGCTGAGTACCTTATGGACAATGCCAATTATAATTTCCCTGAAGAATAGGGATTGGTACAAAAGAGACTAAGTCAGACGACCTGGGATATACTGGACTGTACTCTATGGAAGTTCTTAGCGTAATTCTTACTTATGACTTTATTAATACTGCCAGCTATGTTATTTGTATTCTGCCTATTTCAAAAAATTGTTTCTTATGCTACCAAGTGTGTGACTGAGCCTCTGATAAAATGATGATATATAGTTTCATGTGAGATCAATGACTGCAGTAGTCTAACTCTAGATATGAGAAGAAGCAACAAGAGGGAATATTGTCCTGGACCATAAGAGACTAGGAAGACTGGTGGTCCAGAGACTTTTGGATACTAGTAAAGGCCTAGACCAGTAATAGCACATGGAGTGGCCTATCAGCAAAATCTTTGCCAGACCTGGGAATGATCATTCCTAGCACCGTGGGACAAAATGGTCATGAAATGCCCCAAACCATGGTTGAAATTATGACCATAAAGGGGCCCTGCTGACTGAAAACTGACACTTGCCATCTGCTTCTACAAGGATTAAATCATGAGGTGCTGTAGCTGGCGACCTTCAACACCCACTACAAGGAGTTCAGGGTGGAGATCTGAAATGAGGCCCTCTGTGCTCTGGGAAAAACTCACAGGACAGGCCTTCAGAGAGTTAAATACTTTCAGAAGATTTTATGAGCCCCAATTCTTGCATCTTCTCAAACCTAGAGAAACACTTCATTAACGGTGACACTATGGTGTGATTTTAGGCAAGTCCTTTTATTGCTAAGAACTTGAGTTTTCTGAGCTGTGTTAGATTTGGGATGTCACCAGCCATTCTCAAAACAATGTCTGCTGGCAGCTGGTAAGTGCAACCTTACTTCTTAAAGGTCTCCTCTTGTAACTATTATACTTTTAGATGATAAAATTACTTTAGATCATTTGTTAACAAAAAGAGAAAACACATGTAGTGACCAATAGCTCCTGTTATTTATATGTTAATACCACATCAAAGGTTAACACCTACTTTGATGAAACTAGATAACCTGCTACCTGGCTACACATCTCCCCAAAGTGCCAGGCCTAGACTGGGTTTCAGGTTTATTCTCCTAAAAAGAAATGAGATCTATTTTGTCTATTAATGTTCAGGTTGTCACTCCTCCAAATACTTCTAACAGGGTCTGTTACACCTACATCAATCACACTGGGCTAATAATAGAAGAGGACATGAAATTATATATATGAACACACCAAATGGCTCCATTCCTTTAGACAGGGTAACCCAAGCGCTGACTCTATCTAGATCAGGATCAAAATTACTACCAAACGTAACACGGCTCTTAATCCTGCATGGGCCCCCAGCTACAATAATTCTTTTACTAATCTTTGGCCTCTGTTTTTTTAAACTACTTGTTAAATTCTGTCTCTTCCGGATTACAATAGGTTCACATCAAGATAATGGTGATGCAGAGATTCTGGCCATTTCTCAGAACAGATCCTGCCAAAACAACAACAGAAGTCACCCTGGGGCCCTTAATAAGACAGGGCAAGAGCTCCGTGACCCCAACTAGGTAGGGTCTACAAGCCCCATGCCAGCCTGAAAAAGCTACAGAAGACAGACCATCATCCCTCATCCTCCCAAAAAAAGATTTCTTGGGGTTCATGTCTCAGGGGGGGATTTGAAATAGGAGGTAGATGGGCCCCTGGGCCGGACAGCTGATGTTTGTCAAGTGGAGGAAAACTGAAGTTTTGTCCTCAGCCAGACAAGAATGACACCTGTTTCCCTTCCTCCATTGATATGGAGGGAATGAGCTAGCAGTGGGGAATTTGTTGCAGCAAAAATAGAAATGAAGTTTTCCCTCTCTTGAGAACAAGGAAAATAAAGGGAACAGTGAACAGGCTAGAGAAGAAACATAACCTGGCCTGAAAGAGTTAATCACTCCTAGTTGTTTTTTTCTTTTTTTTTTAACTGTTACTAATCTGTAGTGTCTGTAACTAGATTTGTACATCACAAAGCTAACCTATTACTCTTTAGCACTATGTGAATTACATCCTGCACTCCCTTGTAGCAAATCATCCCTTGTAGCATTTCAGAAAAAAAAGGGTCGTAGGCGGATAACCCAGAAACTAAGGGACCCAATTACCAGGCTGCCTGACTGCCAGCTGTGACTGTTTTGGAATAATGCAAGAAGAATGCAAGACCTTCCCTACTTTGATCCTTATCATATACCCCAGACTGCAAGCCCCATGTATAAAGTCTTCTCCGATTCCCGAAGGAGCCGGGGGCGGGAAGACAGGAATAAAGACACAGACCTACTAGAGAACGGACTTTAGTATATTGGGAGGGGGAAGGGTGAGCTGTGACAAAGCAAGAGAGAGGCATGGACATATATACACTACCAAATGTAAGGTAGATAGCTAGTGGGAAGCAGCCACATAGCACAGGGAGATCAGCTCGGTGCTTTGTGACCACCTAGAGGGGTGGGATAGGGAGGGTGGGAGGGAGGGAGACGCAAGAGGGAAGAGATATGGGAACATATGTATATGTATAACTGATTCACTTTGTTATAAAGCAGAAACTAACACACCATTGTAAAGCAATTATACCCCAATAAAGATGTTAAAAAAAAAAAATCTCTATCTCCGTATTTCTGTTCGGCATCGGTGCACAGGGAAGCCGATATTTCGGCAACAGAGTTCATTGGACCCCAATTCATCGAGAAAATGTGATCAATGTACTCTCTCCACTTGCCCTAGTCACATCCTATCTTTTTTCAGAGTTTTTATGTGCCTGAAGATCTTATTCTCTGTACATTCTTCCATGTAAATAATTTTCTGTTACTCACCCCATAGGCTCTGTCAAGCTTATTTGCACTGCTGAAGGGGGCCGAGGCAAAACTGGAATTTTCCCTTTCCAGTAATAAAGGATAAGTGATTGTGATCATTCCTGTTTTTGAAACATGAGAATGATTTAAAATATTGTATTAGAAAAAGTGACAATAGCTGCTATAACAGATCCACTTATAAATCTCAGTAGCTGAACACAGTGCTCACAAAAATTCTGCAAGGGTATTTCTGAAAAAAAGGGTGAATCTCTTCCACGTGGTAAGAGAACCAAGGTCCTTCCTTCTTGTGGATGGGCATCTTCTTCCTCATTGCTTCTAGGTTCTCCACTTTCAAAGTAGCAGAAGAGAAAAGAAGATGGATGGGAATACATGGGAGAAATCTATGGACAAGTCTTTCAAGTGGCTCCCATTCTGAGTGCTGATACTGTGTGGGTTGGAAGCCAGTTGTATGGTCCCTACTAACTGCAAGGTGAAGAGAGTTTACATAAGCAACCAAGATAAAGGAGAAGCAGTCTGGGTGAACAGCTATCCAGTCTCTGATATAGAGATAGAGATAGAGATATACATCTATCTATATGTATACAGATATTCTATTCGCCTTAATAGCATTTCAAAGCTAACACTATGTTAAGAAAGATACAAGGCTGAGTTTAGAGGGGAAACCTGATGCCAGAGAAGTAAAAGGAAATTAAGACACAGAAGCTGCTTTTTCCCCACAGAAGGCATTTTCCAATATGTTCATACATGAGCAGCCATTTAGTCACTTTATGGGACAATGAGGATAGAAGTAATGACCCAGGAAGTCTCCAACTTGAGGAGTCTCATGAAAAACCCTCCAGGGACTAAACTCTGCAAGGATTAGACCAAGATAAGAAAGAAACAGAACTAAATCTTCTAAATTTTTCCAACTAGAAGGGAATAGAGGGAATGTGTAAGGGGAATAATATTGCCTTGGTTTCACGTGAAGCAAATGAAAATACAATGTAACTGCTATGTAAATAGTTGTAAATACAATGTAAATGCAATGTAAATACAGTTGACCCTTGAATAACACCAGTTTGACCTTTGATTTTAATATGAAATTAATGTCAAACCATTCAAATTAAATCAAGGTCATTATGACATAAATAAACAAAACAATGGAGAGTGAGAAAATCCATTATATTTTTCAATTATGTTTTAAAATTTTAAACTATAATGCTCATAATCAAACCAGTAGTATAATACATTGCTCTACATGTTAAAATTTTCTTTGTCTCTTTACCATTCTTTAGTATCTGTCTCCGTTTCTATTTTTCTTTGTCTTGATTTTATCCCCAATTGTGTTTCACTGTGACTATCCCTGTGTTTACTGTTTATTCCCATTGAGCTGTTTTCTGTCCCTTTCCAGATCTCTCTTGACTTATGTCCTTCTTGATCATCCTTGTTCATTATCTTCCAACTGAGTTTACTTCCCTACCTTCAACAATATCAACTGATATGATATAAAGTATGGGTTTTTTTGTTTTTGTTTTTGTGTTTTTTTGAAGAAGATGTTGGGGGTAGCAGTTTATTTATTTATTTTTGCTGTGTTGGGTCTTCGTTTCTGTGCGAGGGCTTTCTCTAGTTGCGGCGAGTGGGGGCCACTCTTCATTGCGGTGTGTGGGCCTCTCACTATCACGGCCTCTCTTGTTGCGGAGCACAGGCTCCAGACGCACAGGCTCAGGAGTCGTGGTCACGGGCCTAGTTGCTCCACGGCATGTGGGATCTTCCCAGACCAGGGCTCGAACCTGTGTCCCCTGCATTAGCAGGCAGATTCTCAACCACTGCGCCACCAGGGAAGCCCCTACAGTATGTTTTTGATAGTATCTATTGTTATTAATTATTAATGTTTGAAATATCCAATCAGTGTTTTTAAAGCATTTTAGTTGTTTGCCTCCCCCTGCACACAACTCTTCTATCTCTGTCTCTCAAACTTCCTCTGATTCCACAAAGAATTTGTGAGAGTTGGCCCGAATTCACATATTATCATAGGACAATATAAACAAATACAGGAGTATAGATTTTTTTAAGAAAACTTATAGCAAAGCCCAAAACAAGTAGGCTAAAATGAGGACTGAAGGAAATAAGGTGTAGGTATCAAGACAGTTTTTGAAATTTAGATGAAAGTTTGTATCCAAGCTTTATGATGAAGAAATACAGAACAAAACATAGTCACTTATGCAAATTATATTAATATAGTTTGTTAAGGTCATGCCTACTTCTTTCTTGAGGGTCTTGAACTTAGGGCAAGAGGAAATCATTTTCCTGGATTTTCATTTATGGACACCAAGTAAGTTAAGCCACAAAGTCCTCAGCAACTTTCCTCATCACAATAAATTCAATGAAAGGTTTCCTTTTATAGTCAGTTTATTGCCCTAGCATTATATTTTTAGAATAAGGCTAGTTTAGCTCAGCAAAATCAACTGAATGTATGATTTTAATTTAATTCTCTGTGTGGCCTTTGTGTGTTTGTATGTATGTATGTGTGAGTATGTGTGTGTATCTATTTTGGGATCAGTAGGAATGGAATGGGGGAGTCAGTGACTGTAAAAAAAAGTTGTTGCCCACTTATATCCCCCAAGACATAGACAATCCAGCACCATATTTGTGTGAAAGAACAAATCACCCAAGAATCTGGAGATGTGCATTTCAATCCTCGTTCCATGCTCAAAAACTAAGAGCCTGGAGAAAGTACAGCCATCACCTTTTCTAGGCCTCAGTTTCTCCTTCTCTACATGATTGCATGTGATACCAAGCCCCCCACTATTTCGTGGAGGAGTTTGGGAAATGTGAAGCAATGGAATGTGCCAAAATGTTCAAGATATCCTCACAGCTGTTTTTAAATTGTTTTGAGATATATCCTTAGTTTTCATGTAATAGATTGTCAAAACTCTTTGAATTAACCTTCTCTCTGGTTTTAAAATCAGAATAGCACTCTCCCTGTAAGATAGCAAGAAGAATAAAAGTAATAAGGGATAATTTTAAAGATACATATATAAAGATATATAAAGTACCTGCTAGACTCCAGACAAAGAATATACACATATCTTCTTGAAACTTTAAAACTATTAAACAAGGCAAGCAGATGCTCCCAGCATCCTTCTATAGATGTGGCTGGGAGAGAAGTTAGGTGACTGCCCTAAGGTCGCCCAGAATGGAGGTAACAATGCTAGGATTTGAATCCACATCCTCTGACTTTAAAAATATGCCCATAAATTAGCATACTTCCTTTCATAAGTTAACTTCAGCTTTGGAAGAGCATCTTTTGAATCAGAAATTAAGGCCAAAAAGTGATGAATATCTTTCTTTTCTTTTCTTTTCTTTTTTTTAACATCTTTATTGGGGTATAATTGCTTTACAATGGTGTGTTAGTTTCTGCTTCATAACAAAGTGAATCAGTTATACATATACATATGTTCCCATATCTCTTCCCTCTTGCGTCTCCCTCCCTCCCACCCTCCCTATCCCACATGAATATCTTTCTTGAATTAGAAAGGATATTCTAAAAGTTGTGGTTACTGACTGATAATTTAACAGTTAGAAGCACTCTACTTTCAAGAGCATATTAATCGTGTTAAAGTTGATTGTGTTTCTTGACACAAATTTCTGTAGTTGTTGCATACATTTGTAACCCATAAAAGTTGATTATTGAGGGCAAGTAGAAGATTCAATGTGTCATAAAGGAGAAAATATAACAAGTGCATTAACAGAAGCTAGTATAATGCAAGCATATTGATCTCATTGGCTTGGTACTTCAAAGTGGAATGAAGGCTACTGCACTAAGTAAAAGTTTTAGGGTAGTGGGAAGTAACAGTTGGCTAATTCAGTATCTGGCATTTGTCGATTCATTTACCATCAAAGAACTATTTGTCATATATCTTCTATGTTCGAAGCCCATCCAAGAGATAAAGCAATAAGACAATATAAAATGACACATAGGCAAATCGGGTGCTTATTCATCATCATAAGAAGATTAATCACACCAATTATTTAAAGATCACTGCTAAACAGATGGCAGGAGGCTCTGAGTCCATGAGAGAGGAACTCGGGGGTTTGCATGAGATTGAAAAAGCAGCATGGGTTTCAAATAGGATGAGTTAGCTGATTTTCTTGGATTTTGCTGTGTTTGACTTGAAAGCATCTCAATTCAAAGTGCCTCCTGATCTTGTCTGTATGAGTCACAGCACTGATACATGTAGCATTTCATGGAACTAAAGACCAAAATAACATCAGTTTCTTGGAACTGTGAACGTAACTTGACACAATTTATAGCACAATCTCTTTAAGAGAGGCTGATCCATCTTCCAAACTATTTGAAACTTCATTCATTTTTCTTCTGCTTCAGGTTTCTGGGTTTTAGCTTTATTTGTCCTGTTACTTGTGGCCGATGTCAAATCTTCAGCAGATTCTCAGCTATGTGCACCTTGTGGACCCCGAGGGCCTCCAGGACCCAGGGGTCCTCCAGGGCTACTTGGTTTAGCAGGTGGAAAAATAAATGCAATTGCTCTCTTAGCCTCTCATAGTTTCTCTTTGACTGCAATGTTCATAGATTCAGTGAAATCTTCCAGGTGATCTGATGAGAATATTGGTCATTGTGGTAAGCCATTTCTTGGTAACAACTGACCATGGTCTCTTTTTCTGAACTCTTAAGAGTCATAGGATTCGTCTACTAAGACGGCTTCCAACCACCAAGAAATCTGTGTGCTCAAACACCTCTTTAGACACACTGGATGTACACTCCAAATTGAGACATAACTCCATCTCTAGACTAGTGTAAAGCACTCCTATTGGTGTCATACAGTGTAGGCGTAAGCCGAGGTTCATACAGTGATACCAGAGTCATGTGGGCAGCAGATACATTGACTTCCTGTTCTCTTGTCATCTGCTGAGAGGTGTGCTGGGCTAAGCTCCCACAGAGATCCCATCCGCTTTGAATACTTGTACTGAACCTCTAAGGCAAAGGTTTTGAAATCTGGCTGAGCATCAGAATCACATGTTAAACATGTAGGTTCCTAGTCTCCATCCTCAGAGATTCCTCTAAAGGCCCGCAGTGTAGACTGGCCCTGAGTAACTGGGGACCAGGGGTGGGATGGTGTTCCACAACTGATTCTAATAAACAGGCATATTTGGATACCACTCTTCAAAATTCCCATTTAGTTCTGGCAATAGTATGATCCCTGGATTTGTCTGGGTAACTTCCAATAGTGATCCTTAATACTCAGCCTTATAGTAAAGATATATATATATTAATATATATACTAATATATAATTCATATACTAATTCATTCAGTTATTCACTTATTGAACATATTTTGAGTGCTAATTTTACAACTGATACTATGACATTTAGAAGGAAAATTAAGTAAGATGCCTCGTTCCCAGTATGGATAAGGAGACAGTCACTTAAGGGAGGGATTACAATTCTTTGTGGTAATTATTTATACCTATTGTAACAATCAATACCAGATGTGGTACAAGGAGATAGAACTTTTCCAAATCTGGAGGAGACAAGAGAGCCTTCTGGAAGCAGTGATGCTTGAGCTAGGCTCTGACCAGTGAGAAGAAAGGTAGGAAGGAAAAAGCAATTCATGTATTAATACTTTGAAAAATACAAAACCTTAAATTCTATCATTCTTTTTTCTGCTTATTTTGGGATCTAGGACCCCCAGGTGTAACAGGACCAAGAGGTATACCTGGGGTGCCTGGAGCAGTTGAGAAACGCCCCTGTCTACCTCAATCTGCCTTTTCTGTCTAGCTGAGTGGGCCTCTCCCAGGACCCTCCCAGCCCATTGTCTTCCAGGAAGTTCTGTACAACCGTCAGGGCCACTTTGACCTGGCCACTGGAGTGTTCACCTGCGGCGTCCCCGGTGTGTACCACTTTGGCTTTGACATTGCGTTGTTTCAGAATACTGTCAAGGTGAGTCTCATGCGGAATGGCATCCAGATCTGGGACAAATGAGCAGAGGCCAAGGACAGCCATGAGCAAGCTTCAGGAAGCAAGCTGGAGAAAGGGGACAGGGTCTGGCTGGAGTCTAAGCTGGACAAAGAAGAATCTGAAAAAGGAACTACTCACACTGTGTTTTATGGGTTTTTGCTCAATGGAAATTAGGACAGCTAGGGGTAACTGCATGGTTCTCTCCCTCATGTAACACTGAATTTAAGAAAAGAAACCTCCTACTCCTCTCATCCCAAATGGCCTAGGATGAAGAGTTCACAAAATCAGTAATGACCAAGTTGAACAAAATGAATGTATTACCAATCGCTGAAACCCATAAAGACTCATGGTTCATCAATTTGTCAATAATTTCTTATTTGTGATTCCCAAAATTCAAGATCCTAGGTGGCAAAAATGTGGGGAGGGGCATCCCTGGCAGTCCAGTGGTTAAGACTTCACCTTCCAATGCAGGGGGTGCGGGTTCGATCCCTGGTCGGGGAGCTAAGTTCCCACATGCCTCCTGGCCAAAACAAAAACATAAAACAGAAGCAATATTGGGACAAATTCAATAAAGACTTTTAAAAAATGGTCCACATCAAATAACAAATCTTTTTTAAAAAATGTAGGGAA
>NW_006774696.1:666723-672387 GCF_000442215.2 Lipotes vexillifer
GTAGGGAAAAAAAGAGTGAGGTAGGAAGCTGCCCAGCCAGGTTGTTGTTAAATATACCAGGAAAACCCTCATTCAGCTCCTTTTTGAAGCCTGCCCCCGCCTCACCCCCAGAGGACAAAAACTTTGTTCAAACTCTCAAATCTATTCTGAGAATTAAGGATATAAATATAGAAGTAAATATCTCTGGCAGAGATGTTAAGTTTGCTTAAAAGACCAAATGAAGATGCTCTTCATCAGATGAGTCTCCTAAAGCATAACTGGATGGGTGATAGAGGTGAGGGAATTTCTGTGGCTTCAGAGTTTTCAGATTAATTATTAATTTACTTCAGGCTGCTACTTACCCAATATCCCTTCTTCTACCAATTTTTATTCTAGCTAAATTCGTTTGCATTGCCTCAGCGAACACGGTTAAAAAATGTAATTTGACCAGCTTCTGTTACATTCAGGGTGGCAATAAAAAACACCATCCTTTCTGGTGAGATGTAAGCGCATGGTACCTGCAGGAGTCGTATTTAAGAGGGAAAAGACTCAACTGGCTTATGTTTTAGGCCCTTGGCCTCTGCCCTTTGCTTTCTCCATTTCTGCTCTGAAGAGTGAGGATGCAGGTCTTAAGCTGCAACAGCCATCCTGCAGGCATCAAATCAAAGCCCCATATTCCATGCTGGAGCAGGAGGATAAAAGTAACCACATTGTTTTGTACACTGACATGAGCATCTAAGCCAACTTTGTACTACTGATGACCAGACTTTTAAAAAATTATTGGTAGGTTTTGTTTCTTTATTATTGAATTATAACTTAAATATAGTAAAATGCAGAAATCTAAAGTACACAGCTTAATTAATTTTATATGCATACAAACATGGACCCACCATCCAGATTGATGCATAGAACATTTCTATCATCCCAGAAGTCTCCTTTGTGCCCTTCCGGTCCACAACTACATCTGCAGCATTGAGTCTATTATTCTGACTTTCAGCATCATTTATCAGTTACCTTTGCCTATTCCTGTGCTTTATATAAGTGATATAATCCAATATAAAATCTTTTGTGTCTAGTCTTTTTTCACTCATCCTAATGCCTGTGAAATCCATCCACACTGTGGTAACAGTAGTGAATTATTTCATTGAATGGAAATGGCCAGTATTCCATTGTAAATATGCCACCATTTATTTATTTACTCTTCTGCTGATGGATAGTAGAGTGACTTTGTGATTGACCTTTTCACTCAATATAATGAACTTAAGATCCATCTGATAAGGAGAAAAATCACAGACTCAGGATGGTATCACTTGCACTAAAGCCCATGATACCAAACCTAGATTTAATACCTAACCTAACTGTAGTTTCAACCTTCCTCAAAAATGTAATCTTAATCAGCCAGTTTGGAATTTTCTGGTCAGTACCAATGAGGTAACCTGTCACGCTGGGCCTCTCCATCCTCCAAAGGAAGAAGTCAGTTGGCATGATAACGTCCTCACCATTTCCTTCCCCCTAAAAGGATGTCCTGGCCCAAAATAACCCTTTCCATTCCTTTGCTAGTGACTTCCTTGCCCCACTCTCCTTTCTAAACTTTCTACTTTGTACCTCTCCTTGGAGCACGCTTCTAATTGCTAGATGGGATGCTACCCAATTCAGGAATCACCTAACAAAGCCAATTATGTCTTCAAATTTACTAGACTGAATTTTTTTTAACACATTGAAGCTGCTCTGAATATCAATAATTTTTTTCTTTTTGGTTGTTCACTAGTATTCCATTATATGATGTATCACAGTTTGTTCCTCCATTCACTCATTGAAGTCCATTTGGTTTGTTTCCAGTTTGGTGCTCTAACAAATAAAACTATTAGAAACATTTATGCATAGGTTTTTGCAGAACCATACATTTTCATTTCTCTAGGATAAATACCCAGGAGTGGGATTGCTGGTTGTAGTTTTTAGCATACATATCCTATACATGTCTTGTTAGACTTTTACACAAGTATTTCATTTCTTCAGAGCCATAATACATGGTATTGTGTTTTTCATTTCTATTTCCAATGGTTCACTGCTATATACAGAAATATGATTGATTTGTGTGTGTGTTGACCTTGTATCCTGTAACCTTGCATAACTCACTGATCAGTGCTAGGAGTTTCTTTTGTAGATTCCTTGAAATTTTTTTTTAACATCTATATTGGAGTATAATTGCTCTACAATGGTTGTTAGTTTCTGCTTTAAAACAAAGTGAATCAGCCATACATATATATATCCCCATATCTCCTCCCTCTTGCGTCTCCCTCCTACCCTCCCTATCCCACCCCTCTAGGTGGTCACAAAGCACTGAGATGATGTCCCTGTGCTATGTGACTCCTTCCCACCAGCTATCTGTTTTACATTTGGTAGTGTATATATGTCCACGCCACTCTCTCACTTCGTCCCAGCTTACCCTTCCCCCTCCCCGTGTCCTCAAGTCCATTCTCTATGTCTGTGTCTCTATTCCTGTCCTGCCCCTAGGTTCTTCAGAACCATATATATATATATTTTTTAGATTCCATATATAAATCCGTATGTGTGAGCATACGGTATTTGTTTTTCTCTTTCTGACTTACTTCACTCTGTATGACAGATTCTAGGTCCATCCATCTCACTACAAATAACTCAATTTCGTTTCTTTCTTTCTCCACAGATAACATTTAAATTGGCATACTCTTTACTGTGGCATAATTACTCTGTGCTCACCCATAATTAACACTGGAATACCAGTGAGTTTCCTGCAAATTCAAGGGCAAAATGGTATCGTAGAAAACAATTTAGAATAAGGTATTAGAAGCTTTTCCCTCAATTCTGAGAACTTATTCTGTCATCTCCTCCTCACTGGAAACTATTCACCAATTTGATCCTGCATCAGTGATTCCTCTACCTGATTGTGCATCAGAATCATCTGTGGACATTGTTTAATGTTCAGGTTCCTGGATTCATCCCCTTGAAATTCCAATTCAGGTGGTCACTGCATTATTAGCTAAGACACTCTCATGCACAGTCCAGCTGGGGAGACATTGCTCTAACAGCCCCTTTCATCTCTGGAATAATACAATTCCTAGATCTCCTTGTGTCATTGTTTCCCAAGAGTAATCCTTACTTGGTGTTTGTGATTATAAAAACCTGATCACTCCTATGAAATGAATTGAAAGGGCAATTCAAGCAATCATTTATTCAATCATTGCTTCCAAAAATATACTATGCTTATCAACTCGACCCTGGATACCATATAATGGCACTTTAGGAACAAAATTAAGTTGGGCACTGGCTCTTCATCTAATTAAGGAAACAAAATAGGTACATAATGGGAGAGATTTACTATTCAGTGTAGCAAATGCTACAATCAAAGTAAACACTGGATTCTGCTACTGTAATGGCAGAGAGGAAAGACTTCCTGGGAAAAGTGATGCATAGATGATCTTTGAAGAGCAAGTGTTAACTTAGTGGGGGGCGGGTAGTGTGGAAAGAAATTTATGGACTGTGAAATGCATGAATTTCAAATCTCTATCCTCCTTCTGTTTACCTTGACCTTAACCCCAAGGCCCTCCAGGACCACGAGGAATTCCTGGGATTCCTGGAGACATTAAGAATTGTTCATCTCCCCCCAAATCTGCCTTTGCAGTGAAGGTGAGTGATCACCTCCCAGCCCTCTCCCAGCCCATTGTCTTCAAGGAAGCCCTGCATAATGACCAGGACCGCTTCAATCTTACCACGGGAGTGTTCACCTGCACCGTACCGGGCGTGTACCACTTTGGCTTTGACATTGAGCTGTTCCAGCATGCTATGAAGTTAGGGCTCATGAAGAATGGCACCCAAGTCCTGGAGAAGGAAGCCCAGGCCAAGGACAATTATAGGCATGTTTCTGGAAATGTCATCTTGCAGCTGACGATGGGAGACAGTCTGGTTGGAATCCAAGCTAGACACAGCAGGGAGTGAGAAAGGACTGACTGAAAGTATGTTCTTTGGGTATTTGCCCTATGGAAATTATACTGGCTAAGGGGTAACAGCACACTTAAATTCCTCAAGTGGTCCTAAATTTCACAGCAAACTTCCCTTCCCCCCTGGATATTTTTCAGTGACCGTTGAATGAATAACATTAAGAATGCCCAATTTACCTATGTGAAAGTAACCCTAAAAAACAGCCAAGATTAATTATCCATTAATTGGTCAACAGTTTCTTATTGAAAGCCCATCAAATTTCATGTATTCTGCTATATCCAAGGAACTTCAGGGAGAGCGTATGTCAGGAAATCAGAGCTGGTGGAGGCTGAGGGAACCAGGAAAGTCCTCATGCCTTTTCCTGATTATGTGTGAACATTTTTCACCAGAGGAAAAAATAGCCTTGATCACAGCCCCCAACACCACTTCAATTTCACAATTTATCGTATAGCTAGGAAAGCAAATATCCCTGAGAGATGAAGAAAATTTGCTTAAAGTCACACTAAGCAGTGAATACAAACTACTAAGTACATATTTTGCATTTGATTCATAGTGCGTACATTGATGATGGTTTGATCAAGTAACGAGGGTACGGATTGAGGGAACAATTTCTGTCGCTTAATACTTTTCAGAAAGAGAAAAACAAATATCGTATACTAATGCATATAGGTAGAATCTAGAAAAATGGTACAGATGAACCAGTTTGCAAGGCAGAAATAGAGACACAGGGCTTCCCTGGTGGCGCAGTGGTTGGGAGTCCGCCTGCCGGTGCAGGGGACGCGGGTTTGTGCCCCGGTCCGGGAAGATCCCACATGCCGCGGAGCTGCTGGGCCCGTGAGCCATGGCCGCTGAGCCTGCGGGTCTGGAGCCTGTGCTCGGCAACGGGAGAGGCCACAACAGTGGGAGGCCTGCGTACTGCAAAAAAAAAAAAAAAAAAAAAAAAAAAGAAATAGAGACACAGATGTAGAGAACAAACATACGGACACCAAGGGGGGAAAGTAGTTGGAGGTTTGGTGGTGGTGGGATGAATTGGGAGATTGGGATTGACATATATATACTAATTTGTATAAAATAGATAACTAATAAGAACCTGCTGTATAAAAAATAAATTAAAAAAAAACTTTTCAGACCCTGCTAGTTGCCTATGCAGTACCCATTCTACCACTCCTTGTTTAATTTATTTCTAACAGAGCTCAAAATTTGGGTTGTCAATGAACCTAGTTAAGGGCAGGATCTTCAGCCTCTGCAAAGCATGGGTGGCATGTGATACCATCTGAAGAATGAAATGTAATCAGGTGGGGCTTCCTGGGTGATTCTTTAAAAGGCAAATCCTCACGTGACTTGTTTCTTTGTATTTTTATCCTTTGCCCTCTGCTCTTCCCTCTTCACCCATCAATCCTCCTCCCCCACCCCAAGAAGATGCAATGCCTGGGGCAGAAGCAGCCATTTTGCAAACTTGAGAACAAAAGACACATATGCTAAGCAGGCTGAGGGAGTAGGATAGAAGCAGATCAGGTCCTTAATAATTTCCTTGCACAGACACACCAGACCTACATATGAGAATAATAACCACTGATTTTATTAAGCCAGTGTAGACTGGTTTCTGTTAGATGTAACCAAATGCAACCCTGATATACTTGTTCTTTTCTTTCACAGACTTGCTCTCTCCTAGAGACTTCACCTACCCCCCACTCCCCTTACTCTTTC
>NW_006774696.1:672397-680368 GCF_000442215.2 Lipotes vexillifer
CCCTTTTTCTTCCATCATCTATTAAACATCTATGTTTAATATGCTAAGAAACTATCTTTAACCTTGAAGGTCCCAGTCTAGTTCACACACAGACATGAGAGCTAGTCACAGCTCTGTAATGTGTTACCAGAGGAGATCAGAGATCAGTGATATACCCAGAGGCTTCCTCAGGGTCGCTGTACCAAGGTATCCAAAACTGAGTTCATGGCTGCTTCTTCCTCCAACACCTCATGTATTTCCATTGTTTTCTTTCCCCATGAACAGCATTACCAACCACTGACTGATGCCACCCACCTCCCTCTTGTCACCTCCCCAATCCAATCTGTCACCAAGCCAAATCAATTTACGTTTTTACGTTCCCACAAGCAATACCATCATCTTCCCCTGTCACTGTGCTAACTGATGGACCAGTCCTCCACTCTGTGCCTCTTTGATTGGATTTATCCCATCCCACCAGCCAATGCTCATTGCACAAAAGAAAATGTTATCATATTCATCCCTGATTAAAATCATTTCATGGTTTCTCATTTTTCTTAGAATAAAATTTAGTTATTGCATATTTGAAAATTGCAAAGAGAGTAAATCCTAAAAGTTCTTGTCACAAGAAAACAAATTCTGTACATACGTATGATAATAGCTGTTAAGTAGACTTATTGCGGTGATCATTTCACAATATATATACAAATATTGAAGCATTATGTTGTACACCTGAAAATAATATAATGCTGTATGCCAATTATACCTCAATAAAAAATAAATTATTAATATGGTTTACTTTATACCTCTTCATCTTTTTTTCCTACCACACCTTTCCTTACTGGCTGGTTTCCAGGTACATTGAATTTTTAGTCCCTCAAATAATGTATGGTCCCTGGACCACACTGCCATAGGGCATTTGCACTGGTTCATCCCTCTGCCTAGGTCACTTATCTCCATAACCACCAATACTTTTTGTTCCCAGTCAGATTTCAGAACTACCTTCTTGAGAAAGGAATGGATAATAAAGTAACTGGCCAAGTGCCCCTTTCATGCATTCTTACATTATGACTTTCTTCTTACCTGTTTGTAGCAATGACCACAGCTTTATTTCTACATTTTCAAAATTCTCAGATTAACGTCTCTCTCCTCTGCTAAACTGTAAGTTGCATGATATCAAAATCTCTATCGTTTATTTTGGTCTTTACTGTAACCTCAAAATCCCACATATGTCTAGCACATTCTAGGTGCTCAATAATTTTTGAAACAATGAGAGCAGAGGAACACTTAGCATAGTTATTAGCACATGGTAAGTTTAACCTGCTATAATCAGATTTATTATTTTGTTGTTACTAGAAATTGGCTTTGTTCCAATCATAACCTGTTTGATATGTATTAAGTACTTACTCTGCTCCAAGCAATTCACTTACCTGCTGTGTCTTAATTTACCTGGTGCTTTACAATACCTAGGAATATTTGAAAGGAGCCATATCATTTTGCCAATATTTTTGAGTTATTTATGAAAAATTTCAAGGAAGATAGAAAGAATACATTTTAAAAGTTTTAGCTGTTTCTGAATATGAAATCTCTACTAATGGTAAATAACAGCAAGAAGGCACTTTATCCTTCCCAAACTCTTTTTTTTTAGTTAATTAATTTATTTTTATATTTATTTTTGGCTGTGTTGGGTCTTCACTTCTGTGCGAGGGCTTTCTCTAGTTGCGGTGAGCGGGGGCCACTCTTCATCGCGGTGCAGGGGCCTCTCACTGTCGTGGCCTCTCTTGTTGCGGAGCACAGGCTCCAGACGCGCAGGCTCAGTAGTTGTGGCTCACGGGCCTAGTTGCTCCGTGGCATGTGGGATCTTCCCAGACCCGGGCTCGAACCCGCATTCCCTGCATTGGAAGGCAGATTCTCAACCACTGCGCCACCAGGTAAGCCGCCCAAACTCTTTACACGCAGGCCCAGTCGCCATGGCTCGTGGGCCCAGCCGCTCCGCGGCATGCGGGATCCTCCCGGACCGGGGCACGAACCCCTGTCGCCTGCATCAGCAGGCGGACTCTCAACCACTGCGCCACCAGGGAAGCCCGATATTAATTCTTATAAAATGTCTGTTCTGTAATATGCATTTCGACAAGTTTTGAGTTTCCATCAGCCTTTCTAGGATGTAGGTTTATTTTTTGAAAGCCCTTTTAGCAAAATGGCCAGTCATTAAATAACTCATTTACTAAATTGGCTTCTGGTGAATTAGTCTGCGTACTATTTTTTCACCTGGCTAACCTGTTATGAGGTCACCTGCTGTCTTAATAAAAGGTTGAGCTTGGCTTACAGATACCTGCAATGCTGGAGTAAAACATAATCAGGATGGGAAATCTTATTTTTTATATATATCACCATTCCTTATTTGAAAGACAGATTGTATCTTTTTCTATTACACATGGAAAATTAGCTAAAGGGGTCGAAACTATTCCCCTCCCATTTCAAAGTACTAGGTGTACAGAAGACAGAAGTTGGAGAGAATATTTCAAAAAACTGTAAGGAAGTTGCTCCAAAGCACACAAGAAGGGAGCTCATGTAACATTAAGGGCTGCATTGCTCCAAGTCTCTCTTCAACAGTCTTTTAAAATCTCAGTGATCCTGGGTCCCAAGGAAAAAAAGAAGATCTCTTCAGTCCCCAATCAGGGCCTGCTTTGTTTTCTACCCCAACATTAATTTCTCCTCAGGATGAATATCAGTGGGAATATCCCTTACATTTTAAGGAAAATTCTACCATTAATCGAGCGTGGTATGATCAGTCCCCCAAATCTCAAGAGGATGTTCACAGTATCTGCGTTAATCTATTTCCAAACCTGAATTCTTTGTTCTTAAGTAACACTTTTTGTGGGATTCCACTGTCGGCCTTCCTTTTCCTCAGCCCAGTCTAGTTCCCTATAATGTACTTTTTACAGGCATGATGTAAAGATATAATTAGGGCTGCATGTTCAATCCTGGAAAAGAACTCACATATTTTGTAAAAATAAATAATAAATTAGTAAGGAGAAGGCTATCTTACTCTGAAAGCACCTAGTTTTCCTAGTGCACTAATTTGCCTTGAAAATATTTCCCACCATCAAATTGTGATACATCTTTGGTCATATATTATATCCCTACTGTTAATACCATAAAGGAAATCTCCTGGTTCCTATTTAACTACACCCTATCCACTAGGGTGCTGTATTCCATACTTTCTAAGGTACTCAACTCTTTCCAATTTTCTGGATTATAAGGAAGCATTTGTTAACTAAGGAAAGAATGCCCAAGCAAGAGGGAATAGCCCGGTGGGAATTGTCTTAGGGCAGGAGCACATTTTTCATGGTCGAGGAACAGCAAGGGATTCACTGTTTCTGAGGTGGAATCAATGAGGAAGGGAGCAATAGAGGCTGCAGTCAAAGTTAGCATGGAGCTGGGGTGGTGGATGGACGTGGACAGATCATATATAGCCTCATAGACAAATGGAAGGTCTTTGATGTTCAATGAAAAAGATGAGAAGCTAGGCAAGTTTAAGTAGAAGAGTTCCATGATCTTAATTCTATTTTAAAATGATCACTCATACCATGATGGACTTAGACTGCGAGGGGGGTTGATATAGAGCCAGGCATACAGATTCGGAGGCTATTGCCATGATTCCATCCAAAAGTAATTGTGGATTACATCAAGCTACTAGGAGTTGAGTTTCTTTTTTTTTTAAAAAGTTTGGATTTGGAATATATTTTGAAGGAAAAACTAGCAAGATGTCCTAACAAACTGGATGTGGTGTGTGAAGGAAAAAGAAGAATCCAGAATGGCTGCAAGGTTTTGTGCTAGGAACCTAGAAGGACAAAACTGCCACATGCATCCATGGGAGAACTGTGGGGAAAGTAGATGTGTGGGGTAGGTCAAGAGCTTGGGCTGGGCATGTTAGGTCTGAGATGTTGTGAAGAAAGGATGGAGAGGGATAAATTGGGAGATTGGGACTCTGCCATATACACACGACTATATATAAAATAGAGAACTAATAAGAACCTCCTGTTTAGCACAGGGAACTCTCCTCAATACTCTGTAATGACCTATATGGGAAAAGAATCTAAAAAAGAGTGGAGATATGTATATGTATAACTGATTCACTTTGCTGTACAGCAGAAACTAACAAAACATTGTAAACCAACTATCCGCCAATAAAAATTAATTTAAAAAAATAAAAAATAATACGAATGAACGTATATGCAAAACAGAAACAGACTGACATATAGAAAAACGTGCAGTTACCAAAGAGAAGGAAGGGGAGAGGGGCAATTTAGGGGTAAGGGATTAACGGATACAAACTACTATGAATAAAATAGATAAGCAGCAAGGATATATTGTATAGCACAGGGAATTATAGCCACTATCTTGTAACAACTTTTTAAAAAAATTTATTTATTTAATTTAATTTAATTAATTAATTAATTAATTTATTTTTGGCTGTGTTGGGTCTTCATTTCTGTGCGAGGGCTTTCTCTAGTTGCGGTGAGCGGGGGCCACTCTTCATCGTGGTGCAGGGGCCTCTCACTGTCGCGGCCTCTCTTGTTGCGGAGCACAAGCTCCAGACGCGTAGGCTCAGTAGTTGTGGCTCACGGGCCTAGTTGCTCCGCGGCATGTGGGATCTTCCCAGACCAGGGCTCGAACCCGCGTCCCCTGCATTGACAGGCAGATTCTCAACCACTGCGCCACCAGGGAAGCCCTGTAACAACTTTTAATGGAGTATAATCTGTAAAAATCCTGAAACACTATGCTGTACACCCGAAACTAATATTGCAAATCAGCTATACTTCAATTTTAAAAATAAAAAGAAAGATGAATAGTTGGTGTGACATTTGATTATCACCTTTTTGGGATGCTCAAAGAAATCTGTAGACATAACCAACCAGACCGTCTTCTAAACCTTGACTGATGGAATTTACTAGCTGGAAGATTAATAATAGTCTTGTAGGGAGGTTGCTATTACTGACTAACAATATAAAGAAAAACAGTAGCAGGAAAGATCTAATGCTCTTGGATGGTTTATTTTAAATAATCCTGCAACTTATTAATGTAGTGATAAAACATGGAAGATAGTCATGTAATCCTCATGACCACAAGGACCCAGTGACCCTCAAAGTATAAAACCCTAGAGATTCCAAAACAAAGTGTCTCTCCTGTGCTATCTTGTCCTGCTCACACAGTTAACAACCAGCACTCTGAAACTTGATCTTTTCTCATCTGGGGTGAGAAAAGAGATCCAGTGATCTATGTCTGACGGATTCAGGATCTCCAAGATGTCTATGTTGTATTTGTGATAGCTTCTCTGCCATGTCCCTTGCCCACCCTCAGTAAAGCATGTTGCTTGGGTAAAATTTGTATTTCATGGGACTGTGTTTGACCATTCAGCACTATTCAACATCTCAGCTGTAGCCTGACATCCAGGAGGTTGGTCTGGAAAGAGACATTTCTGGAATGGTCAGCATCTAGAAGTTATTTAAAGGGATGAAATCACATGTGGGGTAAATGGATATAGAGAAGGAAAAAAAAACAGATCTAAAACTAGGACATGCCAACATGTAGGGGACTGAGAGAAAAATCACTGGGGTTGGAGGAAAATCAGGCAAGGGTGGTGACATAGGAGCCAAATGAGGAAAGTGGCAACAAGTCAGTGATCAAGTATATCAAGTAACAAGTGGACTGACCATCTGGAACCAGTGTCAAGGTTATTTGTGACACTGATAACAGCACTTCTGGTGGGACTGTGTGGAAAACTTGAGTGAAGTAGGTTGAAGAGAAGGGGAGATTAGGAATTGAAGAGAAGTATAGACAACTGTGTTAGTTTACTAGGGCTTCAATGACAAAGTACCATGGAACTGGGTGGCTTAAACAACAGACATTTCTCTCTCATGGTTCTGGAGGCTGGAAATTTGAGATCAAGGTGTTGGCAGTGCTGGTTTCCGCTGAGGCCTCTCTCCTTGGCTTGTAGACGGCCACCTTCTCGCTGTGTCTTCACATGGTTTTTCTTCTGTACCTTCCTGGGTCTAAATTTCCAGTTCATAATAGGATTAGGAGTCCCCCATCATGACCTGAATCACCTCTTTAAAAATCCTGTAATATTCTGAGGTACTAGGTGTTGGGCCTTCAACCTAATAATTTTGTGGGGGAACTTCCCTGTGGGCTAGAGGGTAAGGCTCTGAGCTCCCAATGCAGGGGGCCCGGGTTCGATCCCTGGCCGGGGAACTAGATCCCGCATGCATGCCGCAACTAAGTCCTCACGCAGCAACTAAGAAGTCCGCATGCCACAAGTGCTGCAACGATGTTCTCGCATGCCGCAACTAAGACCCAGTGCAGCCAAAAAAATAAATAAAAATAAATAAATCTTAAAAAAATAATAATTTTGTGGAGACATAACTCAGCCCATAACAACTTTCTCAAGAAGATTTTGTGTAAAGCGGATAAATCGGGTGGTAGCTGGAGAAGGCTTTAGTGTCAAGAGAGAATGTTCTCTTTGAAGATGTGAAAACTCAGTGTGGTTACATACGAAAGGAATGATCTAGTAGAGAACAAAAAATAGGTGAGAGAGGGGAGACTTACTAAAACTATGTCTATGAGGAGTTCAAGAAAACAGGATCAAGTGCACAAGTGGAATTCCTACATAGCAGCGGGGGTGTCAGCCTGTGGGATAAGACGGAAGGCAGAGAATTCAGCAGAGTTGCAGACCTGGGGGTCGGTGTGATGGAGGGACTTTGGGAAGTTTGCTTCTAATTATTTCTTCTTCTCAGCAAAACAGAACACAAGGTAATAAGCTGAGTGTTGGTGCTAGAGATCTGGAGAGAGAATGAGGGTGTGAAATTGTAAATGGGAATGAAGGACACAGCATGGAGTTGCTAAGCAACAAAAAGGGCCTAATGGTGACCAATGGCCCTGAATTGAGAATGAAATCACTGTGGCTGCATACTGACATTTTTGTAATTGTGTAAAAAGCCTAAATACAGAAAAGTGAAAAGCATAAATGAACAATATGATAAGTGACTGAGAAACAACCCCCTGGGCAAAATTCTCTTAAAAGACCGTACGCTCCTTTTAGGCACTTGTTTCCTATTTCTCTTCATCTTAATACATACACATCAATCATTTAACAATGTAATTTAGGTTTGCATTTTTTAAAAATGTTTCTTTATTAATTTTAGTAGGTTGTTGGGGTTTTTTTGGCCACGTCATGCAGCTTGTGGGATCTCAGTTCCCTGACCAGGGATTAAACCCAGACCATTGCAGTGAAAGCCCAGGATCCTAACCATTAGTCCACCAGGGAACTCCCAGTTTGCATGTTTTTTTAATTTATAAAAATGGGATATGATTGTAAGTATCCTTTAAATCAGTAGTACTTTTCCTTCACAGCATGTGTAACATAGGTGGGCAACACTCATTTAATTTCATTGTATAGCATTCCGTTGCATGAGTGCACCGTGAATCCTGTTTCTATTTTACTGTCAAGGTACATCTGTGTTGTTAGGCTATTGCAAACACACTTACTTTCTGCTGAGTATGCCTGCCAGCTCTCCAAGGATACACTCTAGGCACATTCCACACAATACAGCCCCTACACCACCTGTTTTCTGGGAATCCATCAATGCTGTCAATCAGTTTGGAGAAAATGCTTACCATATTAAGTCTTACAATCCCTGAACAGGGTTTCTCTTCGTTTCTTTTATTTAAAACCTTTCAATAAAAATTTATACTACTCTTCATAGTAGTCTTCACAACTTTGTTAGGTTTAGTCCTAGATACATTTGACTTTAAAAAAAAAAAAGAGTTCCCTCCCCATACTCCAGGCTTCCCTCCCAGCAGTTGGTAGACACAGTCCCAGGTAGAGGCAGCAGAGGTGGCCACGGGAACCGCTGAGCAGCGGGGATGCAGCTGGATCAACCCATTCCTGCCTCTTCCTGCCAGCTCACTCGGCTTGAGGGAAGACCACCCACC
>NW_006774696.1:680768-683586 GCF_000442215.2 Lipotes vexillifer
CTGCTTCTTCCTGCCAGCTCACTCGGCTGGAGGCATGCCCAGCACCCTCTTCCCCAGCCCAAGTCGCCTATATTTGCTATTTTCATTGCTAGTTAAATTGTATGGTTTTTTTCATATTCTAATTAATTGATTCTGCTGTAAAAAAAACCACAATTGATTTCTTAAATTTATATCCAAAATGTTTGCTAATTTTCATTAATTTAATAACATATAAATGTATGTGTTTTTTTGGCTTGAATTCATACACTGGTAATATAACAAACTTTGATTCTTTCTTTCCAATTGTATATGTTTTATATTTTTCCTGCTTACTCCATGGATGAGGCTCTCCAGCGCAATACTGAGTAGAAGTGATTATGGGCATATTATTTTGGTTCTCAATATGCAAGCTTACATTTCCAGGGTGAGATGTTCTGTATGTAACTTTTTGGTAGTCACTATGTGATTAAGAAAATTCCCTTCTATTCTTATTTCCTAACAGATTTTTAAATTATTAATAAGTTCTGATTTTTTTTTTAAGCAAGTGCTTTTATTGCCCTTTTAAATGACTATGTAGTCTTCTCACTGAATTTGTAAATATGATAAAGGGTTCTTCCAGCCAGTAATGTGGGTTTAGGGACAAGAAAAAAGTTTGGACTTGGTAGCTATGAGAAGAGTGATTTTTAAGTGAATAGAATCTATTTACCAAAATTCCACAATTCCGAAGGAGGTAAAGTTAGGGATGGTCAACGACTGAATTTTTGTCAATGGCATGCAAGCAAAAACTCTGTGACCCATCTCTCGGCCTTGCCCATTAAAAACATCTTTCACGAGACTCTCCAGGATCTTTCCACTTTTGCTGTCTTGATACAAGAATAATGGAGAGCTCATAAGCCACATGTCAAAGATGGCAGAACCACAAGATGGAAGGGGTCTGAGTCCCAGAATCACTGTTTAGGAGAGATTCATCCTCCATTCCAGAATATCAATATTGGAATTTTAATGAGTTAGAAGTAAACTTCTATTGAGTTAAGCTGTTTTTCCCTGTTTCATTAATTAGTGTTACCTTAAATCATACAATATTTCCCCAAGTTTTTGTTGCTGTGGAAGGAGGGTAAATCCTATCATTATCATAAGCAGAATAATGGCAGTGTGTTTTACTTCAACCCTCTTTAACTGTAAAAATGATCTGACAGAATTTCCAGTGTGAATGACAGAAGAGGAAAGCATCAGAGGGTTAAGGAGGGGCACATGGTGAAACTTGTCAATTAGATGGAGAAGTAGATTGGTGAGAGGCAGGGACCCTGAGCCTGTTTCCCTTGGATAAAAGGTAAGACAGTCCTCGGGGCTTCCCTGGTGGCGCAGTGGTTGAGAGTCCGCCTGCCGATGCAGGGGACACGGGTTCGTGCCCTGGTCCGGGAAGATCCCACATGCCGCGGAGCGGCTGGGCCCGTGAGCCATGGCTGCTGAGCCTGCGCGTCTGGAGCCTGTGCTCTGCAACGGGAGAGGCCACAACAGTGAGAGGCCCGCGTACCAATATGCAAATATTTCATACTGTTATATATAACCTTATCATTTGAGAAATCTCTATTTACTTCTAAACAATAGTGATAACAACGAAAGTAATAGCTAATATTTACTGTGAATTTATTATATACTAGGCTTTGCATGATTATTTTACTGAATACACAATGAGCCCAGGATATGAGTTACTATTATTATCTTCAATTTATAGAAAATGAAATGGAGGCAAAGTGATGTCCAGTAACTTGTCTGGAAGCCACCTTTGGAACAGGGATATTGACTCTAGGGTCTACAGTTTTTAACCACTCTGCTCTACTGACCTGTTTCTATTTATCCAATAGCTGCCATGTACTCTGTTCTGTTTAATCCATTCCTTGTGAAAAGAGGGGGACATTTAGTGAAATCTCTGTCTAAATATGTAATCTATAAATCTATAAATTCTTATGAATTTAAGTTAAAAATTTAATACAGACAACTCCAATTAAATTGACAATATAATACCTGACTCAAAGCTATCCCTGTTCTAGATTCTCCTTCATATTCTGACTATCTCCCAGCTAGGTGCATTACACCACATTCCTCCCCTGGGCCCTGAATTGTCCACAGGCTGTAGCAGGCCACACCAATTTCCCAATCCTAATCCATGAAAACTCTCCCAACTCCAGTGCTGTGGGTATTTGACAGGATCCATTATTTCAACTTTGGGGCAAGTTATGGAATTTAATAGTGCGGTGGTTGCCTTATCTCTGTCTGATTAATTATCACTCCACCCCTTTTCCATAGAATTCTCTGAACCTAGCAGTACCAGATTGAGTTTTGTAGCAATTCTGCTCATGGATCACACGGGTAGGCAATGACATATGGACTCCATAACTGTAGAAACCAACAAACTTCACAGTGTAGTCTCTTGTATTCTCCCTCCATTTTAGTTATGAGGAAATAGCCAAGGTCCCCCCACTCCATTCAGGAACAGTGTGCTTCACAGAAATAAATCTCTTAGGAGCACTGACATGTAATGCTTTGGTAATCATCAGCAAATGGAATTCCACAATATATTAAAAGGTATACCGGGCCACAGGTAGTAGTTACTTATTTGTGTGAACTAGATGTCCCCAGGCTTGGCTGGATTTAAGTTACATCTAAGATGATGCTGCATTTAATATTCAACTTGTTAGCATTTGTTTCTCAAGGAAATCCTTTCCTTCTCCACCCATGGAAGCCAAATTCTGTTTCATGTACTTAGAGGCCCCCAGGGGCCTTAGCTCCCTCAGATAAATCATACATAATTATACTTACAGCCTCCGTGAAGCAGGAA
>NW_006774696.1:683997-758398 GCF_000442215.2 Lipotes vexillifer
GCAGGAATGTTTAAGCTGAGAACTGTGTATAGAGTTGACCTGACTTCACTGTTTAGATAGGTAAAAATTCTGCTGAAACCCAATCAGTTCTTAGAGCCTAGAACAATTAATTTATCCAATGTCCTGACTCACACCTCTGTGACTGCTTTTGGTAAAAAGAATGAAGTTCTTTCTCTCACAGTATGTATGTCTCAAATACATATGCTACAAGGCAGCATAACTGAGTGGTTAAGTGTCCATGAGTTTCTGTCCACAACCTGTGTGACCTCAGAAAAGTAACTTCATCTTTCAGTGCTTTGAGTTCTTCATCTATAAAATGGAGATGCTTATAGTACCTACTTCCTATGTTTATTAGAATTAACTGAAAGGTGAGGTATCTTTCCAAGGCTTGTACAATCATTGAAGTATGTTCCAAACCAGATTGCCTGCTTCCAGGGCCGTTAAAGTATATCATTGCATTATAAACTGCTCTTTTTGCCTTTTGGATATAAATAAAGATAGAGTGTGGGCTACATATATCATTTTCCTTCCAACAGTTCCTTCAGTTGGAACAGTTCATGCCAAGTCCCTTCGAAAGCCAAAATATATCCTGTTAAACTTTCCCTGTGAGAAATGGATGGATATATGTCGTTGGTACATAACTTATAGGGACAATTCCAAAGATGAGTTGAGTCTCCCTTTCTATGCCCATAGATATAAATTTTCAGGACAGGTTTTGTTCTTCTAAAGAAAATTAAGTCCCATCTCCAACTGGAAATCCATTACATATGATTCATACTAAAATTAAGGAAATGCCAGCTTTGACCAAGGGTCCATCTCTCTTGCTTCTTAGCTGCAACTGAGACCCGACACAGCCAAAAAAAATAAAGAAAACAAATAAATAAAAGTTGGCACAACGGAACAGTTGGAGAAATATGATCTCTTTAATTAACGGCACTGGGTCAGTAGATTATGCATTGAGAAAAAATCTTATATCTTATCTCACCTGGTATACAACAGTCAAATACAGCTGAATGTAGATATACATGTGAGCAGTAAAATAATGAGGCTTTTTACTAGAATAGATAGGAGAATATCTTCATGCTTTGGCTAGGCAGAATTTTTTTCAACAGGATACTAAAAGCATTACTCTTAAAGGAATAAAATGATAACTTGGAGTTCGTTAAACTACTGTATTGGCCATCTCTCACATGCCCAGAAAGGCGCCAGCCTTTATGCGCTTGTGTATGTGGTGGAAGGAGAGCCATGGTGAGCTGCAGCAGCCTCAGAGCCAGCCATGTGTAGAGCTTTAGAGATGCTCAATTACAATGATTCTAAAGCATCTAAGTGTCCACAAACATCCCCTCCATCATTTAATTCTGGCATCTTTTTTTCCCTCTAGGGGCAAAACCTTTCCCTTTACAATTAAAGATGACCCTGCTGATGCAAATGTCTCTGTGACGGGTGAACAATTGCTTAAATTACAATAAAAATAAAATATGCTGACTACTCTTTCTCTGAGCCAACTTTGATAAAGGAACGCATGGAGAGGAGAGGAGGGCCCAGAGATACTTTCTGTTGAGTCTTTCTCCTGGTTCACACTAAACAAGTCACGTCCTGGTAGTATATGGGAACCCACCAAGTCAACATACAACATTACTATTTTGTGGGTGGCAAGAACTTCTCTACCTTCCTGGTCAATATTTTGCCTCTGCAGCACAGGTATGTCCTTCAGAATCCAAACTAAGTAGGTTTATTTTCAAATTTCACCATTAACAAGTAATGTGGGACTTCCCTGGCGGTCCAGTGGTTAAGACTCTGTACTTCCACTGCGGGGACGTGGGTTCAATCCCTGGTAGGGGAAATAAACTCGGGCATGCTGCACGGTGCAGCCAAAATAAATAAATAAAGTTCATTAAAAAACAACAACAACAACAAAAAAACAAGTAATGTGACCATGGGTACGTTGCCACATCCTTAAACCATATGCAGTAAAGATGGATTATAGGATTATAGGAGATCTAGGTAGTGTATTTAGGAAAGAATGTTTCATCTCTTGGCTGTCCTAGTACACGGTCCAGGAGGCTGTTTCCCCTTCTACTTTGGCAAGGAGCTGGCTCAGCAGAACTGAGGTTGCTAATTGGAGAAACATGAGTTCTCTAATTGATAGCTACAGAGTTGGAATGGAAATTCTCCTAGCTAAGCTCTAGACTATAAGGTTATTTCACCAGCCAGGTGAACTGACTGTTTCCTTTCTTTCTGAAATTCCCTGTAATTTTGTATATTTATGGGAGTTATTGTTCTTCTCTTGGAACACTTTCTTCGGTGCTTCCAGGGTGGCCAAGGCTACTTATTGACATACTTCTCAACAGAATGTTATACTACGTTGTGTGTGTGTGTGTGTGTTTGTGTGTGTGTTCCTGACCCTAGCAAAACATGTTGTAAATCAACCAGGGCTGGTATCACGGGTCTCAGTTCTGCTTGCACTTCAAAATCAATTTGAAAGGAGAGGTTCACTCTTTCTCTTCACCAAAGTCAGATATTTTTATTTGTCGCATTTCAGAGCAGGTTGCCCAGCTGCCTTATATATTCCTCAGGTGGGATGATTAGAAAATGATTGCTGAAAATGGCTTCAAAATGAGTCTTTCCCCCTTAGTGGATGGACAGCGCCACCCAGTGTTCCAAAGGGGAATTGTTGAGCAACGATCCTTTGACTCCTCATCTCTCCATTGTTCAATCAATTCCCAGGTGTGCCAACAATATCTCTATTATTTGGCTCTGGTTAGGAAGGCTTCCACAGCTTCCATGCTTTTAACTGGTGTGTGAAGAGGCTGTTCATAGCGAGGGGAGAGTTGCATGAGATGAAGATGAAAAGGCAAGCAGACGTGATGAAATGTATGCTAAGGTGAGACCCACACAGACCTGCTCACTATTTCCCCCAGCATCTCAAGCATTTTGGATTTCTAAGACTTTGTCTATGCTGCTTCATTTTCCCAGGATGCTTTCCCCACCCACTCTGCTTGCCGATGCCCACTCTTCCCAGGAGGTTCAGCTGAAGCATCCGTCACCTTCCCTATGAAGCCCTGCCTGATGACCACCTCCTGCCCTTCCCCGGTAAAATCAGCTATGTATTTCTTTCTGCCCGCTCCATGCCCTCTCCCCTATGGCACTTAAATATGTGTCTCGATGTTTATATATTTGTTTTGCACGTAGACTCTAGGTCCTGGAGTGCGACGGGCCATCTTGTTATTCTGTATGTCCCCAAGGTTTAGCAGGGGATTTGCATATTGTAAGGTACATGATTGAATTTAAAAATAAATGAACAAATGGGAAAATATACACATATTGTTTTTTGAGGAAACATATTAAAAGCCCTTAGGGCAGAAAAATCAATGTCATTGGGAGGGAGGGAAGAAATACCGAAATCCTGAGGCTGGAAGAGCTGAAAGCTAACAGAAAGTGATAGTGAATTCTAGGAAAGTAACTAATTTCCCTGCCAGAGAAAGAGCTACTTGTGTAATACTAAAATTAATATAATATAATCATTATCCTTAGTATTTCCTTAGAAGTATTAGTATTTCCTTATTTAGTATTTCCTTATTATTTCCTTATTTAGTATTTCCTTATTTAATATTCCTTAGTATTTCCTTATTTAGTATTTCCTTTTATTTAATATTCCTTAGTATTTCCTTATTTCCTTTCCTTTTTTCCTTGTTCTTTTTTCCTTATTTCCTTGTCCTTCTAAGGACAAGGAGAGGCAAGAGAGCCACATAATGGCTTACACAGGGATTAAGGGGCTGCAATTCAGAAGATCACTAAAACCATTCGAGAAAGTTCTAACTTTGCATTTCACTGAAATGTAAGATTTCTTGCTTGGAAATGTCTCAGTTAATGGACTCATCAGCCTCCCAAGCTATAAATCATCAAGATATCTTCAATCCTCCACTTTCCCTAATTCCCAACACTCAACTAATCATCAAGGTCAAGTGCTGTGACCCCAGAAATGTCTCATAGCCAGCACCTCCAGTCTGGGCTCCTGGTTAGCCCCTCATCATTTCTCACTGAGATCATTCTGACAGTCCCCTTACCAGCTCGGCCCCAACTTTCCCCTTTCCAACTCACCATCCATCCCAAATCACTCTGCCTGAGCAGTCTTTCTAGAACCCAGATGTTACTGCAACACTGCCCAGGTGAATACTCTCAGTTGTCTAAAAGATAAAGCCCAAACTCCTTGGTGTGGCACAACTTTCACGAGTTGCCTGTGTGCACATCTTAAGCCTCAGCCTCACCAATCTCTGCAATGCTGCGCGTCATCCTTAGTTCAAGGGCTCCCAGAACCAGTCATGCCCTTTCCAACCTTTAAACACTTTCAGTTCTCCATGCCTTTGAACATGCTATTTCCCCTGCCGGAATATCCTTGAACCCTTTTCAGAGAAGGTTAAATTAGTATCTTTCTTTGAGACACAGCTCTGGGAAGAGACTTTTCCCACTTCTCGAAGCAAAGGTGACCTCTTCTCAACTGTGTCTGCACTGCACATTGTTGATGTCCCTATTCCTGTATGTTTTCAAGCCTCTATTACAGAAACAACTAGGTTGCATTGGAGGTCTTCTGGTCTGCCCTCCACTGGCTGAAAGTAACTGAATGGAGGTTGTAAAGCTTTGGTATCTTTACAGTCTTCGTTTCTAGTAGAGGGATGGAATATAGCAAATGCTCAAAGCATATTTGTGAAATGAATGAATAAATAATTGAAAATGAATGAGTGGACAAGCATGAAGAAAATATTAGGTGGGGAGAAAAAGCTTTACTAGTCTCTGTAGCTCATGGTCACAATGATATCTACGAGTCACTTCCCACACACAACCCGGCCTCTTTCCCCATTATTTCCAATCAAGACGACACTCATTACTTAAGGTCTAGTTCTAATGCTACCTGCTCCAAGATTCTGTCCATGATTAGTCAACCTGCAACCCTTTGCTTCTTGGCAATATTCAGATGGCACTTATCACTTTCTAGCCTTTATGAGAAAGATTTCAATTAAAAAAAAACGAGTAACTGTTACATACCAGGCACAGTTCTAGATGATAGACACACAGAATTGAACAAAATAGGAAAGGTCTGTCCTTTTAAAATTGTTTAAATATCTTTATTGTTTTTGTTGATTTTAAAAGTATTACACACCTAAGTTCAAACAAAACAGAAGTTGAGAGTGAAAATCACCCCATAATTCTTCCCCGAGATATAATCACTATTATATAATGTATGCCTTTACGTTTAGATTTTTTAATTTTATAAACGAATTATATCTTACTAATTTGCAAAAGGCCTGTTCTGTTGAAGCCGGTATTTCAGTAGAAGATGATACATAATAAATATATAAACAAATAAAAAGGAAGTGTCTGTGCTTTAAAGACAATAAGACTGGGTAATGTACAGTAGTAGTATATCCTTAAAGAATTTCCTTTTGCAGCCAGCAGAATATAGCTTCCCAAAGGGTGGATTTACCAAGCAATATTAATTCAAAAACTCATTGGAAAGAAACAGGTTCTGGTCAAGCTTATCAAGGAGTATCTCCCAGAGCCACCCTGACCAAATGCCTGATAAGTGATCTTCTGCTGTTGCTGATTCCAGAGCAACACCATCAATACGGCCTCATCAAAACCTACTTCTGTTGCATCCAGCCCCAGATTGCTAGGATGCGCTGGCAGAAAATTGGAAGCTTCACCTCTAACCTACTGCACACGCAAAAGGTCACTGAAAGATTTAGTATTGCCTCCAAAAGAGGAGAAAATACTCACTGAAATCCGATTAATTTTAGAACTTTTAATTTCAGTTTTCTATGCAAGTTCTCCCTTGCCTACCACCTTAAATATCTACAGATTCAGATTTTTAAAAAGGAGTTTATGCTTTCAGTGACATTCTGCATAGGACTGAGGCTTTCGGCCACCTACTCCTTTGGGACAGATCAGACCTCACTGAGGGTCTAGAACAAATTACTAGCCACCCAAAGGCACATGTGCAGACCTGCATGCCTGGGGCCAAAAATAAATTATGTTGAAAACATAGGACAGGCAAATGCATCCCCTCTTTTCCATAATAATTCTCTTTGTGTAACGTGGCTTCTGTCCCTAGTGCGAAATGCTTATAAATAGTTTATGGAACTCTCTGTACCTGATGGGTTACAAGATGAAATAATCTTATTTTTTGCCCATCTGTCTTCCAAAAAGTGCTGTTGGTGCTTCCTTTCCTGCTCCTTCATGGCACATAAGGCAGATCTCACAGCTTTCCAGACACTTGATGATGTTAAAATGTCCAGCCCAGTTAGTTTGAAACTTTATTCTTATATCCAGTATTTCCCATCTTCACCAGCCCAGACGTGACTTGCATACAAGTGGGTGGACCGTTTTGCTTCTCCTTCATGCTTTGTCCCCCTTGCTCCTAATGCTTTGGAGTCTCCAAGATCAGGATATGAAAAGGGGGATTAGAGGAAAGTTGCAAAAACATTTTTACTTAGCAAGTAGAGTTGACGGTTCTTCCCTGGCTGTGGTGGACTTCCCAATGGGGTGTCTATTTCAGTGCTTCCAGAGGTCCTTGGGGCCTCCTCACTGCACAGGTCCCTGATGTGAGAGAATACTTTGGACTCGACCTCCCCCAAATGGTCCCCTCCCTCCTGTCCCAGGTGATACACACCAGAGAGCTGGATTACTAGGCTACTCCCCACCTGCTGGCCAGCTTCCTTGCAGGTGGGAAGGAGACAAACTCAACACTGGCTAACTCTTGATTTCCACAGGACCTGCTGAAAAGTCATAGTTCTTGCTACACCAGATTGTAAGAATACAGGCTATTCGACCACCAGCTCCTCTGTTTACCCTGCCATGGCTCTATTTCTTTCCTTTTCCTTTACTCTAATGCACACAAGGGAGGGAAATGGGGAGACGTTGGTCAAAGGGTACAAAGTTTCAGTTCCTCAGGATGAAGGAGTTCTGGGAATCTTATGTACAGCATGGTGACTATAGTTAACACTGTATTGTATACTTGAAATTTGCAAAGAGGGTAGATCTTAAGGGTTCTCACTACATATATAAAGGAAATAAAGAGACAAAGAGAGACAGAGAGGAAGGGAGAGAGAGAGAGAGAGAGAGAAAGAAAATGGTAACCATGTGAGGTGATGGATATGTTAATTAGCTTGATTGTGGGAATCATTTCACAATGTATACATATATTAAAATACCAGTTTGCACAACTTCAATATATATAATTCCTATTTGTCAACTATACCTCAATAAAGCTGAAAAAAAAATTTAAAAGCAGACACAGAGGAAAGCTAGGCAAACCCACTGCTCCAGGAGATCTCCAACACGGCAAAGAATGCCTAGCTTTCATTATTCAGACATGTGCAGCCTCTACAAGTGGTCCTTTCTGAGCATCCTCCTGTTTGATTTAGGTGAAGAGTGAGCACCATAAAGAGACGAGGAGAGAGGAAAAAATACAGCTTTTCTCCCCTAAAGGCAATGACTCTATATTCTAACAAATGCCTCTTAGTTGAGCCAATCATTTTCAAATGTCTAGACTTTTCTTACATGGACAGGGGGTGGTCATAGGACAGGCTTGCCCTCGTCATAATAAGCCTGGAGGGGAAAGCAGGGCTTTTCCTCTATAGCGTAGGAAGCTTAGTGTTCATTGGGCTCAGGTTTAGGGCCTTAGCTTTCAGTCTGAGAGGCAAGTCCATTTACCATCCTATTATTCCTATTTAGACGCAGGTGGTCTAGAAAAGGGAGAAATTAAGGGTGAAGCTTTAAGAAATGGAAGACCAAGAAAATGAGATCCATGAAAATTTTACGGACCATTTAGAATAGGCTAGAAGATCTCCTCTATTTTTTTCCTCCAGGAATATAAGGTTATATCTATTCCTTTCACCTTGCACGTATATTTGAGGTATCAAGCAATCCAAGTCTTTGAAGCTGCTTGGGTTCCTTAGCAGTTAATAGGAGAAGTACATGGTAACTATGTCATAAAGCTGAAACATCATTATTCTATGTAGCCTGCATTCCGAGCTTTCCCCATGTGATGGTGTAACGGCCATTGGAAGCCTATGAGCATCCTCCTGGAAAAACAACAAGAGACTCTATAAAGACCACCACGTTCCTGATCACCTCTTTACAGCCTTTCTACAGTTCGCTCCCACCACCTCGCCCTCCAGAACCGACAACTACACAGGTGGCAGATGGGAGCTAGAGTAATTTGCCTCCCTCACGGGAGCTCTTCGAAGCCATAGTATGTTACGCGACTCACAGCGTGTCACATAAAACAGGTGCTCCTTAGATGACTTTCAAGTTGAATTCAACCAAGGAAGATGAGATGGAGGTGGGGTCAACTGCCCCCCAACCAATTCAACTGACTTTATTTTATTACTCTCAAAAAAGAAAGCTCCCAGAGTACATTTCACCTATGAGTCCATCAATGGACTTTTGCTTTACACACGGTATCTGGATTCATGGTAGTAACCTACAGCAATGGTTCTCAGTCTTAACCTTGCCTCTACAGTTAAACATTTCTGGGAAATTCCCTGGTGGTCCAGTGGTTAGGACTCTGTGATTTCACTGCCAAGGGTGAGGGTTCAATCCCTGGTTGGGGAACTAAGATCTTGTAAGCTGCCTAGCGAGGCCGAAAAACAAAAATTCTGGGAAGCTTTCAAAACTCCCAATGCCCCTGTTACACAGCCAACCAATTCACACAGAAGATCTTGAGGTGGGACCCATGCATCAGTTTTTTTAAGCTTTCCAGAAGTTTCTGGTATGCGGCCAAAGTGGAGAAACACTGTTGTAAAGTAATCCAGAGCTGTGTGATCCCGATCAAGGATTCCATCACTTTCCTTTTTTTTTAATTGAAGTAGGCTTGAGTTACAATGTTGTGTTAGTTTCAGGTGTGCAGGAAACTGATTCAGTTATACTTGCATATGTATATATTCAGATTGTTTTCCATTAGAGGTTATTACAAGATATTGAATATAATCCCTTGTTCTATACAATAGGTCCTTGTTGTTGTTTTTTTAAAAAATAAATTTACTTATTTTATTTATTTATTTCTGGCTGCGTTGCATCTTCGTTGCTGCGCGTGGGCTTTCTCTAGTTGCGGCGAGCGGGGGCTACTCTTTGTTGTGGTGCGCGGGCTTCTCATTGCGGTGGCTTCTTTTGTTGCAGAGCACGGACTCCAGGCACGCAGGCTTCAGTAGTTGTGACTCACGGACTTAGTTGCTCCTCGGCATGTGGGATCTTCCCGGACCAGGGCTCGAACCCGTGTCCCCTGCAAAGGGAGGCAGATTCTTAACCACTGTGCCACCAGGGAAGCCAGTCCTTTATATATAGTAGTGTGTCGCTTTCCTTTTAAATCCTTCTCAACCTTGGTCCCTGATGAAGGGATCCCCGACCGCCTCCACTGTCAAACCTCCAGAGGCCTTTGGGAAGCGGTGACCTCATCCTCTTCGTCCCTCTACTGAACAAGCCTTGGTGAAGATGGAAGCCCGGGTGGCACGAGGGTGACATCCAGTGGTAAAAATGAATTTATTCTCCCATTGTCCCATTCCCTGAAAAATTACAAGTCCCCAGTAGAACCCAGCCTACACACCTCCTTGCATTGGCTCAGCGGTGGTCTTCTGTCCTATGTAACTGATGACACTCCAGGAAGATCACTGGCCTGAACAGCACTTTTGCAAACTCAGAGGGGAGGTTTTGGTCTTTGTCGAACTTGGTCTTCAACTTGGTCTTCACCTTCCCGTGCTTTGCCTGCCTGCTGACGGACCTGCTGTGGCTCTGTTCCCAGCCCTCGTGTCACTCACAGGCGTGGGTCCAGAGCACCTTTCCTCAAGCCTCACCCCACCCATGCTTCACCCACTGTCGCCACTGAGAAAAGATCAGTGCTGGCACGCACTCTGGCTCACCTGGCCAGGCCCCCAGGTTGCAGGCAGACAGACAGGAGGGGTGCTTCCGGTTCTCAGTGGCTCATAGGCTCTCCCCAGGCTCTGTACCCCCTTCTACATCTGATACCTCTGCTGCTCCCCCCAAATATGGGGGAAGTTGATGCCCATGGGGGTTGTTTTAGTTTGCTAGGGCTGCCATAACAAAGTACAGAGTGCTACAGACTGTGGCTTAAACAATGAAGATTTATTTTCTCACATTTCTGGAGGCTGGAAGTCCAACATCAAGGAGTTATCAGGGTGGTTCCTTCTGAGGCCTCTCTCCTTGGCTTCTGGGTGGCCGCCTTTTCCCTGTGTCTTCACATGGTTGTCCCTCTGTCTGTGTGTGTGTGTGTCCTAATCTCTTCTAATAAGGACACCAGTCATATTGCAGAAGTGGTGGGAGGGGTAGTGAGTGATTACTGGTTCAATTTCCTTACCAGATATTGGTCTGTTCAGATTTTCTTTTTCTTCATTATTTAGTCTCGGCATGTTGTGTTTTCAGGAATTTATCCATTTTTATCTAGGCTATCCAATTTGTTGGCATACAAACGTTCATAGTATTCTCTTGTAATCCTTTTTATTTCTGGGGCATGGGTTGTAATGATCTCCCTTTCATTTCTGGTTTCATTATTTGAGTCTTTTCTCTTTTTTTTTTTGCTTAATCTTTTCAAAAGACCAATTCTTAGTTTGATTTTTTAAAATTGTTTCTCTATTTCATTGATCTCTGCTGTAATCTTTTTTATTTCCTTCCTTCTGCTAGATTTGGGTTAATTTGTTCTTCTTTGTTCTTGTTTTCTTGTTCTTTTTCCTTGAGGTATAAAGTTGGGGGTTTTTTTTGTTTGTTTTTTTGGCTTCACTGCACAGCTTGCAGGATCTTAGTTCCCTGACCAGGGATTGAACCCAGCAATGAAAGCACGGAGTCCTAACCACTGAACCACAAGGGAATTCCCTAAAGTTAGGTTTTTAATTTGAGATAGTTCATTTTTTGGTTGGCCCCTAGTCTGTTTGGTTGCCAGGCCCTGCCTTGTACCGATGCTGCTGGCTGCTGGTCCCAAGGTGGCTGGCTGTGGAATCCTAGGGGACCCTGGGACTAGTGCTGGCTCCCTGATGGGTAGAGTCAGGGTCCCAAAGACCCTGGGGCTGTTGCCCACCTACTGGCAGGTAAAGCCAGGTCCTGGGGTTAGTGCAAGACTGCTGGCAGTCAGAGCTGTTCCTGGGGTTTGGCTGCAGGGCCCAGGGATCCCAGAGCTGGCGTTAGATCATTGCGGGAAGTGGCGGAAGCGGAGGTGCAGGTGTGGACAATTCCTTACACGGTGGGGTATGGGGTCTGGAGTGTCCGGAAGTTTGCACTGCCCTGCTAGTGAGCAGGGCCTGGGCCCAGCTGCCTCCAGGGTAGCATCTGGCCTGCATTGCAGGATTGTATTAATAGTTTTCTTGCTTCCGCTGTCTGCCCCCTGGTGGTTTAGCGACTAATGCAGGCTTCGTAATGGGAGGGGCAGGTGCAGGTCCATTGGTGGGTGGAGCAGGGTCTTGACTCTCCTGTGTGCCGGCTGTGCCTAGGGGCGTGTCCAAAGGCAGCTGTAGGTTCTTCAGTCATTAGGCAGCCTGTGTGTTGATAGGTAGGGCTGCGTCCTCTCCCAGTTAGTTGTTCAGCCTGAAGCGTCCCAGCACTGGCGTCTGTAGGGTGTTGGCTGGTGCTAGGTCTCGGGGCTAAAGAGGCAAGACATCAGCCGCCACAGTAGCAGTGTTCACGTGGCTGAATGTCCCCCAGTATGTGTCTACGTACGTCCCCAGGGTGAGCTGCAGCCGCCTCCCGCTTCTCCAGGAGACTCTCCAAGACCAGCAGGTAGGCCTGGCCCAGGCTCCTATCAAATTACTGCTTTTGCCCTTGGGCCTAGTGTGCCTGAGATTTTGTGTGCGCCCTTTAGGAGAGAAGACTCTTGTTTTCCCCAGTTCTGTGGGGCTCCTGCAATTAAGCCCTGCAGGCCTTCAAAGCCAAATGCTCTGGGGGCTCCTGTTCCCGGTGCAGGAATCCCCCGCTCTGCCCTGGGCTGGGGAGCCTGATGAGAGGCTCAGAACTCTCACTCCTGTGGGGAGAACCTCGGCAATACAATTATTCACCTGTTTGTGGGTCTCCCACCCAGGAGTTCCGGGATTTGATTATATCTCTAGTCCACGCCCTCCTATTCATGTCGTTGTGGTTCCTTCTTTGTCTTTAGTTGTAGAAGAGCTTTTCTGGCGGGTTCCAGTCTTTTTCACTGATGGTTGTTCCGCAGATAGTTGTGATTTTGTTCTGCTTGTGAGAGGATGTGAGCTCAGGGTTGTTCTGCCGCCATCTTGGCCGCTCTCCTAGTTCTTTTTTTTTTTTTTTTTAATGTAAGCAGTACAGCTATAAAATTCCCTCTTGAGGAGACCTTCAAGAGGGCGGAGGAGCAAGATGGGGAGATCACCTTCCTCCCCACAAATACATCATAAATACATCTAGTGGAACAGCTCCTACAGAACACCCACTGAACGCTGGCAGAAGACCTCAGACCTCCCAAAAGGCAAGAAACTCCCCACGTAGCTGGGTAGGGCAAAAGAAAAAAAAAGAAAAAACAGAGACAAAAGGATAGGGACGGGACCTGCACCAGTGGGAGGGAGCTGTGAAGGAGGAAAGGTCTCCACACACTAGGAAGCCCCTTCGCGGGCGGAGACTGCGGGTGGAGGAGGGGGGAGCTTCGGAGCCGCAGAGGACAGCGCAGCAACAGGGGTGCGGAGGGCAAAGCGGAGAGAGATTCCCGCACAGAGGATCGGTGCCTACCGGCGCTCACCAGCCCGAGAGTGCATATGCTAAAAGTTGAGAAACTCTTCTCTGTGCTATGCTGTCTCCTTCCTAATAGTTAGCATAGTGCTTTGCACAGCGTGGGGATCCAGGAACATCGTGTACCTCAGTGAAACAAACGTTTGCGCCAGTAGGGCATTTATTTGGAAAGGAACCCCAGATCTTCCATATCTTCCTGATTCCAAATCCAGTGCTGTTTCTATAAATCCATTTGGATAGCATTCCTTAGGATTCCTTCTTAAGTTAGGAAGGCATTAAACCATTGTCAGAAATGGTCCTCTGCTGGGTTTTTTGTTTTGTTTTGTTTTTCTTTGTTTATTTGTTTTTGATTTAAGTTTTATTTTATATTGGGGTATAGCTGATTTACAATGTTGTGTTAGTTTCAGATGTACAGCAAACGGGTTCAGTTATACATGTACTTATATCCATTCTTTTTCAGATTCTTTTCCCATATAGGTTATTACAGAATATTTAGTAGAGTTCCCTGTGCTATATACAGTAGGGCCTTGTTGACTATTTTACATGTAGTTGTGTGTATCTGTTAATCCCAAACTCCTAATTTATCCCTCCCTCAACCTTTCCCCTTTGGTAACTGTAAGGTTTTTTTTGTTGGGGTTTTTTTTGTTTGTTTGTTTTTGCGGTACGCGGGCCTCTCACTGCTGGGGCCCCTCCCGCCGCGGAGCGCAGGCTCCGCGGCCATGGCGCACGGGCCCAGCCACTCCGCGGCATGCGGGATCCTCCCGGACCGGGGCACGAACCGGCGTCCCCTTTATCGGCAGGCGGATTCTCAACCACTGCACCACCAGGGAAGCCCTGGTAGCCATAAGTTTGTTTTCAAAGTCTGTGAGTCTGTTTCTGTTTTATAAGTTCATTTGTATCATTTTTTAAGATACCACTTATAAGTGATATGATATCTGTCTTTCTCTGACTTACTTCATTTAGTGTGATAATCTCTGGGTCCGTACATGTTGCTGCAAATGGCATTATTTCATTCTTTTTTATGGCTAATATTCCATTGTATATATGTACCACATCTTCTTTAGCCATTCCTCTGTCCGTACACATTTAGGTGGCTTTCACGTCTTGGCTATTATAAATAGTGCTGCAGTGGGCCCTCTAGAGGCTGTCTTTCAAGCTGCTAGAACTCAGACCCCATGCCTGCTGGACTTACTGTCAGCCTGCCCACAAAGCAGGTAATTAGCCTGAAGCTAAGAGCAGCAGTTAAGGTCAAACTCCCCCCACTGTCACTGGGGATAGTTTATTCTCAATACCATCCTTCATAAAGGATCCTCCCCCTCAAAGAGCCTTAGTCCTGAGAAGAAAAAAAATACTTTGAGATTGCTTTCTGATTAAAGTCCACTATGACCTTGATGTTTGCTGTAGTATTCTACAAGGACTGTTAACGCTAGGATAATCCAACTGATGGTGAATTTGATTCAGTCTTAAATTCCACTACTGTGGGCTCTGGGGAGAACTGCTAATCTCTCTTAATGGAAGGGGACAAAGAAAGTCCATCTTTGGATTTGTGGGGTCACACACAGCTCAGGGAGCATGGAATTTATTGAGTTCCCGGCCAGCTCAAGCCATTTTCTCAAAATGACTGTCTCTCTGGGAAGACAAATTATGCTAATATTGTTAGAAGCTCAGAGGTTAGGTTATAAAACGATATTTGCCTGTTTTGTCAACTTTATGTTTTGTTTTAACAGTTTTTTAAAATGCAGAAAAATCAAGGAAGAAAAAACCCACACACCAAATAAAAAGACTAAAGAAAGAATGGGAGGTGAAGTGGAGAGTCAGTATATAAAAAGAGAGCAAATAGACAGATAAAAGAAAAACTTGGTATAGTGAAAAGGAGAAGAAAATTTAGGTCCTGGCTTCCTCCTTTTTCATTTGAAGAGAGCGTGAGCATAAGATTTCACTTTCCTGAACCCCTGCAAAATTGTTCATGACCCTGTTTTTTTTCCCTTTGAGCCTAAAACAGATATTGAAAGATAATCTTAGAAAATTTTCAGTTGCCTGAGTGTGGCACTGAGGCTGTCTGTAGACTACTCTGAGTCTGGTGCTGATTAGCAGAGGATGCAGCCACAGAAAAGGAATCAATCCCTGCATCTTGCACGTTTTAACAGCCCACACTGGCTGCCCTCTCCCCTCTCCCACCATCTCCTGGAAACCCTTCAGCTGAGCCCTTCACGCTTGTTCTCTTAGAAAGACAGCTGCATGTAATCCCTTGCTATTTAGGGGAGAGATTCAGCCTTGCATGGGTAGAGCAAGGCTTCTGGGCTCTGATCTGCACTATTCTTCTCTCTCTCCCATTCCCACAGGAGGAAGACCCTGAACAATTGGAAGGTCAGGGAGGATTTCCCATGGGGCCCTAGGTTTCCACTCCCCACCACACCTTCCCCACCACACACACCTAGAAGCAAAAGTGTAGGAAATCCTCCTACCATTAAGAAAGTTATGAGAATTATAAGGTACCTCTCTCTTCTGCTCAATATTTTGCCCTTATAAAAAAGGGAGAGGGAATAACAAAAAGGAATTAATCAAAAAGGCTATTTTGTTTTGTTTTTTTTTTTGCGGTACGCGGGCCTCTCGCTGTTGTGGCCTCTCCCTCTGCAGAGCACAGGCTCCGGATGCGCAGGCTCAGCGGCCATGGCTCACGGGCCCAGCCGATCCGCGGCATGTGGGATCTTCCTGGACCGGGGCACGAACCCGTGTCCCCTGCATCGGCAGGCGGACTCCCAACCACTGTGCCACCAGGGAAGCCCCAAAAAAGGCTCTTTTGATATACAATTCTGGTTACAAATATTATGTGGTTTACATCTCTAGTGAGGTCAATTATAAACATCCAGGGAAAGTGGCTGTGCCGTCTCTTCCTACACCTCCTCTCTCTCTCTCCTCTGCTAGCCTTGATAGTCTTCTCTGAGAGGCTACCTGACCAATGAAGGCCAAGACATAGTTTTGAAGTCTAAACTTGTTTCTTCTTTGTATTAAAAATGCTAAATATAAAAAATGAGTATAGCTTGATGTAGTCCCACTTTTTTATTGTTGCTTTTGTTCCCCTTGCTTTGCTGTCAAATCCAAGATGTCATGGCCAAGACCAATGTCAAGAAGCTTTTTTATACCTTGTGTTTTCTTCTAGAGGTTTTACAGTTTTGGGTCTTACATTCAAGCCTTTAATCTATTTTGAGTTGACTATTCTGTATAGTGTAAGATAGAGGTCTAGTTTCATTCTTTTGCATGTGGCTGCCCAGTTTCCCCAATTCCATTTATTGAAGAGACTATCCTTTCCCCATTGTGTATTCTTGGTGCCTTTTTCATAAATTAATTGATCACACATGTATACATGGGTTTATTTCTGGGCTCTCTATTCTGTTCCATTGATTGAAATGTCTGTTTTAATACCATACTGTTTTGATTACTACAGTTTTGTCATATAGTTTGAAATCAGGACATGTGAAGACTCCAGCTTTATTCTTTTCTCTCAAGATTCTTTTGGCTATACCGGGTCTTTTGTGATTTCACACAAATTTTAGGATTGTATTTTCTATTTCTGTGAAAAATGCCATTGGAATTTTGATAAAGATTGCATTTAATCTGTAGATCATTTTGGATAATAGGGATATTTGAGTAACATTCCCAGCCTTTCTCCCTCACAGGAGGCAAAATGACTTATGGAGTTTTCAGACCCTCTCTATTTCCTCCACATGGGATCAGCCTACCTGTATACCTTTTCTCACCTGCTCTCTGAAGTGTTGTAAAGGGCCTGCCCCTGTCAGGGGAGACCTGTGAGTGTGAGAAGTTGGGTCAATATCAGGATGAATGAGCATGTCTTACTCAGGATTAATGAGAAAGTCCACTTTACAAAAGATCTGATTCATTTCACTCCAGTCTCATCTGTCAAAAGGATGATATTTTGATCTCTATCTGCCTGACTCTTTTGCCTGTCTCTCAGGTAGAGAAAATAAACTATTACTTCCTAAAATCTCAAAATAATTAATGCTAACGAGTCATTGCTATGAGCAGAAGATGAACCAAGAATATCTTTTCTTTTCCATTATGGTTTATTACAAGATATTGAATATAGGTCCCTGTACTATACAGTAGGACCTTACTGTTTATCTATTTTATATATAGTAGTTTGTATCTGCTAATCCCAAACTCCTAATTTATCCCTTCCCTCCCCTTCCCCCTTTGGTAACCATAAATTTGTTTTCTATATCTATAGTCTGTTTCTGTTTTGTAAATAAGTTCATTTGTATCATACTTTAGATTCTACATATAAGTGATATCATATGATATTATTGTCTTTCTCTGTCTGGCTTACTTCACTCAGTATGATAATCTCTAGTCTCATCCATGTTGCTAAACATGGCATTATTTCATCCCTTTTTTATTGCTGAGTAATATTCCATTGTATATATATATACCACATCTTCTTTATCCATTCATCTGTCGATGGACATTTAGGTTGCTTCCATGTCTTGGCTATTGTGAATAGTGTTGCTATCTTTTTGAAGTAGAGTTTTCTCTGGATATGTGCTGAGGACTGGGATTGCTAGATCATATGGTGACTCTATTTTTAGTTGTTAAGTAACTTCTGTACTGTTTTCCATAGTGGCTGAGCCAATTTACATTCCCACCAACAGTGCAGGAGGGTTCTCTTTTCTCCACACCCTCTCCAGCATTTCTTATTTTAATGATGGCCATTCTGACTGGTGTGAGGTGGTACCTCATTGTAGTTTTGATGTGCATTTCTCTAATGATTAGCGATGTTGATCTTTTCATGTGCCTATTGGTCATTTCTTCTTTGGAGAAAATGTCAGTTTAGGTCTTCTTCAGTTTTTGATTGGGTTGTTTGTGTTTTTTTTTTTTGTTATTGAGTTGAATGAGTTGTTTGTATATTTTGGGAACTAGGCCCTTGTGGTTGCATCCTTTACAAATGTGTTCTCCCAGTTCGTAGATTGTCTTTTCATTTTGTTTATGGTTTCCTTTGCTGTGCAAAAGCTTGTAAGTTTGATTAGGTCCCATTTGTTTATTTTTGCTTTATTTCTGTTGCCTTGGGAGACTGACAATGAAACGTTGCTATGATTTATGTCAGAGAATGTTTTGCCTATGTTCTCTTCTAGGAGTTTTATGGTACCGTGTCTTCTATTTAAGTCTTTAAGCCGTTTTGAGCTTATTTTTGCGTATGGTGTGAGGGAGTGTTCCAATGTCGTTGATTTACATGCGGCTGTCCAACTTTCCCAGCACCACTTGCTGAAGAGACTGTCTTCTCCATTGTATATTTTGCCTCTTTTGTTGAAGATTAATTGACCATAGGTGTGTGGGTTTATTTCTGTGAGCCAAGAATATTGATGGTGGGCAAAATCAAGATTAAAAGGAACAAGATGCCCAGTGTGAATCACTTGGGCATTTGCCTAAGGTGCCCCCTCCCCCAAAACATTTCACTTCCATCTACTGGAAAATGGTTATAATATGCTGATTTGGTTGGAACAAGACAGTTTACTATCATCTACCCAGAAACTGCCACAATTCAGGTGCAAATGGTCAGTTCTTCAGATGGGAATGATGCCCTCCAGGGTGGTGTGGTACCCAATCTGTCCTACAGTCAGAGCCAGTCAGTGCTGGTGTCTGACACGATATTAGGGGGAAGGCAGACACCCATACACCAAATTCCTTCTTCCTTCATTCAGTAGAAGCAGCCCTCATGTAAATCAGTCCCTCAAAGGCCAACTACTGGATTGGCCTCGCCTTGTTTGTGACTCAGTTTGGACTCCAGGAACCATACTTGTTATATCTAAATGAAGATGTCCAAGTTCTGCATGGACCAGCCTCTAACATTACCCGATTTTAGGTCTCTGGTACCAGACCTTTCTCAGATCTACCAAGCACCTGGCCCTGCAGCTTGCTATTGCTAACTGCTGGTCACCCAATCCCAAAACAATTCACTGATGCTCATGTGGCCCAGCATTAGGTCAGCATCCTTGTACAATCACCACTCCAATACTCCCCATCTCTGCAAAACCCTAGCATAATGGGTGCTCAAAAAGCTATTGAATGAATGGATAAAAGAATACATTCCCCTTGTATGTACACAGTACAGCTTCCTCCCTGTGTCAAACTTGCTAAAATATATTTATTCTTATATTACCTTTGTGACTTTTTCTATACCCACGTTCTGCCAGTACTAGTATATTGCTGATATTCTTTAAATTGAATCACCTTTTTCCCTTAAACATTTTGAGTAAAAATCCCAATTTAAAGGGACACTTTAGAGTCTAAATGAAAAACAGTAACTCAGTATCCTTGTATCACAGTAAAGGATACAGGGATCCTTCCACACCTCACACAACCGAAAACCATGTCATGTATTAACATTGTGAAAGTATCACCCTTTAGGGAACACTGCCCTAGGTTCCAGAGTCCACCATGTCTTGAATCGGGATCCAGCAAACTCCCTGGTGCCAGCTGAATAATGCATCTGATCCCTACCTGCAGGCTTTGTCAAAGGCAGTTCAGATTGTGACACTTGTTAACAACAGGACAGGGAGAGCTGGTGTTTGGAAGAACCAGGAGAGGTAGGTCACAGGCTCCCAGGCTGTCAACCCCTGTCAAAAGAAGACAGAGCCGGGCCTGCCAGCCAAAAGAAATGAATCAGAAAAATTATGCAGTCATTTGTCTGGAGGAGAAGGGGGAAGAGATTGTTTTCTCCTTTCGCAGGGCATGGTTAGGTGAGCGTGGACCCTGCTGGGCAGGCAAGCTCCTGCCAGATAGCTGGCTGGAAAATGGGATGATTCCATACTCCACACTCCCTGATAAAGTCCCCTCAGCATTGGTTGTCAGGGCTGTCAAATGGCTCATTGAGAAAACTTCTGCTCAGCATCCTGACGGAAGACACTGCTTTCCTACATCTGCTTGGTTGTCAGGGAACAGGTGTCCCTAGGTGATGTAGCCCTGGGTGTGATAGGGACCATCCAGGTCAGGCAACTGAGAGTGACTCACTGAGCAAAGCCATGGAGGATGCTCTGGGCCCAGGAGCAGGGCTGCAGGAAGCTGCCAGCCTTTTGGTCCTAATTCTGGGGTGCCTTGGGTGTACTGTAGTTCGCAAAGGTTTAAAAAAAAATGAGGAAGAAAATGATCAACATTTGAGCATCCACGATGCACTAGGCACCGTGCTGGCTGTTTTAGGATAGACGCTGTATGCCTGTCTTTTACCAAATTTTAGAGTAGGTCTTCCTTTATATTTAAATAACCAAATAATATAAACACTCATCCTGCAGTTTGCTGGAAGAACAGAGCATCTCTCAGGCATTTCTGAGAGTTCCCAAAGACTGCTTTGTGTTCCAAAAATCCATCTGTTGCTTGTCACCGCTCCCTCTGGGCTGCTTTCTGAACTTAAGTCTGTTCGTGTTGGCTGCCTCAAAATCATGTTTCCATGCTGTCACCGGCCTCACGGGGCCACTAGGCACATTGCCACACACAGGTCACCACCAGAGTGCATGCAGGACTCCTTTGAAGTCCCAATGCACAGCTAATTCAAGGCTGCCATGCTGGATACTTTTGACCAGAGTTTAAGAATTAAACAAGGACACAGCACTGCAACTGGGCGTCCATTGTCATGGCTTCTAGGACACATCAGCCCTTCCCTTCCCACGAAGCTCCTCCTGTCCCTGTGACCCATAGCTGTTGACCTCAGCCTGTGATATGGGAGCTCATTCATCTCCCCAGACAAGAATCTTCTTTTTAAAGTCCTATCATTGCCATTCCAGAGCCCTTCTCTTTCTCCTCTTTCTCAGAGCCTCACAAGAGGAAGTACAAAATTAAAAAAAAAAAAGTAAAAACAATTCACTGGAGATATACCACCTATAATGAAGATAGCCTTGTAATAATTAAACAGAAAATTAGACCATCCAGTCTAAAGTGTGCACGTTTGAAACTCACCATTTGCCTTGAGTTCTGAGGGACTAAATTATAAATGTACGTAGGTATCTATTTAGCAGACCCACAAAACACCTACTGAGTGTCAAGTACAGCTGTCCAAATATTAGCTCATGTGATCCTTATAACAACCATATGAGGTAGCATCTACTTTGATGCCCATTTGACAGAGGAGGGCATTGAAGCACAGAGAGCCTGGGTAACTTGTCTGATGTCACACAGCCAGCAAGTAGCAGAGCAGGATTTAACTCATTTGGCTGGGTAGCAGTGCTCTTAACTACTGGACCACGCTTCCCTGCAGTGGTCGCCTACTGCTCGGAAGGAGGCCCAGTCCCAAAGACAATCCCAAGCGTACACTGTGGGGCCTTAGAGAAGAAATGCTATCAGGTGTGTCCCCTCCTCCTGTCATCAAAGGTTCAGAAATATTGTCGTCTAGATACAGGAGCCCTTCCCCCAATTACATTATCTAAGTTGGTCTTTATAACAACCCTGCTAGTTATATGTTCCCTGCATTTTACAACTGGGAAAACTGAGGCACAGTAAGTAGTGGTGCTTGGATTTGACCCCGAACCTGTCTGGCTTTTAAAAAATATGCTCTTTCCACCATACAGAGCACTATATCTACATGATGCTACCAAAAATAATTTTTAAATTTACTTCATTTAAACCTTTTATCTGTAGTTATAAGGCTTGAACAGTTTAGAAGGAGAGAAGCTAGATTTCAAAGTAAAGCTTCCTGCAATGATCAGTTGCATAAGTAATGTGCTTGGGGCCATGCGTGGAAGGAGAGAGCAATTTGGAATGTAAACCTCTGGGCTGGGCACATTCCTGCACAGCTTCCTTTTTTTTTTTTTTTTTTAAGATGTTGGGGGTAGGAGTTTATTAATTAATTAATTAATTTTTGCTGTGTTGGGTCTTCGTTTCTGTGCGAGGGCTCTCTCTAGTTGCGGCGAGCGGGGGGCGCTCTTCATCGCGGGGCGCGGGCCTCTCACTATCACGGCCTCTCTTGTTGCGGAGCACAGGCTCCAGACGCGCAGGCTCAGTAGTTGTGGCTCGCGGGCCTAGTTGCTCCGCGGCATGTGGGATACTCCCAGACCAGGGCTCGAACCCCTGTCCCCTGCACTGGCAGGAGGACTCTCAACCACTGCGCCACCGGGGAAGCCCCTGCACAGCTTCCTTAACATGCTTCCTGCCTCCTGGTTCTCTTGCTCATCAGTCAACCATTCGCTCACAGTCAGCGAGGATCTTTTTGCTCAAATGCATTCTTCTCCAAATAAATGATGATGATAGTAATAATAATAACTTCAACATATTCCTATTCATCCAATGGGAGTCTATTTAGGTACTCATTAAGGTATTCATCTATCAGAATGGCTAGATTTGAATACTGGCCCCGCCTCCTATTAACTACGTGGCCATTGGCAAGTTATTTAACCTCTCCATTCCTCAGTTCTTTGCTGTAAAAATAAAATGTAATTGTATATGTGAAGTACGTAGAGCAGTGAGTGCAATAAATGTTAGTTGTTATAGTTATTTTTATCATTTGCCAACTGTAATGACAGGTACCAGTGACACAAGATAAAAAATAAATGTGGTGTGGCTGCAGCTCAGATTAAATCATTATAACTGAGGTGGAAGTGCATCCTTACCATGGCTGCTGCACTGTGAAGCAAACATTATATGGGAGTAAATATTTACCCAGCACAGTTGTTCTGTTTCTTGACCAGTGCCTCAAAATCAGAGGGATGCTATGGAAACAACTCGGAGGATAATCCCATGTATTTTTTGAACATTGGCTGTATCTGAAAACTAAGTCAGACTGAGTTAACGTTGCAGGGATTCTTAGTACTACAAATACTGGCTAAATTAAAACCAGAAAAAAATTTAATACAAAGTCTATTAAGTATATACACTTTTTCTGTTATACCAGCCATGTGCTTGGCCTTAGGTTGAGCCCAAAAGTAGGAAAAAGAAATACCTAGTTGCTAGAAACAAAATAAGGAGTTGAGGCAAATGTTAAGTAAGAGATAATGCTGCCCAGGTTTACTGGTCTTAGATATAGGTCATTGGAGCTAGGGACTGGGATAGTTAACAGCTGTATGAGGGCAAGAGGCTTGGCTTTGGTGGGAGAGAGAGAGACTGAGAGTTAACAAAGCCCCTTGCACAAGGCTGGGCACCTTGAAGTGTGCTGTTCCATCTGTGAAAAGGAGATAAAACTTCATTCTCCAGCTCAGGTAAGTTTCAATATAACTGTGGCTGAGAAAACAAAGTCACTATAAGAAATAGAGCCTGGGGCTTCCCTGGTGGCGCAGTGGTTGAGAGTCTGCCTGCCGATGCAGGGGACACGGGTTTGTGCCCTGGTCCAGGAAGATCCCACATGCCGCGGAGCGGCTGCGCCCGTGAGCCATGGCCGCTGAACCTGCGCGTCCGAAGCCTGTGCTCCACAACGGGAGAGGCCACAGCAGTGAGAGGCCCATGTACCGCAAAAAAAAAAAAAAGAAAGAAAGAAAGAAAGAAAGAAATAGAGCCTGAAGCATGCCTGGTAGGTAATCTGAATTCACATTATCACCATAATTTAGAAAACCCCAAATAGGAAATAAAGGCAAAATTTGTTTTGGAATTAGTGTGGTCACAAGGATCCTAGCAGCTACAAATTCAAAAGCACACTTTGAGGATACCTACAAGATACATGGACCTCCCACAGGAAAACAAAATCATATGAACATGAGTTTCCATCTAAAATTATAAATAACAAAACCATCATGAGAAAAATTCAGCAAGTAATAAAGAGAATTAGTATTCATACAATATGGAAAAATAAAACCTGAAAAAATATAAAATAATAATATGTAAAATGAGACAAGACAAAACATAAGTCATAAAAAACAAGGAATATGAGTAAAAGAGTACACATATTTGAAAAATAATCAAAATATTGAAGAATAAAGAGATAGTCATTAAAATTGAAAACAGTATGGTGGATTTAAATACAAGATTAGATATAGCTGAAAAAAGAATCAGTAAATAGGAAGATAAACCCAAGGAAAAAAGTAGGTTGTGCCACAGGGAAGTAAAACTATGAGATATTTTAAAATGAGGACATAAGAAGGTACAAGGATACATTTCATAGAAATTTCAGAAAGAGAGAATATAAATATCTCAGAAGGAAGGAACAAAAAGAATAGGGGAGGCAATATTTGAAGAGATAACAGTTGCAGAGTTTTCTGAAATGAGCAAAGGTGGCTTGAAAAGGCACACTAAGTCCTCCTGAGAAGAATAAATAAAATCCAGCCCAAACCTTTACACATCATGGTAAAACTTTTGAACGTCAGACAAAAAGAAAACCTTGAAAGCAACAGGAGACAAAGAAAGACTGCCCAATAAAAGAATTATGATTGGATCGACAGCAGAGTTCTTATGAACAACAATAGAGGCTAGAGAACTGTAGAATGATATCTTCAAAGCTCTTAAGTATAAAAACTGCTGTCCTGCAATTTACTGCCAGCTCTCTCATATTCACTATTAAGTGGTGAAACACTGCATTGGTGAGCATCCTAGATGAATTAGTTCCAAGCCTTGTCCTCGTAGAGCAGCAGATGAAAAGGACCATGGAAATCAGAGTGTAAGACAGTATTTATGGACCTAGAATTTCCTAAAAATAAATAAAAACATCTTTTTCTTTCTAGAAAAAGGAAGGAAGTTCATGACAGATAAATTTGTGCTAATTTTAGGTTCATAACCTATTCCAACCTCTGAGAGTAATTCCCTTCTCAGAGACTGGCTAGGCTCATAGTATGGGCAGGTGATTGAACTGACCTGGGAGGTTCTGATGGAAAACACACATAGTTGTCTGGGCTGGTCAGGAGAACATTGAAATTGTCTCAGATCTCAAAGAGCTTACAAGACACTGAATGAAATAAGTAAGTTCATAATCATTATAAAGAATGGATGTACTCTAAAGCAGAAAAGTATGGTACAGTGGCCACCCAGAGAGGAGGTGTCTGTAGTTCAGAGTTAGCTTTTGACATCCTAGATCTTTCACCATCATGTCCTATCAGATAATCTTTCACTACTCCCCAGACCAACCCTCCCCTCAGAATGGTTGGACTGCTCACTAACCCTTGAAAACAAGTCATATTTTATGAACTGTGTTCGTAAATTTGTTGATTGATTGATTGATTGACTGGTTGAATAAACAAAAGCAATGTATATATCCTTATGTCTTGGCATCTCAGCTGTGCTAAACCACTCTTGATAGATTATAACACCGGTCTGTATACAGAAAGAGAAATCTTCTGTATGATACAAGCCATGTGCCTTACCCTCCAAGTTGTGACAACTTTCATTTATGCAGGATAGTATAGTAAACAGTGTAGGCACAAGTTATGGAGTCAGATTTCCTAGGATCTAATTCTGATTCTACCACTAGCTCTGTGACCTTGGGTAAGATATTTAATTTCTTTATGTCTTAACACAACTGTAGGAATAAAATGAAGACATAGCTTATAGAGTACTTTTAAGAATTTAATGAAGCAATATGCATAAAATTGAAATATTCCTGATACATGGCAATGCTCAGTATAAGTTAGCATAAATTGCTATTATTTTTATTAACACTTAAATCACACAGAACAAGGAAGAAACATTTGCTATTCAACTTACATGTTATTGCAAGTAAGAGAAGGGTATCTAAATGAAGATTTGGAGAGGACCATAAAATCTTCCAATTTTCTATAATTCTACACTGACTCACGAAATGTTGAGTAACTACCAAGACTAGACATCAGGTCTCTTGATTCTTAATCTAACACTCATTCTGTCAACACTATCACTGGTACAACCCCAGTCTCCTGGCTCATAAACAGCAACTCTCATTACTTTACTACTATTGTTACAACAACTTCTATTATTAATACTTACACTACAGCTACTGATATTATAGCTGCTCTTACTACAACCATAACTAATACTGCTGCTGTGTTATCCTCACTAACTTACTACCAGAAACCATCTAAGCACCAACCTTATGCTGGACACTTTTAAAAAAGTATTATCTCTAATCATTACAGCAATTCTGCAAGAATTGTGTTTATCTCCCCATTTTTACAGATGAGGGAAATGTCTAAAAAATTTGCTCACCACTCATAGCCAGTGAGCAGAAGCATTGGGATTCAAACATAGATCCCTCTAGCTCCCAAGACCATGCCTTTTCCACTTCACCAGTCTGCATCTCGACCTAAAATGTATTTGAACACAATAGAACAGATTTTACCAGAGTTTTACGGTTGTTTCTCTCAGCCTGCAAAACAGATTGCTCCCAGTTTCTGAGCCTGACAATCGGTACCAATTTGTCATAATGCCAGTGGCGTACTAATGATTTAGGAAAAGCACAGGCCGACAGCTTTTTCTACACCCAGCAGATGCCTGCGTTCCAAGAACTGTAACAGAATCAAAGTGCAGCACACCCACTGACTTGCGATGTTTCCTGCAAATGACAAGTCTGTGGATGTCCTCTGGGGACCAAAGGCAAGGATGAACTCTGTCATGCTCACCTGCAGGAAGAAAGGAAAAAAAAAAAAATAACCAAGATAAAACCACCATGGGGCTGTGAGTCTGGCAGTGGATGGCCTGAAGATTAGTTTAAGATAAGTCCTGTCTTCCTTCTGGTATTTGGAAAGCCTTTGACCCTTCAGCTTTCTCACTTAGGCTCCTCCCTTCCAGCTCTTGGCATGATTATTTTGATGCAGTTCATCCTAGGTGATGGCCTCAATGGAGTCTAATTGACAGAAACACAAAACAGTAAGGGGGAGAAGGAAGCTGTGCGGCATGGAGGCTGCAGACAAATGGGGGCTACTGGAAAGGTGGGGTGAAAAATGGGAGAGTGATGGTAGCCATTTTGCAAGGTGCTTGACTTATGGACTCATAAGTCTTTTAGGACTTGGCAATTGTGCTTCAAAACAAGGTAGAAAAATGAGAAATTGACTGAACACCAAATACAAACCAGTTTTCTGAGAGCAGGAAGCAGGATTCCACCTTCATGCCTTATGTGGTATCTCTGTGCACCATTCACCTGGGTGGGGGGATTCACAGGCCTTGGAAACCTCTGCAGAGTTTCAAAGGTAGGATGTGCTTTGAATTCTGAGTTATTACAACTCATTCAAATTCTCATTTTTCCAAGGGTTGCTAACCCTTATCAGGAGCTGGTTTTCTAAGGCAGGTCCAGACCCTGAGCATGCAAGAGAACAAGAAGGAATTCTGAGAGTCTCTAGTGAGAGAGAACACCATGAAGGTAGAGGAGTAGTAAACTTCCAGGTGGAGGGAGTTGCCTAAGTCAGCTTGTTAGCAGCCTATGTGGTGATGATGACAGTGATGGAGATGATGACGGTGGTGATGGAGATGATGATGATACTGTAATAGCAGCAACCACTTGCAGAGCATTTATTCTATGCCAAACCTATGCTAAGAACATCCATATATAACAGGTGTCACGTATTTTCTCCTACCTCCTGTCCTCCCCCCTGGCCTCCATCCTACATCCTATGTGTTTCGTACCCCTCTTTCTTTTTATTTGTTTGGCCTTAGGACTGAAAAGTCTGGGTTGTGAGGGGCCTCAGGCGACAGAGAATGCATGATCAGATTTTCCTTAGCTAGAGGTATGGCTGCAGATGAGAAAAGAGTTCCCAGACTAGGGTGAAGGCACAGTATCAGAGGGGACACAGAGCTTTGGTCTCTAAGAAAAGAGTCTCATAGCTGGACACCCTCGGATATAACTAACTGTGTTAGTTCTCTAGGGCTGCCCTAACAAGATGCTGCATACAAGATGGCTTAAACAACAGAAACTTATTTTCTCATGATTCTGGAGTTTAAAAGTTCAGGATCAAGATGGAGACAGTGTTGGTTTCTTCTGAGAACCTTCTCCTTGGCTTATGGATATTTGTCTTCTTCCTCTGTCTTTTTTTTTTGTTTCCTTTTTTCCAGACTTTTTATTTTATTTTATTTATTTTCACACACACACACACACACACACACACACACACACACACACAGTATTTTATTTTTACAAGAGATAAACTGACACCAAGCATTGTAAATGGATGACCACAACAAAAGCAACAGTGATTGCAATTACCAAACACGAAACACACTCATACTGTGTCATAATATCGACATTCAGTCCAGTAATCTTCCACTGTAACAGCTCCTTTACTTTGCAGTGAAAATTGATTTGTATATTTTTTGCCTCTGAGTCCTTGTGGGATTTTTTTTTTATTATTCAAACAGAAGGTCACAAAAATTATAATCATCCTCATCAATTCACTCAGTCTCATGTAATTAATTTTTTTTCATCTTGATCTTTTGTTAGCACTTTTATGAATTCATCAGTTTTCCATTAGAGTTCTGAAAATGCTTATTCATTCAGTTCAGCAGTGTAGTCAGTTACCAGAAACCTGTCCTTGTCAGAGACCTTTTCATGAATTCCTTGAAGATGAAACCCTTTTATAGGAACATTTTTGCAAAAGCATCAGAGTACACCCAAAACTGTCTGTAAATGAAAAAAGACTTAAAAATGACCACGGTTAAAGATTTGATGAAAGTTCACAATAATGCAATTGACAAGGAAATTTAGTTATTTCTGAGATATACATTTTAAAGTAATAACTAGAATTATGACTTATAACGTTATACCAGAACATATAAGATTTTTAGAAATTTCATGTAATGTCTGAAACATTTATATTAACATATTTCCATACAAATAACCCAAAGAAAGTTTAGTTGTTTGTTTTGCTTGTTTGTTTGTTTTTTTATGCTGCAGGTTCTTATTAGTCATCAATTTTATGCACATCAGTGTATACATGTCAATCCCAATCACCCAATTCAGCACACCACCATCCCCCCCCCCCCGCAGCTTTCCCCCCTTGGTGTCCATACGTTTGTTCTCTACATCTGTGACTCAACTTCTGCCCTGCAAACCGGTTCATCTGTACCATTTTTCTAGGTTCCACATACATGCGTTAATATATGATATTTGTTTTTCTCTTTCTGACTTACTTCACTCTGTATGACAGTTTCTATATTCATCCACGTCTCAACAAATGACTCAGTTTCGTTCCTTTTTATGGCTGAGTAATGTTCCATTGTATATATGTACCACATCTTCTTTGTCCATTCGTCTGTCGATGGGCATTTAGGTTGCTTCCATGACCTGGCTATTGTAAATAGTGCTGCAATGAACATTGGGGTGCATGTGTCTTTTTGAATTATGGTTTTCTCTGGGTATATGACCAGTAGTGGGATTGCTGGATCATATGGTAATTCTACTTTTAGTTTTTTAAGGAACCTCCAGACTATTCTCCATAGTGGCTGCATCAATTTATATTCCCACCAACAGTGCAAGAGGGTTCCCTTTTCTTCACACCCTCTCCAGCATTTGTTGTTTGTAGATTTTCTGATGATCCCATTCTAACTGGAGTGAGGTGATACCTCATTGTAGTTTTGATTTGCATTTCTCTAATAATTAGTGATGTTGAGCAGCTTTTCATGTGCTTCTTGGGGGTTGTTTATTTTTTTGTTATTGAGCTGCATGAGCTGCCTGTAAATTTTAGAGATTAATCCTTTGTCAGTTGATTCATTTGCAAATATTTTCTCCCATTCTGAGGGCTGTCTTTTGGTCTTGTTTATGGTTTCCTTTGCTGTGCAAAAGCTTTGAAGTTTCATTAGGTCCCATTTGTTTATTTTTGTTTTTATTTCCATTTCTCTAGGAGGTGGGTCAAAAGGGATCTTGCTGTGATTTATGTCATAGAATATCCTGCCTATGATTTCCTCTAAGAGTTTGATAGTTTCTGGCCTTACATTTAGGTCTTTAATCTATTTCGAGCTTATTTTTGTGTATGGTGTTAGGGAGTGATCTAATCTCATACTTTTACATGTACCTGTCCAGTTTTCCCAGCACCACTTATTGAAGAGGCTGTCCTTGTTCCACTGTACATTCCTGCCTCCTTTATCAAAGATAAGGTGAGCATATGTGCGTGGGTTTATCTCTGGGCTTTCTATCCTCTTCCATTGATCTATCTTTCTGTTTTTGTGCCAGTACCATACTGTCTTGATTACTGTAGCTTTGTAGTATAGCCCGAAGTCAGGGAGCCTGGTTCCTCCAGCTCCATTTTTTGTTCTCAAGATTGCTTTGGCTATTCAGGGTCTTTTGTGTTTCCATACAAATTGTGAAATTTTTTGTTCTAGTTCTGTGAAAAATGCCAGTGGTAGTTTGATAGGGATTGCATTGAATCTATAGATTGCTTTGGGTAGTAGAGTCATTTTCACAATGTTGATTCTTCCAATCCAAGAACATGGTATATCTCTCCATCTGTTTGTATCATCTTTAATTTCTTTCATCAGTGTCTTATAATTTTCTGCATACAGGTCTTTTGTCTCCTTAGGTAGGTTTATTCCTAGATATTTTATTCTTTTTGTTGCAATGGTAAATGGGAGTGTTTTCTTGATTTCACTTTCAGATTTTTCATCATTAGTATATAGGAATGCCAGAGATTTCTGTGCATTAATTTTGTATCCTGCTACTTTACCAAATTCATTGATTAGCTCTAGTAGTTTTCTGGTAGCATCTTTAGGATTCTCTATGTATAGTATCATGTCATCTGCAAACAGTGACAGCTTTACTTCTTCTTTTCCGATTTGGATTCCTTTTATTTCCTTTTCTTCTCTGATTGCTGTGGCTAAAACTTCCAACATCATTAGTGTATAGGAATACCAGAGATTTCTGTGCATTAATTTTGTATCCTGTTACTTTACCAAATTCATTGATGAGCTCTAGTAGTTTTCTGGTAGCATCTTTAGGATTTTCTATGTATAGTATCCTGTCATCTGCAAACAGTGACAGCTTTACTTCTTCTTTTCTGATTTGTATGCCTTTTATTTCCTTTTCTTCTCTGATTGCTGTGGCTAAAACTTCCAAAACTATGTTGAATAAGAGTGGTGAGAGTGGGCAACCTTGTCTTGTTCCTGATCTTAGTGGAAATGCTTTCAGTTTTTCACCATTGAGGATGATGTTGGCTGTTGGTTTGTCATATATGGCCTTTATTATGTTGAGGAAAGTTCCCTCTATGCCGACTTTCTGCAGGGTTTTTATCATACATGGGTGTTGAATTTTGTCGAAAGCTTTCTCTGCATCTATTGAGATGATCATATGGTTTTTCTCCTTCAATTTGTTAATATGGTTAATCACATTGATAGATTTGCGTATATTGAAGAATCCTTGCATTCCTGGAATAAACCCCACTTGATCATGGTGTATGATCCTTTTAATGTGCTGTTGGATTCTGTTTGCTAGTATTTTGTTGAGGATTTTTGCATCTATGTTCATCAGTGATATTGGCCTGTAGTTTTCTTTCTTTGTGACATCCTTGTCTGGTTTTGGTATCAAGGTGATGGTGGCCTCGTAGAATGAGTTTGGGAGTGTTCCTCCCTCTGCTATATTTTGGAAGAGTTTGAGAAGGATAGGTGTTAGCTCTTCTCTAAATGTTTGATAGAATTCGCCTGTGAAGCCATCTGGTCCTGGGCTTTTGTTTGTTGGAAGATTTTTAATCACAGTTTCAATTTCAGTGCTTGTGATTGGTCTGTTCATATTTTCTATTTCTTCCTGATTCAGTCTTGGCAGTTTGTGCATTTCTAAGAATTTGTCCATTTCTTCCAGATTGTCCATTTTATTGGCATAGAGTTGCTTGTAGTAATCCCTCATGATTTTTTTTATTTCTGCAGTGTCAGTTGTTACTTGTAACTTCTCCTTTTTCATTTCTAATTTTATTGATTTGAGTCCTCTCCCTCTTTTTCTTGATGAGTCTGGCTAATGGTTTATCAATCTTGCTTATCTTCTCAAAGAACCAGGTTTTAGCTTTATTGATCTTTGCTATTGTTTCCTTTGTTTCTATTTCATTTCTTTCTGCTCTGATCTTTATGATTTCTTCCCTTCTGGTAACTTTGGGTTTTGTTTGTTCTTCTTTCTCTAGTTCCTTTAGGTGTAATGTTAGATTGTTTACTTGAGATTTTTCTTGTTTCTTGAGGTAGGCTTGTATAGCTATAAACTTCCCTCTTAGAACTGCTTTTGCTGCATCCCATAGGTTTTGGATCATCATGTTTTCATTGTCATTTGTCTCTAGGTATTTTTTTATTTCCTCTGATTCTTCAGTAATCTCTTGGTTATATAGTAATGTACGTTTTTTTACGTTTTTTTCCCTGTAATTGATTTCTAATCTCATAACGTTGTGGTCAGAAAAGATGCTTTATATGATTTCAGTTTTCTTAAATTTACTGAGGCTTGATTTGTGACCCAAGATGTGATCTCTCCTGGAGAATGTTCCGTGCGCACTTGAGAAGAAAGTGTAATCTGCTGTTTCTGAATGGAATGTCCTATAAATATCAATTAAATCTATCTGGTCTATTGTGTCATTTAAAGCTTGTGTTTCCTTATTTATTTTCATTTTGGATGATCTGTCCATTGGTGTAAGTGAGGTGTTAAAGTCCCCCACTATTATTGTGTTCCTCTTTTATAGCTGTTAGCAGTTGCCTTATGTATTGAGGTGCTGCTATGTTGGGTGCATATATATTTATAATTGTTATATCTTCTTCTTGGATTGATCCCCTGATCATTATGTAGTGTCCTTCCTTGTCTCTTGTCACATTCTTCATTTTAAAGTCCATTTTATCTGATATGAGTATAGCTACTCCAGCTTTCTTTTGATTTCCATTTGCATGGAATATCTTTTTCCTTCCCCTCACTTTCAGTCTGTATGTATCCTTAGGTCTGAAGTGGGTCTGTTGTAGACAGCGTATATATGGATCTTGTTTTTGTATCCATTCAGTGAGCCTGTGTCTTTTGGTTGGAGCATTTAATCCATTCACGTTTAAGGTAATTATCGATATGTATGTTCCTATGACCATTTTCTTAATTGTTTTGGGTTTGTTTTTGTAGGTCCTTTACTTCTCTTGTGTTTCCCACTTAGAGAAGTTCCTTTAGCATTTGTTGTAGAGCTGGTTTAGTGGTGCTGAATTCTCTTAGCTTTTGCTTGTGTGTAAAGCTTTTGATTTCTCCATCGAATCTGAATGAGATCCTTGCTGGGTAGAGTAATCTTGGTTGTAGGTTCTTCCCTTTCATCACTTTAAGTATATCATGCCACTCCCTTCTGGCTTGTAGAGTTTCTGCTGAGAAGTCAGCTGTTAACCTTATGGGAGTTCCCTTGTATGTTATTTGTCATTTTTCCCTTGCTGCTTTCAATAATTTTTCTTTGTCTTTAATTTTTGCCAATTTGCTTACTATGTGTCTTGGTGTGTTTCTCCTTGGATTTATCCTGTATGGGACTCACTATGCTTCCTGGACTTGGGTGGCTGTTTCCTTTCCCATGTTAGGGAAGTTTTTGACTATAATCTCTTCAAATATTTTCTCGGGTCCTTTCTCTCTCTCTTCTCCTTCTGGGACCCTTATAATGTGAATGTTGTTGTGTTTAATGTTTTCCCAGAGGTCTCTTATGCTGTCTTCATTTCTTTTCATTCTTTTTTCTTTAGTCTGTTCTGCAGCAGTGAATTCCACCATTCTGCCTTCCAGCTCACTTATCTATTCTTCTGCCTCAGTTATTCTGCTATTGATTCTTTCTAGTGTAGTTTTCATTTCAGTTATTGTATTATTCATCTCTGTTTGTTTGTTCTTTAATTCTTCTAGGTCTTTGTTAAACATTTCTTGCATCTTCTTGATCTTTGCCTCCATTCTCTTTCCAAGGTTGTGGATCATCTTCAGTCTCATTATTCTGAATTCTTTTTCTGGAATGTTGCCTATCTCCACTTCATTTAGTTGTTTCTCTGTGTTTTTTTCTTGTTCCTTCATCTGGTATATAGCCTTCTGCCTTTTCATCTTGTCTGTCTTTCTGTGAATGTGGTTTTTGTTCCACAGGCTGCAGGATTGTAGTTCTTCTTGCTTCTGCTGTCTGCCCTCTGGTGGATGAGGCTATCTAAGAGGCTTGATGGGAGGGACTGGTGGTGTGTAGAGCTGACTGTTGCTCTGGTGGGCAGAGCTCAGTAAAACTTTAATCCACTTGACTGTCGATGGATGGGGCTGGGTTCCCTCTGTGTTGGTTGTTTGGCCCGAGGCAACTCAACACTGGAGGCTACCTGGGCTCTTTGGTGGGGCTAATCACGGACTCTGGGAGGGCTCACGCCAAGGAGTACTTCCCAGAACTTCTGCTGTCAGTGTCCTTGTCCCCACGGTGAGCCACAGCCCCCCCGCCCACCTCTGCAGGAGACCCTCCAAGTCTATCAGGTAGGTCTGGTTCAGTCTCTCTTGGGGTCACTGCTCCTTCCCCTGGGTCTCTATGCGCACAGTACTTTGTGTGTGCCCTCCAAGAGTGGAGTCCCTGTTTCCCCCAGTTCTGTTGAAGTCCTGCAGTCAGTTCCCACTAGGCTTCAAAGTCTGATTTTCTAGGAATTCCTCCTCCCATTGCCAGACCCCCAGGTTGGGAAGTCTGACGTAGGGCTTAGAACCTTCACTCCAGTGGATGGACTTCTGTGGTATAAGTGTTCTCCAGTTTGTGAGTCACCCACCCACCAGTTATGGGATTTGATTTTACTGTGATTCTGCCCCTCCTACCATCTCATTGTGGCTTCTCCTTTGTCTTTGGATGTGGGGTGTCTTTTTTGGTGAGTTCCAGTGTCTTCCTGTCAGTGATTGTCCAGCAGCTAGTTGTGATTCTGGTGTTGTTGCAAGAGGGAGTGAGACCATGTCCTTCTACTCCGCCATCTTGGTTCCTCCTCCTTCTTCTGTCTTCACATGGTCTTCCTTCTGTGTGTTCTGTGTCCTTATCTCCTCTTATAAGGACCCCAGTCATTATGGATTAGAGTCCACCCTAAAGACCTCATTTGAATTTAATTACTGCTTTAAAGACCTTATCTTCAAACACAGTCACATTCTGAGGTGCTGGGAGTTAGGACTTCAACATAGGAACTTTAGGGGGACACAGTTCAGCCCATAACAATGGCCTAAGGGACAAAGAACACAAGGAGTAGAAGGGGAAACACAGAGGATTTGCCAGATCCTCTTTCCCAAATAAGACCCCATGCAGTCCAACAAGACCCCACAGTAGAAATGACTGTATGTTGTATCCATGCAGGAAAACATGGGCTCACCTCACAAAGTTTGTCAAACCCAGAGTGGCCAAGACCTTTGTACCTAAGAGCAGGTCAGACATAGCACAGACAGGTGGAGGACCTAAAACACTGTGTCATCAAGAAAAAGGAAACAGTGACACAATATCTAAGATCAGACATGAAGAAGGACATCACAGAGAATATAAGCATGTATAGATGTTGATAACCAATACTGCCAAACATTTATATAACACTAAGTGCCAGGTACTGTTATAGGTGCTACATTTGAATTAAATCATTTAATTCTATCATCAACCCTATACAATAGCTATTGTTATTACTCCCATTTCACAGATGCGAAAATTGAGTCCTGGAGACTTGCCCGAGGTCATCAGTAAGGAAGTGACATAGCCAGGATTCAATCCATAGGCTAAACTTATAACTGGAGCTAATATTAATCACTACCCAACAATATGTCAACACTGCTTATATAAATATCAAAATGCTTCTATAGTTGTTGGCATACAACTGCTGGTCCAAGACTCCTGAATGCCTTATTTCTGCCCTGTCCACCAAGGTCCCCCCCAGAACCCACAGACCAGAATCCATAAGCTAAGAATTAACTTCTATGTCCTCCAGGCCCATTTCAGCTCTGCAGGTCCCACCATTCAGATTGATAAATGCTTGTGCCACAGTGATTGTTTAAACATTATTTTAACATTTTAAATAACATTTAAAATATTTTAAACATTATTCCTGCCCTATACCCCTGTATTATATTGCATGCCATGGACCAGTGTCCCCACCAATGCCTTGGCTCTAGGGAACACATTGCATTATTCAGTATAGGCTGCAGTAACAGCCTCCACATCCAGTGGATTCATCTACAAAAGTCTCACTCATGCTACATATCTAATATGTGTCGGCAAGAGTCTCTGCTCATCATAGTTGCTCGGGGGTCCAGTTGATGAAGGCTTCATCCCAATGTTTGCTCGAACAGTTACCAAGGGAGAATGAGATGGTGGCATATTGAACACTGGCTCTTAATGCTTCTACCAGGAAGTGACACGTAGCATGTCTGCTTACGTGTCAGTGGGCAGTGGGCATCATATAGTCACACATATCTTCAATGGGGCTAACCCTGCCATGCGTCTGGAAGAAAGAAAGCAGAAATGTTTGGCGAAGAGCCCTGGTGACATCACACGTGCCCAGCACTTAGTGACAATACAAAGGAAGCTGAGAAACCAAATGTTCTGAGATTATGCTTCTTTCTGTCTTTCTTTCTTATCTATTTATTTATTTGGTTGAGCCAGGTCTTAGTTGTGGCTTGCTGGCTCCTTAGTTGTGACATGCACACTCTTAGTTGCGGCATGCATGTGGGATCTAGTTCCCTGACCAGGGATCAAACCTGGTCCCCCTGCATGGGGAGCATGAAGTCTTATCCACTACGCCACCAGGGAAGTCCCTGAGATTATGCTTCTGACACAAGGGACTTATAATAAGAAAATCAAGTTCCAATAAAATTAAGTAATGGTATTCAAAAAAAAAAAAAGAAAACAAAAAACTCATGAATTTCCCAGCTGATATTTTTACATGTTACACATGAATTATTTCATCAAATAATTAATGAAAATATTTTGAGATGAATATTTTTATTCCTGTTTTATAGATGAGGAAACTGAGCTCAGGAAAGTTAGGTAACTTGCATGAGGACATTAATAAATGCTACAGCTGAGATTTGAACCCCTAGACAGCTTGATTCCAGAACCTTCCAACTTTAAAACACATGTTCTCATTTTTTCATTCATTCAACAGTTATCTATTGAGAGACACTTGTATGTCAGGGACTATTATGGAGTTGGGAATAGAGCAGTAAACAAGACAGGGCTCTTCTGCATGGAACATACATTCTAGCGGAAGGGAAGGGGATCCAGAATAAAAACCAAGTAAACAACTATGCAAGCAAGAAAATATCAGATGACAACAGTATTATGGGGTTATATGATAGAGTGGCTACTTTGAGGAGATGACATTTGAGCTCAGACCTGAATGACAGGAAGGATCCACACACATGAATGCTTGAAGGAAAAGTCATTTGGGAGAAAAAAAAGTTAGTTGCAAGGCCTCAATGCCAGGACAAACTGGCACAGTTAAGAAATGAAAGGATCTCACATGTAGTTGCAGTCAGATGTTGGAGCTACAGTCATATGAAAGCTCCAGTGGACTGATGTCCAAGACGGTTCACTCACATAACTGGAAACTGATGATAGCTGTTAGCTAGGAGCTCAACTGGGGCTCCACGTGAGCCCCTCCAGCCTATATATGGCCTCTGGGTGGCATGAAATTCTCACAGCTTGATGGTGGCGTTCCAACAGGGAATATCGAAGACCAAACATTCCAAGAGTCAGCAAGCAGAAACTAGCTTGAAATGATTACAGAATAACTTCCACAATATGCTACTGATCAAAGCAATGACAGGGCTTGGCCAGATTCAAGAGGGTTGCACTGGGTTGAATAGTGTTCCCCCAAATTCATTTCTGTGCAGAATCTAAGAATGTGACCTTATTTTATAGGGTCTTTGCTGATGTAGTTAGTTAAGTTAAAATGAGGTCATACTGGATTGGGGTGAGCCCTAAATCCAATGACTGGCATCCTTGTAAGAGGCGAGACAGGGGGATATAGGGAAGAAACTCATGTAGTGACAGAGGCAGAGATTGGAGTGATGCAACTGTAAGCCAAGGAATACTAAGGATTATCAGCAAACTCCAGAAGCTGGGAAGAGGCAGGGAGGCAGAGAACATCCTCCCTCAGAGTCCCTAGAGGGAACCAACCCAGCTGACACCTTGATTTAGGATATCTGGCCTCCAGAACTGTGAGAAAATTAATTTCTGTTGTTTTAAGCCTCCTAAATTGTGGTAATTTGTTACAGCAGCCCTAGAAAACTAATGTGCGAGTGGAAAAATAAACTCCATCTCCTGATGGAAGTGTGTTAAAGTCACACTGCAGAAGAGAAGAATAATGATGGGAGATATTTTCAGGCCCATCTTTGCAAAATACAGTTTGCTACTACTGTTCATATCCCCAAACAGTAATAGCCTCAGTAGCTGTCAGCTTGGTTTCCTCTCCCTTTAGTAATTCATGTGTTCTGTTTCTGTGTATGACCCATGATGTGTGTGTGTGTGTGTGTGGGTGGGTGGGTGTGTATTCTTTGCTATAAGTCTCAATATCTTCTTTGGAAAGTGCTGGGGTGTGAACAAACCAACAACATTTTCCTCTGGGGTAGGGCTACAGCTTACACCACAACCTTCAAGTTTCACTGTTTTTCTGCCAGACTGAATTTCAAACTTTTTTCTCAGCAGTAAGTAGCGACTGAGCTAAAGCTTTGACAGTTTCTGAGCTCCCACTGTGACTGAGATCAAGGAATCGTAATTAATCACCCAGATGTTGGTGGATGCTGCTGCCAGTGGTCCCCATAAGGCACCAGGGCCAGTTCAGCCCAAAGCTAGAGGGAGACCAGTACCCATGGGTCTGAAAAGATGGAATGTGTCCCAAACACACTCATATAAGAGACAGACTTATACGAGTCTCCTGTGTCTTCTGAACATGCCTCAGGAAGTCCAGCTGTTTATCAGGAATCTGAGGTTTAAGCTTGAAGCTTAAAGACCATCAAATTACTGGCATCTCATTGTCAAGTGAGACAGTGGATACGGACAAGTTTTTAAAAATGTAACAAATATAAGACAGCAGAGATTACCACAGATGATTAGAGTTAGACCATGATGATCTCTAGTCCAACTCTTAACAAATCGTCCCACGACATCCCTCCACTAATAGAGAACTCACTACATATAAATGTGTCACAGATCCAGCCATCAGAGGCAAGGCAGCTTTTTATCCTGTCCAGGTAATTAGTGGCAGGCAAAGGAGGTGGAAAGAAAGTCATCCACGGAATAACAAAATCCCATGCTCTTGTCATGCGTGCTCTTGCCATGCAGTAAGAATTAAACTGACTCTATGATGAGAAGCCCAAGTTGAAAACTGAAAAATAAAATTAGTCCTAGATGATTGAAACTACAGGGTTCAAGAAGAAATAAATGTCAACCTATCCCGAAGTAACATTTTCACAATACAGTGGTCATAGTTCTCTCCTTCCAACTCAAAACAAAAAGGAAATGTGAACAAATTCTGCTAACATTGACTTTCCTAGGGAAAGAATTACAAAATACACGAGCAAATGAACTATCATGAGGGCATGTGATAATAGGAAAATAATCATCCCCTCACCCAAAGCTGGAACTAACAAATAATTTCAAAAGAGCTGTAAGTATGCTTAAATAAAGTAATAAGAAATAAAAATAATAATAAATGGGAGACTGAAAAAAACAAGCTGTTTCAATTTAAAAAAAATAACAAATAGAACTTTAAGAAATGAAAACATAGCAACTGGAATTTAAAATTTGGAGGTTAGGTTAAAATCAAATTAGATACAGCTACAGAGAGAATGAGTAAACTGGAAAAATTATCCAGAATGCAACAAAAGGAGATAGAAAATACCAAGTAAAAGTTAGAGACATTGAGGATGGAATGAGAGGGTCCAAAATATATCTCAAACCTGTAAGTGGCTAGCCAAAGAACTTCAAAATATGTAAGGCAAAAACTGACATAATTACAAAGAAAAAGTGACAAATCCATAACTATAGAGTTTTTAAGATATCTCTCTCAGAAACGAATAGATTGAGCAGACCAAGGATTAGTAGGATTTGGAACATTTGAACAATCTAATAAGTAAACTTGAGCCAATGCACAAATAGAGAAATACACCACCAAAGAGAATAAATTTGTGTCCTAGCTCACATGAAACCACTGAAAAATTGACCACAAAATGGCCCATAAATAAAACTTAGCAAACACCAAAGAATAAATATTTTGCAGTGCCATTAAATTAGAAATCAATATCAAAAATACAATCTGCTGGGCTTCCCTGGTGGTGCAGTAGTTGAGAGTCCACCTGCCGATGCAGGGGACACGGGTTCGTTCCCTGGTCCAGGAAGATCCCACATGCCACGGAGTGGCTAGGCCCGTGAGCCATGGCCACTGAGGCTGCACGTCTGGAGCCTGTGCTCTGCAAAGGGAGAGGCCACAACAGTGAGAGGCCCACGTACCGCAAAAAAAAAACAAAAAAACAACAATCTGCCAAAACCACAGTTGGAACTGAAAGTATACATTTTTATGATTCATGGTTTGAAGAAGAAATTGTAATGGGAATTAGAAAATATTCAGAATCATATAACTATGAAACCGGAACATACAGAAGACTTTATGACATTGCTAAAGCAGTGCTTCATGGGAAATTTATAACTTTAAATTCATATATTGAGAAACAAGGAATACTGAAAATAATTTAGGAAGCTGTTATGATCAAGAAGATGAAACAGAATAATCCCCAAAGGAAAAAGAATGGGAGAAATGGAAGAGTGGAAAGTCTGGATCATAATATAGATATGCATTAAATTTTATAAGAAACTGACAAACCATTCTCCAAAATGGTGTATCACTTTACACTCCCACCAGCAACGTGTAAGAGTACCTGTTGCTCTGCATCCTCACCAGCATTTGATTTTGTCTGTCCTTTTAATTTTTGTCATAGTGGGTGTGAAATATTTTCTTGTGGTTTATTTTAAATGTTCCTGAAGACTAATAACATTTGCATACTGCCCATTCATAAATATTTTTTAAGGTCTTTAAAAAACATTTAAATATTTTAATAATATTTAAGTGCCTTTTTATTATTGATTTAAAGGACTTCTTTATATTCTTATATTTGAGGCATGAACCTTTTTTCATTTTTTCCAAAATAATATTCAGTTGTTCTTGAACCATTTATTAAAAGGACCCTCTATCTTCCTCTAAACTGACTTGATGCCTTGGCAAAAAAATCAATTGACCATGTATGTGTGGGTACACCTCTGGACTGTTAGGTTCCATTGATTTATTTTTTTCTCTCCTCATGTCAATAATATTGACTAGATACTGGTAAGTCTTGAAATCAGGTGTGTAAGTCCTCCAAATTTTTTCTTAGTTTTCAATATTGTTTGGTTCTTCAAAATTCCTGTGTTTCTTGGTGGGAATGTAAATTGGTGCAGGCACTATGGAGAACAGTATGGAGATTCCTCAAAAAACTAAAAATAGAACTACCATATGATCCAGCAAACCCACTCCTCAGCATATATCCAGAGAAAACCATAATTCGAAAAGATTCATACACCCCAATGATCATAGCAGCACGATTTACAATAGCCAAGATGTGGAAGAAACCTAAATGTCCATCAGCAGATGAATGGATAAAGAAGATGTGGTATATATACACAGCCATTAAAAAGAATGAAGTAATGCCATTTGTAGCAACATGGTTGGATCTAGAGATTATCACACTAAGTGAGTAAGTCAGAGAAAGACAAATATCACATGATATCACTTATATGTGGAATCTAAAAAAATGATATAAATGATCTTAAAAATATTCCTTGTGTTTCCATATAAAGTTTAGAATAATCTTGTCAATGAAGTTTTGATGGGGCTTCCCTGGTGGTGCAGTGGTTAAGAATCCGCCTGCCATTGCAGGCGACACGGGTTTGAGACCTGGTCCAGGAAGATCCCACATGCTGTGGAGCAACTAAGCATGTGCATCACAACTACTGAGCCCACGTGCCTAGAGCCTGTGCTCCGCAACAAGAGAAGCCACCACAATGAGAAGACTGCACACCACAACTAAGAGTAGACCCCACTCGCCACAACTAGAGAAAGCCCGTGCGCAGCAATGAAGACCCAACGCAGCCAAAAATAAAATAAATTTATTTAAAAAAATGAAGCTTTGATTTATATTGTATTGAGTTTATAGATCAGTTTGGGGAGGGTGGACATTCAGTATGGAGGTTCCTTAAAAGACTAAAAATAGTACTACCATATGACCTAGCAATCCCACTATTGGGCATATACCCTGAGAAAACCATAATTCAAAAGGACACATATAACCCAATGTTTATTGCAGCACTATTTACAATAGTCCAGACATGGAAACAGCCTCAATGTCCAACAGTAGATGAGTGGATAAAGATGTGGTACACATATATAATGCAATATTACTCAGCCATAAAAAGGAATGAAATGGGGTCATTTGTAGAGATGTGGATGGACCTAGAGTCATACAGAGTGAAGTAAGTCAGAAAGAGAAAAACAAATATCGTATATTAATGCATATATGTGGAATCTAGAAAAATAGTACAGATGAACCTGTTTGTAGGGCAGGAATAGAGATGTAGACCTAGAGAGTGGACATGTGGACACGGGGGGAATGAGAGGGTGTGGAAAAATTGGGAGATTAGGTTTGACATAAATACACTACCATGTGTAAAGTAGATAGCTAGTGGGAACCTGCTGTATAGTACAGGGAGCTCAGCTCAGTGCTCTGTGATGACCTAGATGGGTGGAATGGGGGTGGTGGGAGGGAGGTCCAAGAGGGAGGGGATATAGGTATACATATAGCTGATTCACTTCATTGTACAGCAGAAACTAACACAACATTGTAAAGCAGTTTTACTCTAAAAAAAAAAAAAGCCATTGACTTTGAAAAAAAAGCCATTGACCCTTTCTTGTCTATTACCCACGCTAGGTTTAGGCACTACTTATCTTCTGTTTGTTCTGTGTCTAGACCCCCTATACTCTTCACTTTGTCATCCAATTAAACTCAGCTTTGTACCAATACTATCTCTTGCTTCGATGCCTTACCTCTCATCTAATTACCAATCCATAAATTATCTCCAAGTTCATGGCTTGTTTCCTTCTTCCTGGGTGAGTTCTACTCAGACTATCTACTCAGTATTATGATCTCTCTGTCTTGGGAGCTAGGCACTCTCATTTCCAGTCTCCATGGGATGCCCTGTACTCCTGGGAAGGGCCACGAGAATAGTCTCCAAACAGCTTAATGTGGTAGACAAGCCCTTTCATGGTGGGACCTCTCTAGTTTCCTCACTTAACCTCACTATCTTGTATTCCTGCTTCAGCCATAATGAGCCACTAGTAGTTCCTTGAACACACATGCTCTCTCTCAGATCTGGACTTTTGCACATCCTATTACTGCCGCCTCAAACAGTGTGTTCCCCCAGACACACCCACTCCCCATCCTGTTAGCTTAGGGATTGTTCCTGATTCTTCAAGCGTGGTTAAGACGTTCCGTCTGTGAGCGCTCATAACAACAGTTTGCAATTCCTCGTAGCAGCATTTACACTGTGCACCTCAAAGGCAGGAACTGGGGTTTTCTCACTGTTAAATTTCCAGCACTTAGCACTGTGTCTGGCACAAAGTTCTCCATCAATATTTGTTAGATGAAAGAATAAATAATAAGTAGATGGATTTTCCTGGCAGTCCAGTGATTAAGACTCTGTGCTTCTACTGCAGGGGGCACGGGTTTGGTATCTGGTTAGAGAAGTAAGATCCCACATGCTGCGTGGTGCAGCCAAAATAAAATAAAATAAAAAATTTAAAAATCAATTAAAAAAAAAGTAGATACTGTCAGTATGTTCATGATATACTCTTAGGGGATAGGAACCCTGACTGACTAAAGACCTTATGGAAGTCGTGTACCTGTGGTGGAGACAGGCGACCTCTTCTGCCTCCAGCACTTGTTAAAAATACCCCTTATCCAAAATCAGTTTACGTGCATCAATCGATCTTCTGATCTTAATGCCCCTCCCAAGTAGATTTCTTAACTGGAACAGAAATGTGTTGGCTGGATGATACATAATGGTAGATAGATTCACACTGTAAATGAGTATTTTGGCCTCTACTTTTAAAAGCAATCTTACATAATTTTGGGTGACATGGATATGGTCTCAGAACTCCTTCGGGGAACTGAAAGAACTAAGTTTTTCTTTCCTTTTTTTATATATACATTCCCCAAGGAGGGCAGCTCTTATTTCTCATGTTTTTCCCTCACAGGATCTAAATTAATGTAGAAGACCTGGATGATGTTCAATAAAAGCATAAATTGAATTTAATGATTAACAAGGCTGAACAGTAAACTCAAGGGACATCAATTAGTTTGCTAGGGCTGTTGTAACAAAGAACTGAGAACTGGGTGGCTTATAAACAGAAATACATCGTCTCACAACTCTGTAGGCTAGAAGTCTGAGATATTGGCGGAGTTGGTTTTTTCTGAAGGCTGTGAGGGAGAATCTGTTCCATGCCTCTCTCCTAGCTTCTGGTGGTTTGCTGGCAATCTTACGCAAGTATCATGCTGACTTCTGTCTTCACCTTCAGGTGGCATATCCTCCTTGTGTGTATTTCTGTGTCCAAATTTCCCCTTTTTATAAGGATGCTAGTCATATTGGATTAGGGGCCCATGCTACTCTAGTATGACCTCATCTAAACATATCTAATTACACCTGCAGTGACCCTATTTTCTAATAGTCACATTCTGAGGTACCTAGCGTTAGGACTTCAATATATGAATTTTGAGGATATAGCTCTAGACACCTACCACTTGAAGACTATGGGATTTTTGGCATCTCAAAAACTCTGAACCCCAATTTTATTCATTCATTCATTCATTTAACCAATCTTTACAAAGTTCTATTTAAAAAAAACCCAAAAAGCTAAGCACTGTCTAAGCTACTAGGGATATAACATTGAACAAAACAGACACAGTCACTACCCTCATAAAGCATGTAATCCAGTGGGGAGTAAAGATAATTAAAGAAGCATTAACAAGAAATTAAGATAAGTGTCATGAGGTAGAAATTACAGAATTAAATAGGACCATAGAACAGGATTATCTAGCCTTGTTTTGGGACTGGGTAGAGAGTTGTGAAGACTTCCCCTGAGAAGTAACTTTTAATAATATATATCATCCAGGTGAGGAGAATGTAGAATCAAGCTTGTGGGGTTATCAGGAAGATTAAATTGGATAAAATCATTTATCTGAATGTTATCTTCATGCTCCCATTTACCCCTGTGAATGCACCTCTTTCAGACTCTACTGTCATTTATGGAGCTGCTTACTGTGTGTCAGGCTCTATGCTGGTTTCCCATATCTTCTCTAATTCCTTTGCGACAACCTCATGAAGACAACATTTAAAGTGCTATCATCTTTTAAAAAGTGATGACAAGAACTATCCCATTTTGGACTAAATTATGCAAAGTGCAAAACACCATCAACTTAAAAGTAATTCTTTAAAACATGAAAGTAATGAAAATAGTAATGATATTATGAATGTAAATTGTGGAGAGAGCTCCATACAATTCAGGGCAAAGAGAAATTCAAAATAGCATTATAGATATAAATTATGGAAAAGTCTCCATACAACACAGAGTGAAGAATAAATCTTCAGCCAAAAAATATAAATATCAAATATATTAAGTATCTGAAAATGTATTTTATTGAACTTGCAGTCCATTTGCTTCTGCTGCCTAGGGAACTGTCAGTTTTGAATCCTTGAAAATACTGACAGATAGCCATAGAAATGTAGCATTTTCAAATAAAATAGTGACTCTTTGGTAATCCAGTCACGTTTTCTCACCCAAGTCCTTGCACCAAATAATGCTTGCTAGTATGATATAAGTGAATTGTCTATCCAAATGTAGAAAAATGTCCAAAACTCCACAGGCATTATTCAAAATATGTACCAATCACACCACTGCTGAAAATCTTATTAAACTAGTCAAAAAGTTAGTGAAAATTTTGCAAAATTCTTTCATCATATAACACTTTTGGATATTACATATTATCAATTGTAAAAAATGTGAGGAGAAATTACTAGGTGTAAATTTCTAGCATATACTTGGTTTACATGTAGCTCAACCCACTGGTATGCAGAACATAAGTCAACTCCTTGAATATGTGTAATGCATTTGTTACAGAGCCAAACTTGGGTCCACCTGCCTGCTCGCAGTAAAGCCAATCTACTGACAATAGGTTGTGGTGAAGGAAAGTGTAGTGTTTACTTCAGGGCATCGAGCAAGGAGTCCAGGCAGCTAGTGCTTAAAAGACCCAGACTCCCTGATGGTTCTCAGAGAAAGGTTTTTAAAGACTGGGTGAGGGAGGGGGATTGTGGGGTGCGTGATCAGCTTATAGACATTCTTCTGATTGGTTGCTGGTGAGGTAATCACGAGTCATCATCAACCTTCTGATTCCAACTGGTCTGGGGTCTGCATGCTTGTGGGTAGCATACGGTTAATTTCTTCCACCTGGTGGGGATTTCAGTATCTGCAAAACAGCTCAAAGGACACGGCTCAGAGTATTATCTATAGCCCTTGAGGAGGAACTAAAGGTCCTTGATTTTGTTTAATGGCTAAAGTATTATTATTTTGTCTTGTTTGACTGTTTTCCTTTCTGCATTTTCTGACTTCTCTAATTCAATTTATCCTTTGGTACTTGGGGAAGGCCTACGAGGCTAAAGATTTTCTGCAGACAAGAGGCAGGCAGAGGACATGGGTGAGATGGGATTTGTCCTGGGAAGGCCCCATAGGGTCCTGCTTGGTTACACATACATGACAGAGAAGCATTCAACAACTTTTTATCATTGAAATCCTGTGTCATAAGAAGACTTTTTTCATTTAAACTAAAATGATTTTGTGAGCCATGAGGAGGACAGTACAAATGTACTGGGACTCATACCAGTAGTACACACATATTTTTTAGAATATTTTATTCTCAGAGGCTAATCAAGTAGCCAACAATATGCCTCCCAATCTTGATCCAAAGTTGAAAAAAAACTGGAAATTTTTACCATGATGAATGAAAGCCAGTATATGTGCATCTTTTCAGGGTGATGTGTTGAGAAATGGTCAGTGAATACAAAACTCTATTTTTTTTCATACTGACATATAGGAGTTGATAAAAACAAAATGTACTCTTTTTTTGTTGAATTTTATTTATTTATTTTATACAGCAGGTTCTTATTAGTTATGTATTTTATACATATTAGTGTGTATATGTCAATTCCAATCTCCCAATTCATCCCACTGCCACCATCCCCCGCCTCCGCCCCACTTTCCCCCCTTGGTGTCCATATGTTTGTCCTCTACATCTGTGTCTCTATTTCTGCCTTGCAAACCAGTTCATCTGTACCATTTTTCTAGATTCCACATATATGCATTAATATACAGTATTTGTTTTTCTCTTTCTGACTTGCTTCACTCTGTATGACAGTCTCTAGGTCCATCCATGTCTCTACAAATGACCCAGTTTCGTTCCTTTTTATGGCTGAATAATATTCCATTGTATATATGTACCACATCTTTATCCATTTGTCTGTCGATGGACATTTAGGTTGCTTCCATGACCTGGTTATTGTAAATAGTGCTGCAATAAACATTGGGGTGCATGTGTCTTTTTGAATTACGGTTTCCTCTGGGTATATGCCCAGTAGTGGGATTGCTGGGTCGGTCATATGGTAATTCTATTTTTAGTTTTTTAAGGAACCTCCATACTGTTCTCCATAATGGCTGCATCAATTTACATTCCCACCAACAGTGCAAGAGGGTTCCCTTTTCTCCACACCCCCTCCAGCGTTTGTTGTTTGTAGATTTTCTGATGATGCCCAATGTTATCTTTTTTTAAAGTTAAGGATAAAAAGAAAACATTTCTTTGTGACTTCATTACTTCAATTACTTAGAATGGACTGATATATTTCAAAATGGGAGTCAGTATCTTGAATAAACTGAATCTATCATTTCAGAGTTAAAGGATTATAATTTTTAATGTTCAGGACAAGGTAGTAGAATTTCTTAAGAAGACCAAACTGTAAAGAAATTCTTCAATCATTCTGGCTAATAATTTTCTTCCACTGTCATAGAAAGAAACTAATGATATATTATTGATAATGTTTGAAAAATAACATCAAAATGCTGTCACAAACCATGTAGAAATATTTTCCAGAGATGCATTCAACCCAAGAATGAATTGGTATTCATCTTTCAAGTTGAAAGATTAGTTAAAAATTAAAACTTTGCCTATGATGTGTTCATGTCTAATGAACATGCAAAGCAATCTTCAGTGATAAATCTGTTCTTTCTGAGTCAGTGTTTTAGCTGAATACCCAGAATTATCTAAACATCCTTACAATTATGAATTGGGATCTTCCAATTTAGAAGGAATAAAGAGTAAGGAAATTACTGACTGTGGAAGCTGGACATGTGTCAAGCTATTCATGATGAAGCTGGTTATAGATAACCTCAAAGTGGTGCCTTGTGTGCAGCAAATGCCCATGAAGTGGTCTGCAAATGCTGAGCAATTGAGAAACACCATGCTAGAAATTCTGACTGGGTTTCTGTCTCCTCAGAAAGCCCCTACCCCTGCAACAGGGAATCACCTGAATCACAGACTGTTGACTAAGTTAACATCAGTCCTCATTTTGGCCACACCATTTCCCCCCAAGATTTGTACCCCATCTTTGATTTTTGACCCATGGCTCAATCCGATTGCTTACTGCTGCTCACTGCTTGGACCCTTGATAGTGTACTTCACCCACCATATTGAATATCCTGGAGCCAACTGCTAAGTTTGGCAGTAAGATAGACTATGGTGTTCCGTTGAACATCGACCACACATGTGCTCCTTCTGGAGCTTGTTGAGAAAGACATGTCTCTTCCTTACTCCTGATGGGTCCTTCCATGTGGAGGTAGCTCAACTAGTGAAACACACCTGGCCTTAACTATCCTCATTTATGGGATTTGTGATTTTTGAAGAAGAAACTGAGCACGAGTAACCCAGTGCCTTCCTCCCGTTTCCTCTTGGGACCATGCCGAACATGGAACAGGGGCTGCCCCAACGTGGGCAATCTGGCCAATGTCCCACATGAGCGATGACAAGGTAGATGAATCTGTCCATTACAGGACTCAGTATTAGGTATTCGGCTGTCCTCTGTGTCACGTTTACCAATATCACCTTTTCTTGGTAAATAAAGTGGTACTTTTGCTCTCCCTTTACCCAGTATTTTCCCATCTCTCACCCAATTCAAAGGGTTAAGAGAGGGGTGCCATTACTTAGCTTTGTTCAAATTCCAAACATGGGCTCTGTTGCCAGATCAGTTTCCTCCCTTGCCATCCCACCTTGGTGGCGGGAACTTGCACAGTCTTTTGCCCATTCCTTGACCCCATCAGCTGGGAAACAATATGCCTGGGCCTCAGAGAAGCTCACTGTGGTAAGACTGACAAGTAGTCAACAGCCTTTGTCTATGGTGAGTTAACCAGTTATGAAAACATTTGACAAATTCCAGCCAGTCCATACATCCCCATCTTGCCCATAAACTATTAGAGTCCATTTCAAAGGGCTTGGTGAAATCTAAGTGTATCCCTACCAACCGAGTAAAAGTGTCAAAAAACATAGTGAGGCTGGTTTGTTCTGAATTTTTATTAGAAAATTCTACTCAATTGATGGTAAAGCTAAATTTATATATTTTTATAACTTCTGTCCTGGCACGTGTGGACAAAAAATGTCGCCTGCCATATTAGTAAACAGATAATGTTGCGGCCAGCAAGACATCAGCCACTGCAACTGCCCCTACTGTGCACCCTGAGGGGATTCAGGATGGAGAAAAGCAGGATCCTGGTCCTAGATAGTTAAGGTGCATATCAAAGGTATGATTTAAATGAGCCCAGATTCTTGCATCTTCCTATACATAGAAAAAGGCGAAATTCATTAGCTTGAGATGTCTGGTTTTCTCTAATTAGCAGTAATCTTTTGATGTTCTGACTACCTGTTTTTTTGGTAAAAACTCCTATATATCCTGGCTCCTCCCATACCTCTTAGGAGCTGTCCCTCAGAACTACCTGAGAGGCTGCCTCCTGAGCTTAAGTCCTCAGCAGGTTCGCCAAATAAAACATAATTCTCAGCTTTTAGGTTGTGCGTTTTGTTCAGTTGACACATGTATTACATACTCAATAAATGTTTTGACAAATGAATAATTAATCAAATAAATTTGCTAACTCCTAATAATTATCTTAAGTCATAAGTGCGCACAAACCATATTTTTCATGATATATCCTTCAGTTTTTTATTCTGATTTCAGACACATTAATATTTATTCCTAGAAGCCCTATTTTTTATCTTTTTATTTTATTTTATTTTTTTATTTTTTTATTTTATTTTTTTTAACATCTTTATTGGGGTATAATTGCTTTACAATGGTGTGTTAGTTTCTGCTTTATAACAGAGTGAGTCAGTTATACATATATATATGTTCCCATATCTCTTCCCTCTTTGTCTCCCTCCCTCCCACCCTCCCTATCCCACCCCTCCAGACAGCCACAAAGAACCGAGCCGGTTTCCCTGTGCCATGCGGCTGCTTCCCACTGGCTATCTACCTTACGTTTGTTAGTATATATATGTCCATGTCTCTCTCTCGCCCTAACACACCTCACCCTTCCCCCTCCCCATATCCTCAAGTCTGTTCTCCAGTAGGTCTCTGTCTTTATTCCTGTTTTACCCCTAGGTTCTTCATAACATTTTTTTTTCTTAAATTCCATATATATGTGTTAGCATACGGTATTTGTCCTTCTCTTTCTGACTTACTTCACTCTGTATGACAGACTCTAGATCTATCCACCTCATTACAAATAGCTCAATTTCGTTTCTTTTTATGGCTGAGTAATATTCCATTGTATATATGTGCCACATCTTCTTTATCCATTCATCCGACGACGGGCACTTAGGTTGTTTCCATCTCCGGGCTATTGTAAATAGAGCTGCAATGAACATTTTGGTACATGACTCTTTCTGAATTCTGGTTTCCTCAGGGTATATACCTAGTAGTGGGATTGCTGGGTCATATGGTAGTTCTATTTGTAGTTTTTTAAGGAACCTCCATACTGTTCTCCATAGTGGCTGAACCAATTCACATTCCCACCAGCAGTGCAAGAGTGTTCCCTTTTCTCCACACCCTCTCCAGCATTTATTGTTTCTAGATTTTTTGATGATGGCCATTCTGACTGGTGTGAGATGATATCTCATTGTAGTTTTGATTTGCATTTCTCTAATGATTAATGATGTTGAGCATTCTTTCATGTGTTTGTTGGCAGTCTGTATATCTTCTTTGGAGAAATGTCTATTTAGGTCTAGAAGCCCTATTTTTTATCTTGTTGGTAAAACAGAACCTTTACTTTCCCCCAGTCTTCCAGCCTAACTCTCCTTCTCCATCATTTCTTAAAGAGCAGAAATGTCGACTTCATCAACATAGATACATTTTATTAATACATTCTGTGCCCTGAGATGTAATTATTCTGGTCCTGGGAATTTAAAGCATGTTAAATGTTCTTTTATTATCATCTTTTATCTTCGGGGAAGTGTCCTCTTAAGGACAGCTTTCCTACCGTTTATTGTTAGAATTATTCCCCTTGGCAGTGAAGCAAAGTAGAAATTGAATCATTTGCTTTTCTCTCTTTCATGTGATAACATTCTAATATCTGCCTTAAAGAAGTGAGTCTATACCTTTGTTTCCTTTGTAGTACTATTTACAATTATGCCAGTCTCTGCTACTCCTGGAAAAATTATTTTGGGTTCAATAATTTTTGTTGTTGTTTGGCTTTGCATCCCTTTCTCTGGATTTTGTACATATGCTTCTATTTGAAAAACAGAGCCTAGGAGATGCTTTTTGAGGTCACTCCCGTTCTCTGAGAGTCCGCGGCCAGATTTAAGGTTTGTGCGAGGTTGTCATCCCCCTTGACCACAGACTGGACAAAGGATGGGCACCTGGGAAATCAGACTCTTTATCCCAGCAATTTGGAGCTGAGAATGAATTGGTAATTTAGTCTGGGCTGGCTACCTGAATGCAGAGATTAGGACCTCGGAAGTTGTGAAATGCAGCATAATTGGACTATACACAATGAATTGGTGAGAGAGGAAAATGGACAGATGTATTGAATGAAAGAAAGACAGTGAACCAAGGAGATGAGCTCCTGATGACTTTCCAGGTCCTAGCAAATCACGGCAGGATTATTTTTTGAAATTCCAGTTTGTGTTCTTGGGTGTCCCTGCTCCCATTTAAGAGGTGGTAGCTGGATTATCACTGTTCCCTTGACTGTCCATGTTATAGGGTAGAAAACAAGAGCTTCTTAAAGACAACACAGTGTGGGGCTGTGGATAAGAGCAAGTGTTCTTGAGCCAGGCCATCTGGCTTAGAAGATCTTGTGTCACTTCCTGGCTGTGAACCTGGACAAGTGACATAATCCACCTGTAGTCCCTTCTGTAAAATAGCGATAACGCTACCTACCTTGTAATGTTAGTGTGACAATTAAATTAAGTAAAAATGTAATGTCCTTAGAACAATCATCCTCGTGTCATAAAGGAACTAATAAATGCAAGTTATTTTTATTATCTTAGTTTTTTTCCAAAGCCCAGAACTAATTGAAGAGCAGTACTAGGTATCCCAGAGGGTGAAATGAGGGAGAGGGGCCCCCTGGAGGACTTGGCGTGTGTCGGGAGGAGCAGACCCGGAAGAGAGAGATTAGAACGGCCTGGAAGAGAGCAGTTCATACAACACTCAGAAGCAGTGTCTGAGGATGGGCTGAGCCTCAGGGGGGAGGGCTGCCTCCTGAGTTTGGGGAAGCAGGACACTGCTCCCAAGCTTCGCCAGAGACCCCCACGCTTAGAGGACGGCAGGGATGCCAGACTGCTAGCAGCTTCCCAATTTCCAGTCTTTCCTTCTTTAGGAAAAGAAAGCCAAATTTTAGCTGGCCACCCATATACAAGTGGCCAGATTTCCTTTTTTTTTTTTTTTTAAATATATATATGAGAGAGAAATAGACTTCTATCTTAAGACATTGCTATTTTGTTTTTGTTTTGTATGCAGTCATATCGAATCCTATCTGATTCAGCAAGAAAGTAACAGAGTTTCCAGACCTGAAGTACAGACTAGGACTATGGGGAAAATGACCAGGACAATAGGGAAAAAATAGAACAACAGGTGGAAACTGTGAACTGCTGACCAAAGCCTGGAGAGCTCTCCTCTGTTCTTTAGTGCCCCTTGGACAAAGGTGGGCAACGATGTCCCCCAAATAACCAAGATTTTATATCCCTCCAATCTGGCAAAATGGGAGAATCATAACCAGATGTACGTTGACGTCAATTTCTTGCATATCTGACTTTATCGTTTGAGATTCAAGACCACTAAAGAGGCTTAGCTGCCCTTGGGTTTTGTGATTTATCCCAGAATCCTTTTAATATATTCCTCTTTATTTGATTTTTCTAAAGTTAATTCAAAGTGATTTGTTACTTGCACCCAAAAGGACCCTACCTAAGACACAGACCCCACCCGGGCAGCCACATTAATTTCTTAAGGTGTCTCTTTCTTTCATCTCTGGCTAGGAATATTTTAAATTATATTGTCAGATTTCATTTTTACAGTCTTCTATCTTAGGTGTTTTGCTCTTTTGAAGAGTCAGTTTCTGGGATCATGTCCATTTTTTTTGCCTCACATTTGACATCTGCCTTATCAAAGTTTAGAGCCCTGGGAGGTGGGTGGTGTGGCCTCCTCCCTTTACCCCATGCTGACCTGTTTCTTTCATTTCATTGTCATTGCCAGACAGGCAGTCAGTGGTTCCTTATTGATCTAAACCAAGTCCAGAATGGCAGTTCTTGCTGCTTCCTCTTCCAGCTGAGCAGGGAACTGTCAGCAAGGCAAGCCAAGAATTTATCAGCTGTAATTCTTCCAGCAGAATTAATCTACCGAGAGATGGCGTGGCTCCTCGAATCTTCCAAATGTGGTTTTTACAACATCTGGAGGACATGAGAAGAGATTCTCAGGCATGGTGTGGATAACACCTATGGGGACTGCCCTTGTTATTTAAAACTTTCACGGATCCCAGCACGTTTGGAAATTGGTTGACTGTAAAACAAACTGAAGCCGAACACTGGAGAGAAATAGCTGGAAAGAACACAGAGAGAAATGGGCACCAGGACTGTGAAACTCAAACCCCCTGCTTTGCCACTCGTTCACTCTGTGATCCCGTGCAAGCCACTCTAACTTGCTGGGCTTTATTCTTTCCATCTATAAAGTGGAGATAATTATCTCTCTTCTGGATAGCTCACAAAATTGTCTGGTACCAGTGTTTAGGAACATAAGTTCTGTTCAAATGTATTGTCATGATCTTAATGTGTCCCAAGCCCCAGCTTCCCATTCCCATGTGAAGAATTGTTCCGGCCATGCAAAAGGAAGGAGAGGAAAGGAAATAAAGAGCTTCTGAGCACCACGTATGCACCAAATACTATGCTAAGGATATTACATGTGCACTTCCTTTTTCTTTCTTTTTTTTTTTTTTTTAGAGAATATTGGGTAAATATTGTTTAGGTCTTCTTTGTGCATAAATGTAAGTTTAATTATAAAATTAAAGTAAGGAAGTGTTGATAGAAAAATGAAATTATAGTTTAAAAAAATTTTTTTTTTATTGGGGTATAGTTGTTTTACAATGTTGTGTTAGTTTCTACTGTACAGCGAAGTGGAGTTCCCTGTGCTATACAGCAGGTTCTCATTAGTTATCTATTTTATACATATTAGTGTGTACATGTCAGTCCCAATCTCCGAGTTCATCCCACCTTCCCCATCCCCTGCTTCCCCCCTCGTGTCCATACATTTTTTCTCTACATTTGTGTCTCTATTTCTGCCTTACAGACCAGTTCATCTGTACCATTTTTCTAGGTTCCACATATATGCGTTAATATACGATATTTGTTTTTCTCTTTCTGACTTACTTCACTTTGTATGACAGTCTCTAGATTCATCCACATCTCTACAAATAACCCAATTTTGTTCCTTTTTATGGTTCAGTAATATTCCATTGTATATATGTACCACATCTTCTTTATCCATTCATCTGTCGATGGACATTTAGGTGGCTTCCATGACCTGGCTATTGTAAACAGTGCTGCAATAAACATTGGGGTGCATGTATCTTTTTGAATTATGGTTTTCTCTGAGTATATGCCCAGTAGTGGGATTTTTGGGTCACATGGTAATTCTATTTTCAGCTTTTTAAGGAACCACCATACTGTTCTCCATAGTGGCTGTATCAATTTATATTCCCACCAACAGTGCAAGAGGGTTCCCTTTTCTCCACACCCTCTCCAGCATTTGTTGTTTGTAGATTTTCTGATGATGCCCATTCTAACCATTGTGAGGTGATACCTCACTGTAGTTTTGATTTGCAATCCTCTAATAATTTGTGATGTTGAGCAGCTTTTCATGTACCTCTTGGCCATCTGTATGTCTTCTTTGGAGAAATGTCTATTTAGGTCTTCCAGCCAATTTTGGGTTGGGTTGTTTGTTTTTTTTGATATTGAACTGCATGAGCTGTTTATATATTTTGGAGATTAATTATTTGTCCGTTGATTCGTTTGCAAATATTTTCTCCCATTCTGAGCATTGTCTTTTCGTCTTGTTTATAGTTTCCTTTGCTGTACAAAAGCTTTTAAGTTTCATTAGGTCCCATTTGTTTATTTTTGTTTTTATTTCCATTACTCTGGGAGGTGGGTCAAAAAAGATCTTGCTGTGATTTATGTCAAAGAGTGTTCTTCCTATGTTTTCCTCTAAGAGTTTTATAGTGTCCAATCTTACATTTAGATCTTTAATCCATGTTGAGTTTATTTTTGTGTATCATGTAAGGGAGTGTTCTAACTTCATTCTTTTACATGTAGCTGTCCAGTTTTCCCAGCACCACTTCTTGAAGAGACTGTCTTTTCTCCATTGTATTTCCTTGCCTCCTTTGTCATAGATTAGTTGAACATAGGTGTGTGGGTTTATCTCTGGGCTTTCTATCCTGTTCCATTGATCTATATTTCTGTTTCTGTGCCAGTACCATATTGTCTTGATTACTGTAGCTTTGGAGTATAGTCTGAAGTCAGGGAGTCTGATTCCTCCAGCTCTGTTTTTTCCCCTCAAGACTGCTTTGGTTATCTGGGGTCTTTTATGTCTCCATACAAATTTTAAGATGATTTTTTCTAGTTCCAGAAAAAATGTCATTGGTAATTTTTTTTTTTTTTTCTGGTACCCAGGCCTCTCACTGTTGTGGCCTCTCCCGCTGTGGAGCACAGGCTCCGGATGCACAGGCCCAGCAGCCGTGGCTCACGGGCCCAGCCACTCTGCAGCATGTGGGATCCTCCCGGACCGGGGCACGAACCCGTGTCCTCTGCATCGGCAGGAGGACTCTCAACCACTGCGCCACCAGCGAAGCCCATCATTGGTAATTGGATAGGGATTGCATTGAATCTGTAGATTGCTTTGGGTAGTATAGTCATTTTTCACAATATTGATTCTTCTAATCCAAGAACATGGTATATCTCTCCATCTGGTTGTTTCATCTTTGATTTCTTTCATCAGTGTCTTGTAGTTTTCTGAGTACAGGTCTTTTACCTCCCTAGGTGGGTTTATTCCTAGGTATTTTATTCTTTTTGTTGCAATGGGGAATAGGATTGTTTCCTTAATTTCTCTTTCTGATCTTTCATTGTTAGTGTGTAGGAATGCAAGAGATTTCTGTGCACTAATTTTGTATCTTGCAACTTTACCAAATTCATTGATTAGCTCTAGTAGTTTTTTGGTGGCATCTTTAGGATTCTCTATGTATAGTATCATGTCATCTGCAAACAGTGACAGTTTTACTTCTTCTTTTCTAATTTGTATGCCTTTTATTTCTTTTTCTTCTCTGATTGCTGTGGCTAGGACTTCCAAAACTATGTTAAATAATAGTGGCAAGAGTGGACATCCTTGTCTTGTTCCTGATGAGAACCATTAGAGGAAATCGTTTCAGTTTTTCACCATTGAGAATGATGTTTGCTGTGGGTTTGTCATATATGGCCTTTATAATGTTGAGGTGGTTTCCCTCTATGCCCACTTTCTGGAGAGTTTTTATGATAAATGGGTGTTGAATTTTGTCAAAAGCTTTTTCTGCATCTATTGAGATGATCATATGGTTTTTATTCTTCAATTTGTTAATATAGTGTATCACATTGATTGATTTGTTTGTATTGAAGAATCCTTGCATCACTGGGATAAATCCCACTTGATCATGGTGTATGATCCTTTTAATGTATTGTTGGATTTTGTTTGCTAGTATTTTGTTGAGGATTTTGCATCTATAGTTATCAGTGATATTGGTCTGTAATTTTCTTTTCTTGTAGTATGTTTGTCTGGTTCTGGTATCAGGGTGATGGTGGCCTTGTAGAATGAATTTGGTAGTGTTCCCTCCTCTGCAATTCTTTGGAAGAGTTTGAGAAGGATGAGTGTTAGCTCTTCTCTAAATGTTTGATAGAATTCACCTGTGAAGCCATCTGGTCCTGGACTTTTGTTTGTTGGAAGAATTTCTTTTTTTCTTTTTTTTTTTGCGGTACGTGGGCCTCTCACTGTTGTGGCCTCTCCCGTTGCAGAGCACAGGCTCCGGACGCACAGGCTCAGCAGCCATGGCTCACGGGCCCAGCCGCTCCGCGGTATGTGGGATCTTCCCATACCGGGGCACGAACCCGTGTCCCCTGCATTGGCAGGAGGACTCTCAACAGCTGTGCCCCCAGGGAAGCCCTGTTGGAAGATTTTTAATCACAGTTTCAATTTCTTTACTTGTGATTGGTCTGTTCATATTTTCTATTTCTTCCTGGTTCAGTCTTGGAAGGTTGTACTTTTCTAAGAATTTGTCAGTTTCTTCCAAGTTATCCATTTTATTGGCATAGAGTTGCTTGTAGTAGTCTGTTATGATGCTTTGTATTTCTGTGGTGTCCGTTGTAACTTCTCCTTTTTCATTTCTAATTTTATTGATCTGAGTCCTCTCCCTCTTTTTCTTGATGGGTCTGGCTAAAGGTTTATCAATTTTGTTTATCTTCTCAAAGAACCAGCTTTTAGTTTTATTGATCTCTGTTATTGTTTTCTGTGTTTCTATTTCATTTATTTCTGCTCTGATCGTTATGATTTCTTTCCTTCTACTAACTTTGGGTTATTGTTTGTTCTTCTTTCTCTAGTTCCTTTAGGTGTAAAGTTAGATTGTTTATTTGAGATTTTTGTTGTTTCTTGAGGTAGGCTTGTATTGCTATAACTTCCCACTTAGAACTGCTTTTGCTGCATCCCATAGGTTTTGGATTGTTGTGTTTTCGTTGTAATTTGTCTTGAGGTATTTTTCTGATTTCCTCTTTGATTTCTTCAGTGATCTCTTGGTTATCTAGTAACGTATTGTTTAGCCTCCATGTGTTTATGTTTTTATTTTTTCCCCCTGTGTTTGATTTCTAATCTCATAGCATTGTGGTTGGAAAAGATGCTTGATATGATTTCAGTTTTCTTAAATTTACCAAGGCTTGATCTGTGACCCAAGATGTGCTCTATCTTGGAGAATGTTCCGTGTGCACTTGAGAAGAAAGTGTAATCTACTGTTTTTGGATGGAATATTCTATAAAGGTAAATTAAATCTATCTGGTCTGTTGTATCATTTAAAGCTTGTGTTTCCTTATTAATTTTCTGTCTGGATGATCTGTCCATAAAGTCCCCCACTATTATTGTGTTACTATCAGTTTCCTCTTTTATAGCTGTTAGCAGTTGCCTTATGTATTGAGGTGCTCCTGTGTTGGGTGCATGTATATTTATAATTGTTATATCTTCTTCTTGGATTGATCCCTTGATTATTATGTAGTATCATTCCTTGTCTCTTGTAACATTCTTTATTTTAAAGTCTATTTTATCTGATATGAGTATTGCTACTCCAGCTTTCTTTTGATTTCCATTTGCATGGAATATCTTTTTCCATTCCCTCACTATCAGTCTGTATGTGTCCTTAGGTCTGAAGTGGGTCTCTTGTAGACAGTATATATATGGGTCTTGTTTTTGTATTCATTCAGCGACCCTGTGTCTTTTGGTTGGAGCATTTAAATCCATTCACGTTTAAGGTAATTTTTGATATGTATGTTCCTATTACTATTTTCTTAATTGTTTTGGGTTTGTTTTTGTAGGTCCCTTTTTTCTCTTGTGTTTCCCACTTAGAGAAGTTCCTTTAGCATTTGTTGTAGAGCTGGTCTGGTGGTGCTGAATTCTCTTAGTTTTTGCTTGTCTGTAAAGCTTTTGATTTCTCTGTCTAATCTGAATGAGATCCTTGCTGGGTAAAGTAATCTTGGTTGTTGGTTTTTCACTTTCATCACTTTAAATATACCATGCCACGCCCTTCTGGCTTGTAGAGTTTCTGCTGAGAAATCAGCTGTTAACCTTATGGGAGTTCCCTTGTATGTTATTTGTCATTTTTCCCTTGTTGCTTTTAATAATTTTTCTTTGTCTTTAATTTTTGTTAATTTGATTACTAGATGTCTCGGCATGTTTCTCCTTGGGTTTATCCTGCCTGGGACTCTCTGTGCTTCCTGGACTTGGGTGGCTGTTTCCTTTCCCATGTTAGGGAAGTTTTTGACTATAATCTCTTCACATATTTTCTTGGGTCCTTTCTCTCTCTCTTTTCCTCCCGGGACCCCTTTAATGCGAATGTTGGTGAGTTTAATGTTGTCCCAGAGGTCTCTTATGCTGTCTTCATTTCTTTTCATTCTATTTTCTTTATTCTGTTCTGCAGCAGTGAATTCCACCATTCTGTCTTCCAGGTCACTTATCTGTTCTTCTGCCTCAGTTATTCTGCTACTGATTCCTTCTAGTGTAGTTTTCATTTCACTTATTGTATTGTTCATCTCTGTTAGTTTGTTCTTTAATTTTTCTGGGTCTTAGTTAAGCATTTCTTGCATCTTTTCGATCCTTGCCTCCATTCTTCTTCCAAGGTCCGGGATCATCTTCACCATCATTATTCTGAATTCTTTTTCTGGAAGGTTGCCTATCTCTACTTCATTTAGTTTTTTTTTTATTGTGGGGTTTTATCTTTTTCCTTTATCTTGGACATAGTCCTCAGCCTTTTTATTTTGTCTGTCTTTCTGTGATTGTGGTTTTCATTCCACAGGCTGCAGGATTGTAGTTCTTCTTGCTTCTGCTGTCCGCCCTTTACATGTGCACTTTCATTTAACTTTCCCATTAGCCCAATGTAGTATATATTAAGGTATATTTCTGTGTTCCTTTTGCAGACAAGGTTCCGAGAATTTAAGTGATTATTTGCTCAAAGTCTCATAGTTGATAACTTTCAGAGACAAAATTCAAGTCCTAGGTTTACTCCAAAGCTGGTGCATGCTTGTTTAGACTATACACTCAGATGCTATTGGAAAGGGAGGTGAGGGATTAAGTAGTTGGAATTCCAAGGGTATCTTTTTTAATGACATATATTGGTGTTTGCTTGCTTCAGTAATTGCAGTATCTTTATGACATGACATGAATTTATGGACATGGAACTCCAGGCAATTTATACTTGTAGAGAATATAAGCTTAATTTACAACAGCTAATGTTTTCACTACCATCCAGGAACCCAATTAGGTCTTAAATGCATGTCACTCCTCTTCCCAAAGCCCTCCAATGGTTTCGCATCCCACTCTGAGTGAACACCAGTCTCGCAATGGCCCCCCAGGCCCTGTGTGTTTGTCCTCTCCCACCCTTACTTCCTGGTCCTCATTGCTTGTTACTTTTCCCCAGCCCACTTTGTTCCAGCCCTCCTTGCTTTCTTGCTAATCCTCTAGGCTGCCAAGGATTCTCCTGTCTCAGGGCCTTTGCATCGGCTGTTTCCCACATGTCCACATGTCTCACTCACTCCCTTCCTTCAAGTCTCTGAATTTATCAGGGAGGCTTTCTCTGACCACCCTTTAACATTACAAGTATTCTCTCTCCTCACAGCTTTCACAAATCTTAAAGCAGCCCCTTTCTCCTTGCCATGAGGAGAAAATAGACCTTCCTAGGAAAAAGCACTTCTCCTTCTAGGATATAGAAAGCCTTAAAACAGCCCTTCACAGCATAGGACCAGGAACAGCTTTAGAAATTGTTGCTATCAATTCTTCCATTTTTCAGATGAAGAAAGGAAGCCTCAGTGAGGGGGAAATGACTTAGTCAAGAATGAGAAGCTGTGCAGAGATGGGTCTGGGAGGAGAATGCAAGCTCATTTATGTATTTATTTAACAAATATCTGTTTAGGATGTACTACATGTTAGGATCTTGAATAAAAACATTTTCAGTTCTTACCTACCTCTAGAGCCTACAGCCTTGTCAGCTTTATTGAACAAGTCATTACATAAATGTGAACTTCAGCTGTGACAGGTGTTGCAAGGGAGAAATACTTGGTGCTATGGGAACGTAGTTTGGGGGCTTGACAGGGAGCTCAGTGAACACTTTCTTGATGGAATGGTGCTAAAGCTGAGAATGGAAGAATGAGTGACAGGCAGCTGCTGGAGGAGCAAAGGTCTTTTTAGGCAGTGGGGTAGAGTGTGTGTGAGAAAAAGTTAGAAAGAGAGGTAGATGTTGGAGTCTGCAGCACCCTGTAAGCCATGATAAGAAATTTTATCTTTATCCTAAGAAATGCTGCAAGATTTATCTGATTCCTGTTTCTATTCCTTGCCTTTAATTGCATTGTCAAATAACATTAAGGATAAGTCACAGAGGAGACAGATTCAATTTCTGTTTATATCCACGGACCATCCAAAAGGCAAAAAATAAACTTGGGAAAACATTCCTTCAGTTCCTTGCCACATCCTACTTTCCTGGCCACCTAGGCAGTCAAATGCCTTCTGTTTCTCTGCAAGCTGGATGTGTGTGTACACAGTAAACACACACAAACACTTTATATATACTACTTCTTCATTTTAGCAAAAGCAATGTCTTTTTTTTTTATTATGTTGTGCACCTTTTTGTGCATTTATTAGCTATTTTCTTCTTTTGTTTGAATTTTATTTATTTTTTTATACAGCAGTTCTTATTAGTTATCTATTTTATACATATTAGTGTATATATGTCAAGCCCAATCTCCCAATTCATCCCTCCCCCGCCCCCGCTTTCCCCCCTTGGTGTCCATACAGAAAACAGTGTCTTGACATTCCTGATACAGGGATAACAGAGCTTATTCTGATTCATCTCATTTAATTCCAATTAGTTTATCTACTTGGGTCATTTGATCTGCAATTACTTGCTCTCAGGGTGCTGAAAATAATGCCCATCCTGACTTCTCCAAATGATGGCAATACAATCGAGAGGTCTCTCCTGGTGTTCCATTCTCTGGTTCCAGAACATAGAGAAGACCCAGGAGCACCATTATTAGCCACTTTGAAGGTCTGTGATATAAGCTGCTTGCCTGGCTAAAGAACCATGTGTTTCCCACATCTGGGGCCCCTCTGGGAGCTAGCCTTCTATATGCAAATCAACCAGTTCAAAGCTCACTCCCCCTGCCACCTCCTTTATCACGCTCTTATACTCTGAGCCCCTTCTCTGCTCCAGTCACCGCAGGGCCAGGTACCAGACAAGAGAGAAAGCCCTTACCCTAGAACCCACTGAAATTATTCAAACTAGCCAATCCTAAGCCTGCTTGCCTTGTCTCACCTGTTGCCTCCCCTGGGGATCACAATAAGGGCTCTTGCCCACTTTTTTCTCCTCCTCCTTCTGCCTCCTGACCAGTCCTGGTGCTTCCCATGCGGCCCCGCATGGTGTGCTGGCCCCCCTCCTCTTGGGAACTGTGAGTAACAAACTCTCCTTTCAATGACAGTCATCTCCTGATCTGTTGGCCTCATCATACCTGAATAATAAAACCTCCATTTTAAAACCTCTTCCTCAGACTCTCTTCTTTCATTTCCTTCTGAGAAATCCCATGTGAAATCCCTCTGGTCTCCTCAGGGCTTCTGCTAGTGGAAAGGCAAGGATTCTGGAGCCTGGCAGACCTGAGTTGAACACCCTGCCACACCCCTTACCAGCTGCAAGACTGTGGGCTTTTGCTTCACCTCCTTGACCCTTGCTTCCCACGCACAGAAAGCAGGATCACAGCATCGGTGCCACAAGGCTGGTTGAGGATTCAATGAATAACGCAGGTCCTGCATCTAGCACAGGACCCAGGACATGGTGGCTGCGTAATGCACGTTAGTTCTCTCCTCCTGTCAGTCATCTAGAGCTTCCTTTGCTGTCTTGCTTTCTGCCTGCCCGTTTTTCGTTGTTGTTCTTGTTGTTCAGTCAACTAGGAATCTTGAAGAAAATCCGTGGATGATTTATTGCAAGCTTTTTAACCTTTGCTTCCTTTATTTGTTAACCTCCAGCCAACGAGAGCCTTTTCTTTTCCCCTTCATAAGCCCCCTGACAACTCTGACATGTTCTGAGTGTGTGTTTTTGATGAAATGCTTGGACCCAACACTCACTCCAGCTGCTTCTCTCTTGCGAATGGCTTGTCCAGGAGTTATCCCAAGAGCCCAGGACGTGGACTCAGGCCTGGGTTCCAGTGCTGACTCTGCTCCTTATGTATGACCTGGGCACTTTGGTTAACCACTTTAAGCTTTATTGGGTTAAAAATGTACATGCTGCCTATATCTCAGGACTGTTGTGAGAGGCAGATGGATGATGTATATGAGAAGTGTAAAGTGATGTAACGCTACAAGGGACTATAAAAATACAAGAGGCAGTTGGGGTTGGACCTCTGTTTTTCCTCTTCTGTGTATCTTGTACTTCCCCCTCCACTTCCTGGTATCCCTGTATCCTGCCTCTACCATCCCAGGTCTCTCACTGCTCAACCCTTCTCTTCTCCCTCCCATCCCTACCCCGCTGGTGGCTCTGAGCCCAGACTTTCCTCTCTGGGGGCAGAAAGAATCCTTGTGAGAGGGTCAGAGAAACAGGGAAAATAAAAGGAAAAGAAAGGAACCGCTTGTGTGTGTGTGTGTGTGTGTGTGTGTGTGTGTGTGTACCTGCTATGTCCCAGTTTCTATCTCCCATAAACTTCTCAGCCCTGAAAGGTAGGGATCCTTAGTGGCATCACTTTACGAATGACGACATGGAGGCTCAGAGAGATGCAATGACTAGTTGGGAAGTAGCCCCTCCTTGATGCAAAGTGAGATCTTTTTAAAGTCTGAGCTCTTGACTACTATGGTATCTTGCTCCCCAGGCAATACATATTTATTGAGCATCTACTGTGTGAGGGGCACAATGCTAGGTGCTGGAATATTGTTTCTTTCTAAAGAGAAACAACTTCCAAAGGACCACCCTCAGGCTGTATTATAAAAATGATCCCTTTCAGCCAATACAGGAAGGAAACATCTTCCTTGGAGCAAGTATGCTTCCTGGTATTCATTTCTTTTCATACTTGACTCTGACCATTTCTGTGGGTTCATCTTCTGTACTAAACAGTGAGCTTCTTCTCTGCATCTTCTTTTGATGCCCATGGGGCTGAATCCAGCACACACACAGTTACCACTGAATGTCTGTTATTACATTTAATTAAGGAAAAAGGAACGTCTCCACACACCCCAGGAAGAGAAGGAACACAAGGGAACGAGAGAGAAGGTGGTGAAGGAAGAACTGGGGGGTGTGTGTGTGTGTGTGTGTGTAAAAATGTCTGAGATAGGATGAGAGAGATTTCTCCTTTCAGAAATGTTCAGTGTTCTCAAAATGAAATGTTAGTGTCCAGCGCATGTTGGCACCACAACTGGCATGGCCCAAGCCTGGCATTACCCAAAGTGAGAGCCCTACAGTCTCTGAGACACTCTGGAATTTGCAGCAAATGTGTACTGAGCTCCCCTTTGTGCCAACGTGCCAGTGATGGGACACAGCAATGCCGCTTTCTCCTGAGGAGTGTCCAGTCTAGCCTGGAGAGAGGAGGACCATGACGATCACCTGGTCATGCCAACCAGAGGTTCCTCCACAGGATGTTGTCATTGATTTGCTCACAGCTTTTCTTTGATTTTATCTTCTATCTCGATGAAGGTTTTGTAATGTCTAAACTTCCGAGAACAAAGAGAATTGGGACTTTTGGAAGTGCTCTGGGGTTCTTAGACCCTAGACTCTTCTTTGTCTACTCCTTAGATGATCTCAGACTACTGATGACCAAAGGCATTGGGACCATTTTCCTAGGTCCCAAATTCAAATTGTGATTCAGAAGTGGCTCTTAGAGAGTGCGTGGAAAAGGTTGTTTCTTTCATAAAAATATGAAAAAGAAAAAAATGAGCCAAAGTCAAGACATAATATAAAACAAAATGAAAGAAGAGGAAAAAACCCCAAACACCCAACGCTGCAGTTGATTTTCGAATTTTAGTGAGGTGACCGTATAGCCAATGTTCTGTCAGTGTGTACACGTGTGAAGGAAATGATAAGACTCCGTCTTAGCAGGATGGAGGGAGAGGGTCCCCCGCCAGCTTTGAAGAAGTAAACTGCCATGTTGCGGAGAGGACCACGTGGTAGGAAATGACGGGTATCACCTAAGAGCCGAGGATGGCCTTGGGCCAACAGTCAGCAAGAAAGTAGGGCTCTCAGTCTTACAACCACAAGGAACTAAATTCCTCCAACACTGAACCTGAAGGAGGACTCCAAGCTCCAGATGAGGAACAAAGTGTGGCTGACATCTGACTGCAGCCTGGTGAGACCCTCTGATCAGAGGGCCCAGCTAAGCGACACCTGGACTCCTGACCCATGGAAACGATTAGATAATAAATGTGTTAAGCCACCTAGTTTGTGGTAATTTGTTATACAGCAATAGAAAATGGACACCCCCCCCACCAAAGAGATTAAATGCATAATGAGGGATCTGTTATAACTGTACGCCATTTCATCCCTGGCCAGGGAAGCAGCAGAGATTAGTGGTCAAGAATGTAAACTCTGGGACCAACCTGCTTGGGTTCAGATTCCAGCTTTGTTACTGACTGTGTGACTTTGGGCAAATTACTTAACCTCTCTGTGCCTTGATTTGTCCCTTTCTAAGATGGGTCTAGTAATAGTACCTACCTTAGGTTACTAATTAAACTTAGTATTGAACTTAATAAATGTAGAACACTTAGAACTGTGACCGATGCATAGCAAGTACTACTCAAGTGCTTCCTAACATTATTATCAAATCAAAACCAAAACAAAGCGAGAGAGAGGCATGGACATATATACACTACCAAACGTAAGGTAGATAGCTAGTGGGAAGCAGCCGCATAGCACAGGGAGATCACCTTGGTGCTTTGTGACCGCCTGGAGGGCTGGGATAGGGAGGGTGGGAGGGAGGGAGATGCAAGAGGGAAGAGATATGGGAACATATGTATATATATAACTGATTCATTTTGTTGTAAAGCAGAAACTAACATGCTATTGTAAAGCAATTATACTCCAATAAAGATGTTTAAAAAAACAACCCCCCAAACAATCTGTATTCAGAAACACAGGAGATCAACTGCTTTATGTTATAGACAGAAACTGAGCTCCAGAGAGAGGAAGTGCTTTGTTCAAGGTCAGAAGGGTAGTTCTAAATTTACAAACTACATTTAATCCTGAAGGTAAAGGCTCCATAGGAATCCATAGGCTAAAAATCATATTCTATGTAATCTGTTCATGGGGAAATCCAGCCTAAATCAGGTTCAAGAAAAATGGGGCAGTTTCAGGCCTCTCCGTGTTCGGTGGGCCACTTAGATCAGATTTACCTTCTTGTTCTTCAGGCCAATGATGTCCTCCTTCAGATGTGACAAAGACTCTCTCCTTGACCAAATGTTATTCAGGCTCCTCTGAGCCCTCTCTTCACCTAGGTCCCCATCCTGTCTTTGGCTAGCCCAGCCCAGTCTTAGCAAAGAATTCTGCCAAATCATTTTAGTAAGAACCATCGCCCCACACCTTTGATATCTGATCACTCTTGGTATCTGAGCAAATTCTTCACCCTCTACCTTTAGATGTGTAAGTCCTTGACTTGTTTTGAGCAAGAATCCTGTTAAGTGGATTAAGAATCCCCCTACTCTTGATGTCTCCTCCTAGTAATTTTCCATACACCGACCTGCCCCCAATTCTGCTTGTTGTCTACAAATCTCCCCCGTACTCAGAGTTGAACCCAGTCTCTTCCCCCGTATTGTGTTAGTCCTGACACCTACCACAGTAGTCCTAAGAAAAATCTTCTGTACTGCTTTTAACAAGTGTCAATCAATAGTTTTTCTTTACCAAGTGTCATCTGTCTTGGAAGCCTTCCACGATCCCAGCCTGCAGTGAGCACCCTTCTGCCAAGCTTCCATCACATCCTGGGCTCCCTCCCCTTTATCTCCCTGTACGATGTTACTATTCATACACCTGTCTGTCTTCCCCACTGAACTGGGGTTCCATGAGGGCAAGAACTATGTCTTATATATCTTTGAATTATTACCACTTGGCACAGTTGCTGTTTTTTTTTTCTTTAAGTGAACAAATCAGTTACTTAAGTGGGGTTTCTGCAGGATCTTGTGATGACTACTGGACATGCTATCAGGGCTTCACAATATTTGGAAATAGCTGACTGATTCCTAAAGGTTGAAGAGACCATATTACGTACGGTCCATGGACCAGCAGCCTTTGCACCACGTGGGAGTTGCAGAAATGGCGAATCTCAGGCTGCATGTACTGAATCAGATTTTATTGAGAACCTTCATTAAAGTTTGAGAAGCACTGGTGTGGGCCAAAAAAGAAAAAAAAAATGTATACACACACACACACACACACACACACACACACACACACATATCCCCAAAGACTAGGCTTATTCTTACTATTAAGTTTCTTTCAACAGCGAAGATTCTATAATCTCATGTTTATCTGAATCCCTGGGAAACAGTGCAGACAATTAACAGTGTCTTGAGCTATGGGGCACACAGACCTGGGTTCAGTTTTCAGGACTCTTATTTAACCTCTGAGTTTCTGTTCCCTTGTCTTTAAAATGGGGATAATACTCACGTCATACTTTCTATTGATGGTTAAATAAAATAATGTATTGTTCAGCAAATGTTTGTTCCATTCCCTTCCTTCCAAGTTCTGGACTCACTGTTACCTGCATTATTGAGAATGGTTCATGACTACCAAGCAGCTGTAGGAAAGGATTTAGACTTTAAGGAGGGAACCCATGTGTCTCCCTTGTCTTTTTCTCCATACCCCATACTCATGTCACTTCCATCCACCAAAACTGGAGAATAGTCCTTGGAGTCACAAAAATAGTGTTTGAGATGTGGTTCCCCCAATTACTGCATCTCACTGAGCCTTGGTTTCCTCATCTATGAAAAGAATAATCCTTCCTCTCATGAAATTCCAACAGGCAAGAGAAGCAAAAAAGCTAGCCCATCAGCACGTAAGTGCTCCATAAATGGTGGCTGTGGTTGGCTACAGATAGCTCTGAACAATGTTAGAATGTGCAAAGCAGATCTGTTGTCAGAGGACGTGATTAAACTGGGGTCTTCCATTAGCCTTCTCTGCTGGATTAGACATAGGTTTTTATGTTTGCAGGTTTTATGTTTTATGTTCTAAATAACTCAGAGTTGATGAAACGCCCAAGCTCAGAATTGCCATTTGTTTTCGAATATATATAGGACACACTAGGCTGCAGAGTGCATCACTTACGGAGATATTCCTGGGATTTTGGAATCTGAGAGTGACCAGCCTTGTGTGATGCAGTGACTGTGGACCAGCGAGAAAACAGAGATGTTTCTGGGATTTCTGAGGGGAGCCCTTTGTTTTGAGGCCAGATGGCCAAGCCAGTCTACATAAAGAGGGCTCTAGGCCCTTTTCCTTCAGGGGTGTTGGTTGTTGGGAGGTGAGAGAATTTTCTCTCACCTAGTTTCTAATCCTTTAAAGGTCTGAATACAAAATGTTTATCATAATATTCATGGGAAGGAAATAAAGTTGCTCACTTGGGGAGAGTGGAAATATTAATGAAATAGCTAATGTGGGATCACAGATAATGAGGTTGGAGGAAGGTCTAGAATTGTTATTTTCTTGTAGATCTGGGAAGCTAAAAAAACTCAAAAGGTTCACATTTATATCCACACATAACATGCACCCATCTGAACACACAAAGTATTTCAATTAATGGATGTATCTTAAAAGTTGCTACAAAACTTTAAGCAGGTAGAACATGATCACTTCTATTGTCAGGTAATAAGGCAACAGAGTGGGGTGAGTGATGTGTCCTATGACAGTATGCACTGCCGTAGGGTCCCACTTATGGGACCATCTCAGCAATGCACATGCATACACATTGATGGTGAACCTTCTGAGTCCTGGCTTCTTCAGCACCATCTGCCATAAATGTTTATGTTACATCAGACGCTATTTAATATTAATGAACTCAAAAAGTCACATATGCATATATATCTATTTTCTGAATTGCCCTGTATATGTGTACCTATGTCTCATTCAAAAGACTAAGCCAGCAAGACAACTGTCTGTACCGTTCAAAAATGTCCCTGTCATAAGGTGCAAAAAAGGACAAAGGAATTGTTCCTAATTAGAGACTATGGGCAACCAAGATGTAATATGTCTTGGACTGGATCTTGGAATCAGGAGTGGGGGTGAGGGATAGGAGTGATGGGGTTACCGATGTTAAGACATTACTAGAACAGTCGGCGAACTTTAAATGTAGACTGTATGTTAGATGATAGTACTGTAACAATGTTAAATTTCTTGAATTTGATCACTGCACTGTGGTTATAGAAGGGAATGTCCTTGTTTCTTTAAAAAAAAAATACATCCTAGAATATTCAGATTTAAAGGGGCAGGACATATACAATTCACTCTCAAATGTTTTAGCAAAAATATTATAGACAGAGAGATATGAAGCATATGCGGCCAAATGTTAACAATTTGTGAACCTAAATGAAGGCCATACAAAACTTATTTGTATTATTCTTGCCACTTTTCTGCGCTGTAAGTTTAAAAATAAACTGTTTACATGAACGTGATATGGTGAAACTTACCCTGGCATTGTCTTTTTACTTTTCAGCTAACTAGATAACTCTACACGACATGAAAATAGACTGTGCCTGGTTCACTGTTGTATTCACGTGCCCATCACGGAGTAGATGCTCAGCTGTGTGGAATACAGAAGTGATAAAGAGAATGATGAAATTATTCTGACGCCACTGCAGCCCTGACTTTCTTCCTTCAAAACCACAGCCGCAGAACTTACCCAAGAGTCTGTTGAAGACTCTGCTCCGAGCAGGCCCCTGTCAATCGTTTTGTGACAGCGTCCCGGCCTCATTGACCAGATGGTCTTGGTACCTTGGGAACCAAGTGAGAAACACTTCCCCAGCACTGACTGACATTCTTTCATTCCAGAAGATATTGTCTCTGAAGACTATCGAATGTGTTGGAATAAACCAACGACCAAATCCATCAAATATTCACAATCAGAAACCCTATATCTTTGTGGTGCCCCCATTGTCTCCTTTCAGATATCATCAATCATTCCTTGAAATTAGAGAATGCTTACTAAGAACATTTTTGCTGAATGAATGAAAACAAGTCTGATATCCCCGATACTAGATTCTACAGGTCTGAAACTTCTTAGAATGCATTTGGTAGATAACCGACTTTCCTAAACTTTAATGGCATTAAATTGGAAAATAAACCCTTAGGATTAAAAAAGCAAGGGGAAAAAAAAAGCATATCATCATGAACTACACGAAGATATGACTGGATAAGCCCAGCAGCCCAACTGATTTCTGTATCGGTCGTATAAGGAGACAGCAGCGTAGGGTGGAGAGACGTGGGTTTCTGATGGCAGTTGGATTTTGGTTCAAATTCCAGCACCTCCACTAACAACCTGTGTGATTCCAGGTAAGTAACGTTAATTTCTCTCAGGACCGGTTCCATTAGCTAAATAATGGGGATAATGATAAATACCATCCTTATATTATAATGTTGCTGTGAGGACCCATCAGTGCCAACTCTCAGAGAAGTCCTGGCTCAGTAAATGGTAGCTCTTGTTATCTTCACCAAGAGGGTGTGGGAGCCGTGTCTGAGAGGGGATTTTAATCACGTTTCTTCCACTAACACAGAGCTCCCTAAAGGCCTGGTGACCACAAATGAAGCCTTAACTCAAAGACAGTAGAGTCTTTGAAAGGAACAGAATTAAAGTAGGGTCTGTCCTTTCATGATGGGGTACAAAGAAGCTATTAGTCAACTCGGCAAATACGTCCTCTGTAAATCAGCTCAGGGCGTTTGGAGAGCTCACTTGGAAGCAGCATGCTGATGAGGTCCAAAGGGGAGCTTAAAACTTAGTGTCTCTACCTGTGCCATGTAATCTAGGAAATAACCCAGGAGAAGCATTCAGAGAATCAATTACTGCCCTCCTAGTTGATCTCAGCTGTCTAAATATGGTTATAGATTGCCCAGGTCTATTTCAAATGAATTTTGAGAAATTCCATGAGCGTGGCAAGAATTGGAGCATCTAAGGAGGGGTTGCTGTCTAGGCTGTGTGGTTATTGTTGGTTGGTGAACGAGGACTTAGGAATCTCATCATCTTCCATAGGTTCAAATCCTCTTGTCCGCCAATACTTAGTACGTTTCTTTTCTACTGGGGAAGAGAGCATCATTGCAGATTATGTGGCTTTGGATTTTAAAAAGTAGGCTTGGGTTTAAGTTCTGATTCTGCCATGTACTGACTATGTGAATTTGGGGGACTTACTGAATTTCCCAGAGCTCACTCAGTTTCCTCATCAATCAACAGTAATAGCCACTTTGCTGTTTTGCCGCAAGGCTTCAACGAGCTACTGCATGCCCAAGGTCCTTTCACAGTGGTTTACCCAATATATCTCAGCTCTCTCGGACACTGCATATTATGGGGGCTAAATGAGAGAATCCTTTCCTCCCTCCCAACTGGAAGCCAAGATGGTTTTGGCTTATATAAGCATGAAAACATCAGTGTGCCCCATTTACAAGCGTCTTGTACCCTAGGGAACTGATATGAAGGAATCAGCATCTGTAGCAACTGCCTCTGCCCAAAGTGGCTACAGCTCCCCACACATGAGCTGGGGCTGGCAAAGTGCTGCTGCCCTCAATGTAAGTTCTGGGAATTCACACTGTTGGTGCTGCAGACCTCAGCCTCCACTGGCTTGGCAGCCTCTTTGTTGAACTTGGGAATCAGCCAAGATCTGAGTTCTAGCCTTGAGACTGGCTTCAGAGTGTCAGGCGCCTGTCTTTGGGGAATTAGGATTTCCTCTTGTTGGTGTGGAGTGTCAGTTTCTGGCTTTAATAAATTCAGCGTACACCATCCTCCAATTTATACCTATTGTCTCCAAGTAATTAGCACCTTCCTTCATTCTCAGAGCTGACCCACTTCCCATGATAATAGATTATATGGTCACAACTATACCCACAGAAGTGCACGTGAAGAAGCAAGGTGGCTGGGCGTGATTCAGGAGCCATGAAAAAATTGAAAAAATAAAAGGCTTTAGGGAATTAAAAATTGATTTTCAACACTGAGGAACTAGAGCTGTCAGCATATGAAAGTTTGAGCGCCTGTGCGTGTGTGTGTGTGTATGCACAGGGGAGAGGAAAAAGCAGTGGTGTGCGGGTAGATGTTTAACAACCGGCTCTCAGGGTGGCAGGGCCCTGATTTGTGATGTTTTCTGATTTCCATGGTGTAAATACTCCAATCACGGATGATTTCACGCTACAAAGGTGATGTCTCTGAACACAGGAGTAGGAAAGAGATGTGCACAATAAGTTGTCGTGAGCTGGTCTAAGCTGGCTCCCACACACCAATGGAAAAAGGAAACTTTAATGTGAACTTTGAATACTTTTGTGATGTTTTGCTTTTCACAGTATTTATGTATAACTTTTGTAATAACAAATACTATATATGTAATTTATGTATGTGTGATACACACACACACACACACACACACACACACACACACACACGAGACGTATACACACACACAAACTTATGCATATCTGTGTGAGGATTAGTCCTAATAGTTTTCCTAAATTTTTCAGTAAATCTGAGTGAATGCACGTGACTGCGTAACACATTGAGGGCCTCTCATAAATCAGGCTGCTGCTGCGGCGTTTCACGATTAACAGGACAGTTGCCACGATTTACCTTGCTGGCCCACATCTGCTACCTAAAACATCTGGCCTTCAGTATTGAGACAGAAGCTAAATGGAAAATGTGAAAATGCTCTGAGGGTTGGAGCATGAAGTGAGATCTAACCTCAGGCAAAGAGAAAAAAGAGGTTCAAGGTCAAGCAATGAGAGAACACAACGGGAGAACAGAAAGTGTAAAGTTGCTGTTTACCGACTTTGCTCTCTACACGGAAGTGTGTCCGGTAGCTCCTTACAAGAGTGGGAGGGGAGTGGGGAAGAAACAGTCTGTATTTTCGTTTATTGATGCAGCGTTTGCTGGTCACACTGCAACTTAATACAAACAGCCCGGCAGAGAGTAGGGCCCTGACTCTTGTTCTCATCAATGTAAACACAACATTAACATTGAAGATTCAAGAAAATGACTAAAAAGTCCAGTGTCCCTTCAATCTGTGTAACGGTAAAGGTGCTGGCCTACCCTTGGATGGGTCCCCAAGGGAGCCTGAGGTCATGACCTCGTCCCAGCTGCAGCGGAGTGGACGTGAACACAGTGGAGCCCAACACATTCTTCCCGAAGTTCTCCAAACGGGCTTGTGAATCTTCAGGACTGGGGCTCGAGTGAATTACGAAAGTTCTTCTAAAGGCCTGAGAGGTTCGTACCTTTCGCGTGCATGGAAACCGTCCCTTTAAAGCCCTGTCCCCATGAATCAGTCACTGCCAGTAGAAAACGTGACTGGTTGTAAAACAGCTGGTCTCTGTACTTCCACAGTCCCCATCGTAGCCCCTGGATTCTGGAGAGTAGGGAATTCAAGGTCACGGGGCCTCGGTGACCATCCCGGAGGTGGCGACCCATGTAAATATTGGCCGCAGACTCCCGTCCTCCGTGTTGGGCCACTGCTGATAGAGGGATGTCAGCTAAGGCAGCTGTTTTTCCTTCAGAGCCTTAAAGGATCAGGTTTTCTATTTGGGATTCCCAGATCAAAAATGAACAAAATCCCCCAAAACAAAACGAGTGACCTTGAGGATAAAGAACCAAGCAATTCCACCTCTAGGTCCTGCCGAGTACAGTGTCCCCACTGGGTTTTCCCGAACAGTTCTGATTATCGGTGTGCCCTCCTTTTGGATACCCAGTTGGACTGCAGGGTGAAGAAGAAAGTCTTCTCTGATGAAGAGACATTTTTGCTTTTATTTCCTTGGATGGCTATAACCCCTACACCCTGCCTTCTCTCTCTCTCTCTCTCTTTTTTTTTTTTTTAAAAAAAAAAAGCAATGAGGATATCCTGAAGACCTGCCTGGTGCTGTGCCTTTGCGGTAGGATAACCCCCTTGCTCCCTCTCACCCTCTGTGTCCCATTCTTGGAGAGACCACGTAGGTGGGCTGTTTTTCCACGCTCTGGGAATGATGGGTCATGGGCCAGAGAGTGACTGGCCGGATCCTTGTCCCAGATCTCCGTAGTGAGGGCAGCTTTGTTGGGCCAAAGAGACAAAGAAAAACAAACCAAAAAAAGCGGTGCTCAATTTGAGTTTGAAGGCTGGGCCCCAAACAGCAAGTGGCTCTCCCCCTTGTAGAACGTCTCTCCCTTGTGATGGGCTTCTTGGTGCTAGCTGTTGTTCTCGGCCGTGAGATATTTGAGGGCAGCAAAGCCGTAGCGGCGGGACATGTCCTGCTG
>NW_006774696.1:758408-765431 GCF_000442215.2 Lipotes vexillifer
TCCTTCAGGGTTTTGAGACAGATGCGGTATTGCTTGTTGGACCGGAACTTGGTGATGTCGAAGCTAGGGGCGTGAGGCATGTGGATCATGTAGGCGTTGGGCAGCACGATGAATTCATACTCCTGGAAGCAGACAAGAGCAGTGTGAGACCTGCAGAGCCCCCAGTGATGTATGATGAACACCCAAGCAGATGGCCGCCTGACCAAGCAAAGGAATAAGTGCTGAATGACACCAGGAAGCAGGGCAGCACCACCATGTGGAGGGGAGCAGTTCAGGGCTGTCTCCATGACCTTGGACACATTACCTGGCTTCTCTGAGCCTTAGTTTTCCCATCTATAAAGTGAAAGTAATAATAATACACACCTTGAGAGACGACCAGTAATGCATGGAGAGGGCTGGGCAGAGCTTATGGCCCATAAAATGTTCTTGATTAAGTGTGAGTACACTCCCACATGTTTGCTCTAGAATGACACAAGCCACAGGAGACTCTCTTGCTCGATTAAGTGATGTCTGCTTATGTGACTTCTCATAGGGTTTGATGAGATTTAACAGTCTCGTCAGATTAGTACAAAAGAGGGGACAAAAAAGGAATGAGGAAAAAGATGCTCCACTGGACGGAAGCTCATCAAGAACAAAACTCTCAAAAACAAAACAAAAAAACCCCAACAAAAAACAAACAAAGGGCTTCCCTGGTGGCGCAGTGGTTGAGAGTCCGCCTGCCGATGTAGGGGGCGCGGGTTCGTTCCTCGGTCCAGGAGGATCCCACATGCCACGGAGCGGCTGGGCCCGTGAGCCATGGCCGCTGATCCTGCACATCCGGAGCCTGTGCTCCGCAGCGGGAGAGGCCACAACAGTGAGAGGCCCGCGTACCAAAAAAAAAAAAACAAAAAAAAAAAAAAAACAAAAAAAAAAAAAAAAAAAAAAAAAAAACTTTCAACTGTATGTGGGTTTAGATCCTAATGTTCTTGATTAAGTGTGAGTACACTCCCACATGTTTGCTCTAGAATGACACAAGCCACAGGAGACTCTCTTGCTCGATTAAGTGATGTCTGCTTATGTGACTTCTCATAGGGTTTGATGAGATTTAACAGTCTCGTCAGATTAGTACAAAAGAGGGGACAAAAAAGGAATGAGGAAAAAGATGCTCCACTGGACGGAAGCTCATCAAGAACAAAACTCTCAAAAACAAAACAAAAAAACCCCAACAAAAAACAAACAAAGGGCTTCCCTGGTGGCGCAGTGGTTGAGAGTCCGCCTGCCGATGTAGGGGGCGCGGGTTCGTTCCTCGGTCCAGGAGGATCCCACATGCCACGGAGCGGCTGGGGCCCGTGAGCATGGCCGCTGATCCTGCACATCCGGAGCCTGTGCTCCGCAGCGGGAGAGGCCACAACAGTGAGAGGCCCGGGTGCCAAAAAAAAAAAACCAAAAAAAACCAAAAAACACCAAAATTCTCACCCACACAGCCTTACTATGAATCATCGTACAGTATTCTCCACTTTGCAGAATATAGATAGGAACTCAGGTAAAAAATAAACTGTCTCTAAATAGCCAAAACAGGTGACATAAATTCGGGATGTGTAACTCAAAGGAGAACCAGCACAGCTGCACTCAGAATTACAATCTCTGATTTTGGATAGAATGTCTGATAAGCTTTGGTCATCTAGTTTCCCAGCCCAGAGCAGATCAGAATAAACTCAAAGGGAAACCTCCAGATGGGGAAAGGTAGCTGTTACACGTGGAGGAACACTGACAGCAGCCAGAAATGACAGTTGATGGTGAGGAAGGAGCGAGAAAAACCATGAAAAGAAAATGCAAGAGCTCCTGGAGCTTAGCTGTCTGGGATTTTTCACGTGGGGACAAAGAGCCCTACCGATCCCAGCAGCTCCTACAGGTGTGGCTGGATTACCTGTCAGGTGTGTACTCATTACCTCCCTAAATCACTAGAAAGAGTAAAATTATGTTTGGCAGAGCAAGGAAAATATGCAACAAATTTTCAAGAGTTCTGTCAAAATTGTCTAAAACAAAGCCCGGGTCTCAGTGCTGGAAAAATTAACTTCATTGAACCAGTTCACCTCACCACACTGCCGGATGCACGAATATTACAACATTTCTTTCAAGCAGAAGCTGAGGCAGACTAAGCACTTCTGTTTGTGAGCAGCGTTGGACCACCTCCAAGACTGAAAAAATGGACACTAAAGGTCGTGCTCTCCGTTGTTAAATATGGACACCATCCCATAACCTTCTATCTACGTCAGTGGTTTGCAACCTTAGAGGTTTATTCAAATCACCTGGGACTGTTCTCAAACACACTGGAACTGTTGGAAAGCTCTCCAGGTGACTCAGGGCAGCCAGCACTGAGTATCCATTGCTTTTTCTGAATTCAGGATGCTCCTGTTGAGAAATATTTACACTGTGCTCCAAGCGGAGGTGCCTTGGAGCATAGCATATACAGAGAGACCAAAGGGTGGGGTTGAGGGGCCTAAGCATCCTTCTCCTAACTGAACCAGAATAGCTTTGCTTTTGTTTGTCTGACACAGGGGTTGCCAAGCTGTGGTGTGTCTGGCCGGCTGCATGTTCTTTAATAAATAAAGTTTTATTGGAACACAGCCACGTCCATTCTTTAGATACTGTCTACAACTGAACGACAGTGGCAGAACTGAGTAGTTGAAAAAGAAACTTGCAGGCCCCACAAAGCCTCCCAAATTTACTATCTGGTTCTTTGGAGAAAAGCTTTGCAGACCCCTGGTTTAACCTATTAGAATTCTGCAGATTTCTCTTGAAGTAGGTGCTCAGTTAAGAAGTAGGTGCTCAGTTAAGTATTAGGTGAATGAATGAAAAGGTTTCATGATTAAATACAGCCTGAACATCATCACTCTTTTAGTTACAGGGTAGAATAAATAGCTGCTCCTCAGCTGCGTGCTTTGTGTCATTTATACCGAACTGCTAGAATGCTTTGTGTCAGTTACATGACTCACAGGCTGAGTGATGAATGGTCATCATTTGCTTGTCTTCGTCACTGGGTTGAATGAGGATGAGGGGGTGAAATGGTTTGTCACAGGACACTCACATGTGCCTGAGTCCTGGCTGGGAACCCAACTGTCTGTCACCCAAGGGAGAAGACAGAGAAAAGGTTTGGGAATCAACAGCCCTGAGAATGAGTACTGTCACATTATCACTCTAGATCCCTGAACACGCTGTGTTCCTTCTCTGGTCCCCGCGTCTGATCTCCAAGGCCCTTCCAGCTTTAAGATCCAGGCCTCCCCTTTCCCCACAGCACCGGGTCCGTAACGTCCCACTCTTCTCACCTGGGCATCCAGTTCCATGATGTGAGCCACCTTGTTCCAGCCAAAGCCCACAAACCTCCGGTCGTACTCAGGGCAGTCCCGTCTCACGACAACATACGGCTCGAAATCGGCCTCCCACTCAACCCGGTAAGGCGTGGTGGCGGTCCGCCACTTGGCAAAGTTTGTGGGTGCGTGGCCTTTAGTCCAGACGTGGTACCTGGGACACATGGAGAAAAGCCACTGAGTGGAGGGAAGGAAGCTCAGCTTTCCAAATGCTGCTGGTTTGGAGGACGAAGAGCTATGTGCTGATATAGTCCTCGTTGTGGGTTGCATTTTGTCCCCCGCCCCCCCCAAAAGCTACGTTCAAGCCCTAACCCCTAGTACCCGAGAACGTGACCTATTTGGAAAGAAGGTCTTTGCACATGTATCAAGTTAAGAAGAGGTCACAGTGGATTATTGCAGGGTCTAATCCAAAGGCTGGTGTCCTTATAAGAGGAAATTTTGGATACGGAGATACACAGGAAGAATGCCATGTGAAGATGAAAGCAGAGATTGAAGTGATATACCTATAAGCCAAGGAACGCCAAGGATCGCTGGCAACCACCAGAAGCTGGAAAGAGGCACGAAAGAAACCTTCCCTAGAGCCTTTGGAGGAAGCCAGGAACTACCATCACCTTGATTTTGGACTTCTGGCTTGCAGAATAGTGAGAATAAGTTTCTGTCACTTTAAGCCACCCAGTTTGTAGTACCTGGTTACAGCAACGAATACAGTCCACTATCTACATCCTTTACACTAATGAAGAGGCTATCACTATGAAAGGGTACATGACTTTCTGGAGTGCTCTCTGTCGTTTATATGGAACTGCATGTTAGTCTGTAATAGGGTCATTCCTACCAGGGACCATTGTGGAAGGCAGAAGACTCTCTTCTGGGTGACCCTGCCCTTGTATAATGTTCTCCCTCTTGAGGCAGAACCTATGAATATGGTATCACCTCTGTGATTATGCTACATTATATGGCAAAAGGGATTTAGCACATGTAATTATGGTTACGAATCAGTTGACTTTAGACTAATTACAAGGGAGATTATGGGGGGTGGGCCTGACTTAATCATGTCAACCTTTAAATCTGGGTCTGGAAGAAAGCAAAAAGCCATGCGTGAGATGCCTATGGGGGCCACATGGCAGTCGTACAATGACAAGGAAAGGAATTCTGCCAGTGACCAGTGAGCCTGGAGAAGCACACACTCTAGGGACAACTGCAGCCTTGCCCACACTATGATTTCAGCCTAAGCAAAGAATCCAGCCATTCCACGCTTGGACCTCTGACCCTCAGAGACTGTGAGATAATAAATTTGTATTGTTTTGAGCTTCGAAACTTGTGGTAGTTTGTTATATAGCGATAAAAATGAATACAACCATACAACAATAATGATAATAAGCCAGTATTTAGTAAGCACTTACTCTATACTGTACATGCTACACCTACAGTTTTAAAGTCCTATTATGTGCCCAGTGTCAAGTTACAAATAGCAGTGGCGGAGTTGAGATTCAAACCTAGGCAGCCTGGCTCAAGGGCCAGGACCTTTAACCACTACGCTAGGTTACCTCTCTTCCATGTCACTTGTCACCACACTCTCTGGCCTATATCTAGAGCAAGTAGTCAATGGCTGTGCACTAAGTTGAACAGATTAATGAATGAATGAGCACTCGAAAAACTTGAGAGGTACCTGAGACAGAAGGCAGTTAGTGGGGCAGGAATGTGCCTCTGGAAGCTCCAAAGAGATGGCAGGAGGCCGAGGCTCTAGTGAAACAGCAGATGGGGCCCAAGAAAAAGAACATTCTAGAAAGAAAAGCTTCAGAAAATGCCCCAAGAAACCTACTGTCAGACCAGTAGACAATGGTCTCCAGGACTTGCTTTCTGAGACCATCCTCAGCCTCCAAACATAGTGATGAGAGAGATTTCCTGGGTACACCTTGTGGGATGTTGCTTAGAGGAGATGCGGGGCACTCTGCTTTCAGCAGAGGTTCTCCAACGTGAGTGCGTATAAGAATCCCCTGGAGGACTATATTCTAACAGATATCTGGGTTCCACCCTCAGAGTTTCTGATCCAGTAGGCCTGGGGTGGGGCTTGAGACTTGGCATTTCTAACAAGCTCCCAGGGGACGCTGATGCTAGTGGCGCAGGGACCGCACTCAGAACTGCTGCCCTGGAGGATGGATGTGTAGGTGTGTGGGTGATTTCTCATTCCAGGTGCAGTGCGGAGTAGGTTTCAGCTGTTAGGAGGCTTAAGAGTTCATCATTTGGAGGGAAGGTGACAAAAGCAATTTCTCGGAGGGAAGGTCTGTAATTTAGCACTTGGCATGGTGGCTTGCAAGCTGTTGGCCAGAGCAGCAATCACGGACACAGCAGGCCAAACCCCAGCTCTCAGGCCCACGGACTTGGCCTTGAAATGAGTCCTTAAATAATCTGGGGATGGAGAAGGAAGGAAGGATGTCTTGAAAATTTGCTGGATGGTCAGTCATCAGGCTATGGCATCTAGAGTCTCTATTGTTCCATGCGTCTTCAAACACTGGTAAGAAAATTCAGGACCTGATCAGTGGTCTGATGGTACTTCGGTTAAGAGCACAGGCTCTGTAGTTCCTCAGACCTGGGCTGAATCCGGGCTCTGTCACGTACTGGCTGTGTGGCCTGGCAAGTTATGTAGCCTCTCAGAGCCTCGGTTTCTTTATCTGTAAAATGGGGACAACATATCTGCCTCATGGATTTGTTGTGAGGATTAAAGGAGCTGATCACAGTGCCTGGCACTCAATAAATGGTAGTTATTGTTTTTTTTCCAAAGAGAAAGGAGGATTGGTTGGTGGGGTATTAACTCTTTGAGGCTACTTTCCAGAATTCTGGAGGGAGGAAGCAGGCTGGAGTTTGAGTCCTGGCTCCCCCAGGACCCCTCCACTCCTCAGTTCCTTTATCTGTATAAAAGGTGAAAAGGGAGCATCTCTGAATTGTTGCATGAATAACCTACCTGATAAAATGATTTCACAAAATAATGTTTGAGAAAACCTTCCAGAAACTTCTAGTGACTTAATAGTGGTATGAAAACCTAAGTTATTACGATCTTTCCAATAAAATTCAGATTGCCTAGAAATGTATGTTCTTTAGCTCAAAGGAAGTGTTGGCCATTCTTACACGGTTCAAAAGGTAGGTCTCTCTTTAAAACGGAAGCAGAAGGAGGGCGCAGCTCTCTCTTTCTTCCAACTGCTCTGTCAAGAGACCGAGCAGGATTCCAAATCCCCCGCCCAGGGGCGCTACCCTTAATGCTGTAGCCTGTCCCCTGCAGACAGAAGCCATTGGCACCTGTGCTATCCTGCAGACTCTCTGGGCCCTTTGGACAGGTGGAAGGGTGGCTCTTCTGCGATGTTTCTGCAGGACTTAGGGTTCTAGGAAATCAGGGAAATGAAAGGTTTGTTCGAAACTGTCACTCGGGCAACAGGAAAGTCAGCTGCCACATCTGTTGTGTCCAACCTTGGAGTCACCTTGATGACTTGAGTGGTTGAAGCTACTGCTGCCCGTCCCAGGCCCGAGGACCTTGGAGAACAGACCACCCACAAGAAAAAGGGAGACGGCCTCCACGGCACTGACACGACGAAACACACTTAGCAAATGACTGAATGGACAAAGAAACCAAGAGAGGAATCAGAGCCGGGAGACAGGAGCCGAACTTAAACTGAGTAAAGTAGGG
>NW_006774696.1:765548-773648 GCF_000442215.2 Lipotes vexillifer
AGGGAAAGAAATAAGCTGACTTTCCTGCCCAGCGTTCCTGTCCTTGCATGTGGACACACAGGTCGATCACACGTGTACAAAAAGCGCATGGCACGTGGGAAGAGAAAACAACACCCAAGCACACAGTTTGGGGCCAGCGGTGCTTTTTTTTGGCCTTAAAATGGTCTAATGCCATGACAACTGTCTGGGCCAGCAGCTCTGGCGCCTGGGTTCCCAGGAGCGAGAAGGGCTTCAGGCTCCCCCTCCCCCAGGAGGCAGCAGTGAGGGCCACTCACCTGAACGTGAAGAGGGTCCCCATGTCCAGCATCGACAGCAACTCTGCCTTCGACTTGGGGAAGGAGAGCCGGTAGCGCAGCGTCTCGAACGCAGGGACTATCGTCACCTTCTTGGTGTTGGCAAGGTCGAGCTGGATGACAGACTTCCTGGAGAGTGGGCAGGAAGAGAGACAGGGTCCCTGTGATGCCAGGCAGAGGCCTTCCCCACGGGACGGAGTGGAGGTGGTTGGCACAGGGAGGGGTCGGCCTCTCGGGTTAAAGAGGGGCGATCTGAGGCCCGGGGAGGCCAGGCAGCTGGTCCAACGCCACTCGGGAGCCCTGCTGTCTCTGGACCAGAGAGCGGAGTCTTCCTGGAGAGTGAACAGAGAGGCTGGGGGCCCTCCCTCACTTTCATAGTGTGTGCCCCTGTCAGAGCCGAGTGCAAAAGCCAAGTGTACGGTACGCACAGGGTTTGGAGATCTGCCCACTTTCTGGGTCCGCTGGGTCGGCCACACGTTCCCAGCGCACCACTGGCCACGGGAGAGTTGGACATAAAGCTAATGAGGTGATCACCAACTTGGGCATTTGTGGGTCCCGTCTCTGTGACTCTTCCATCCTTTCCCTCCTTCAGATCCTGAGCCTTCAAAATGGCCAGACACACCCCACGCAGCCAGCAGCCAATGTGCCGGAGCTCTGCTATCCCTCACCCTCTCATTCACTCCCGGCCTTTGAGCCTGGCCTCTTCTGCTCCTCTGAGACCCACGTCCTGCCTTATGGATTTATCTGCCATGGCCCAGCTCTGTGGCCACAACCTTTGAAAGAGAGAAAGGCCCAGAAAGGTCACAGTGCACGAGGCTTGTAATGAACACAGACAGGATTTGAATCCTGGCTCTGCCACTTTAGGAGTCTTGCCATATTGTACAAGGGACTTAGCTTCTCATGACCTCAGGTTCCTCCCTAAGATGGGGCAATAATAACTCGCCCCTGAGCTGCTGTGGGGACCGGACAAGGTAACAGAAATACTAGTACTGTTGGGTACACCTGGCACATGGCAGGCTGGAAGTGACAAAGGGTCCCTATTACACTGCAGTGCTGTCCTATTCCCTGGCTTCACCTTCCAGCATCTCTTTGGCTGTGGCTTTGACACTTCATGCGGGCTTCCTGCTCGGACCACTGACCCTCAGGTCTCAGGCCAGCCTGGGCTGTCTGCCCGTTATCTCTGAGACAGAGAAAGCAGTCTTCCTTGGGGTAATGCGAGGCGTTGAAGGCATTTTGCAAAAATACCGGAAGCAGCAGCCCTCCAGAGCAATACAACTGCTTACTGCTTGAAGTCACTTTCACTCAACAGGACTCTGAGCCTGTGCATACGCAGGGACTGGGGCTGGTCTGCAAAGAGCAGTCACCCTACGTGGAAGTAACACGTTAGCCCTGGCCAGCGTGGGACAAGAACAGAGCGGCCATCCAGGAAGACCGGCAGCAGGGTTTGGAAGCGACAAATGAGAGGGAACCCAGACCAGGTCAGGATAAGGACAGGTCTCGGAAACCACTCTTGGTTAAGGGGTCTCACCAGCTCCCAGTGCAAAGGTGGTGGTTGAGATGGACTGGAAATTGACGTGGGAATCCTCCAAATATCAGTTGCAGTTCACTCTTTATAATTATGCTTAAGTTAACTATATACCAAATAATATATGGCCCTCATGTCACTATTTCAGGGGAGATTTATAAACGATGACACCAAGATAGAATCTGGGTGAGCTATATGTAGCTGGTTGGAGGACCAGAGGTCTGAGTCACCCTGATCTGGCCTGCATTCCTCTGTCTTCTCTAAGCAATGACTTCATACAAACACCCGAAGTTTCCTCACTGATGGTCAGGCATTCTCTTTCATATCAACCCTACATTGGACATGGGCAGAGCTGGAGCTCATTACCTTTCCCCCAGGAGAGGTACGTACCTTATTTACAGATATGGGTGTTAGGGATGGGACATATGGGTCTAAAGAATACCCTTGGATCAAGATGGCGAAGCCCCTGGAGGGAGGACGGAAGATGTCCCAGCACTGATGGGTGGCTGCTATTCATTCAACAATCACTGAGCACCTACTATGTGCCAGGCACTGTGCTTGGCACTTGGAAATACAGAACAAAACATCCAAAGTCTCTTCCCACCTGGTGCTTACATTTTCATCCGAAATGTCTCAGGATGCTTAAAGCCCAAGGGCAAGTATCTCTAAATTGGGGCTCTAGATTACATTTGCAGCTAATTATTTGAAGACATGACTGCTATGGAAATGGAGTGGGAGGCTAGGAGGGCTGAACTATCAAGGGAATGGTGAAGTGTACACACATACACAATAGATATAGAGATCTATGAACAGGGACGTCTCTATCTATATAAACCCCAAATTACTATTACAGTCAAGGTTATTACAGAAGTCACTTCTTGGAATAGAAGATAATTCCCCCTCTCATGGTCCCCGTACATAGGGGCAGCTCTGAGCTATGCTGACACATGTGAAGACCTGGCTAGGGCCGGGTGTTCAGGGGTAGACACTTGGGCTGAGCAAATTAGTTTCTCACTCTTGGAAATCTGAACAGATGCAGAGACTGGAGATCACAGAGCTGACTTGCACTAACATCAGGCAACACTCAGAGGTTTCTGAACTCCTACTGCAGAGGCGCCCGGAGCTGCCCAGGGTTAATTATGGTCTCAAGTATTGGTTTTCCAAATCCTACTTTGATTCCATAAGGTAAACCATTCAACATTTCCCCCACTTTGATTTCTTTTCAGTTTAATTAAGTGCCTAGCACTGGTTTCTGTTGCTTGCAACAAAACCGCCAATATATTGCAAGGCCCAGAGTAAGCAGACCCGGTCAGCAGCATGCCCTACAAAATTGAGTCCTAGAAAACCTTATTTCCCTCTGCACAGAGAGCATCAGACTCTCAAGTGTTTTCTGCAAATTCCCTTTAATCTCGCTAAAACACAAAATGCCATGGAGATGGATTTGTCGCTAGATAAGTCCGTTTCAGCCTCAGTTCAAGGAGGCTTTGATACTGATGTCCTGAATGGGTCTCATTATGAAGTTATTTCAGCAACAAAGTGGTTTCAGGGCACCAACTCTGAGCACATCTGTTCCTTGAGATGGTAATGGCAGCCTGGGCTTTCCTGCACTGTGTCCTGCTGGCACATACTACCTTGGCTGGGCCTGCTGACCACCTGGAGTTGCATGGTCTGTGGCCATGCTCTACCTGGGAAGCGAGTCTAGCAGGGGATGGAGTGTTTCCAGTGCAGAATCTTCCAGCAGCAGGGGAGGGCAGGATGGAGAGGTGGGAAGGCTGGCCTGGGAGGCAAGAAACCTGCGTCTGGAGCCAGCTCTGACCAGCTGAGTGGTTCTGGGTCCCGTCATTCATCTCTCTGAGACTGGTTCATCTAGAGTATTCAAACTGGAGATTTTGGAAGGCAGTCCGGTACAGTAGTAACCAGGCAAACGTGGTTTCTAGCTGACTCCACCACTCCTCTTGGGCAAGTCACTTGAACCCTTCTGAGTCTCCGAGTTCATGCATGGGTTAAATATTTTGATGAGAAAAAGCACACGGTGCATATGCAGAAGTGCTGGCGCAGTGCCTGGCACACACTAGGTGCTGACTACATGATGGCTGCTGTTCCTGATGCTTAGTTGTATGTGTCAGGCTGGGCTGTGGCGCCCAGCTGGTTGGTTAAACAGTCGGTCCCGGCCAGGGCTTCACACGGGGAAGCATAGCTCAGAGCTGCCCCTATGTACAGGGACCATGAGAGGGGGAATTATCTTCTATTCCAAGAAGAGGCTTCTATAATACCCCCATCTTGCCTTAGACGCAGGTCTAGATGTTGCTGTGAAGGTATCTTGTGGATGTGATTAACATTTAGAATCAGCTGACTTTAAGTAAAGGCCCTTACCCTTGATAATGTGGGTGGGCCTCCTCCAATCAGTTGAAGGCCTTAAGAGCAAAAACTGAGCTTAACTGGGAAAGAAGGGATTCTGCCCCCAAACTGTCACATAGAGATCCTGCCTGAGTTTCCAGCCTACTGACATGCTCTATGGATTTCGAACTCACCAGTCATCACAATTCCTTACAATCACTATCCAGCCATCTAACCATCCTATGGTTCTGTTTCTCTGAAGAATCCTGATTGATCCACTTGCCCTTGTCCAGGACCCCTTCAAAAATATTCACAAACCTACTAGAACATTTTTGGACTGAAAACTTGTAAAAGACACCCTCGGTATCTACAGAAGTAAACGAGAAACCTGCTGGTATAACAGAGCACGGCAAACACAGTGACTCAGAGGCAGCTGGCACCGGGTTCAGGTCCTGCCTGCCACCCTCCTGTGACCCTGGCGACACTGTAGTCACAGGTTCCCCATCTGTAAAATGGAGGTAACACTCCTCTTTTACCAATCAGCACTGCTGTGAGGATGAAATAATCATTTAGAGCCAGGCATGCGCCTGACTTGGAATAACTGAGTAACAAATGAGCTTGCGTCCCCTTTCCCAGCTCAGCTTCCCGCTGGGCCTGGTGCAAGAGAAAGTACGAGGGCAGAGGGTTCAGAAAAGGCCACAAACTGCCCACAACCAGGACAGATTTCTGGCTTGCCAGCCTGCTTGTCTATGGAAAGAGAGTTTACTTGATTTCGGTCTCCAGCCAGCTCCTCGAGTCCTTCCTCACGTCAAAAACAATTCAGGTGTTTCTGACAGAGTAAATTCATCCCTTCCAGTCTGGCGGAGCCGACCTGGTAGCAAACAGTGAGCGGGGTGGTGTCTGTCTCCCAAGTCCCCCATCTCCTCTCCCGTGCATCCTTTCCCCTCAGCCTCTCGTGCTAATTTACTCAAGTATGCCAATGGTTCATGGCCTTTTTTTGCTCCCATTTGGTAAAACCGGTGACCGGGTTTGTGGCCGGGGGATGTGAGTAGCAAGGCTTCCTGCGCCAGTTGAGGGGACGGAGGTGGGCAGAGACTGCAGGCTTTCATGGGGCTTAGCGCTAAGTTGAAGAAACAGCACGACAGAGTACACTGTTAGGTAGATGGGCTTTTCCTGGTGCTTAAAATGACAAAACCTGAAGACGGACCCTGGCAGCTGACTGCGTAATGCACAAACATGCATGCACGCGTGTGTGCGCATGCGCGCGCGCGCGCGCGCACACACACACACACACACACACACACACACCCTCTCTTCCTCTCTCTTTAACTCCATCCTTTGCCCTAGAGGCAGGTCTCTGTCACTAGGAAAACAGCCCAGGTTCCTGGCACGAAGAGATTACGGGAAAGTGTCTCAGAGAAATAAGAAACAGGGATGCGCCTGTGTGGTTCTAATGACGTCACCTCAGCAGTGGTGAAGATGAGGGCTCTGAGGCTGGGAGGCTTAGGTTTGCAACCCGGCTGATTACTTAACCTCCTTGTTCCCCAGCTTCTGTCTATAAAGACGGGTATGGTGATCACAGCATTAATCTCAGAGGGTGTTTGTGAGGATTGAATGAGCTCCTATACATAAAATGCTTAATCCGTGCCTGGCAGGTGACAAGCACTGATGTGCGCTGGCCATCGGCATGAGTGTCGGTCCCCCTTCTCATGCCAGCCTGCCCGCGCTCATAAAGCCTGGCGCCCACCCTGGATTTCCCCACTTTGCTCTTTCATTGGCTCCTCGCTTGTTCCACTCTGTGCCAGGCACTGTTGAAGCACTTGGGGTACACTGGTAAATAGAACAGGCAGAAATCCCTGCCCTCGTGGAGCTGACATTTTGCAGGTGGGGGACAGACGAGAAGAACAAATAGTGAAGCACATAGTGTGTTGGAAAGTGAGACCTGAGAGAGAACGGAGCTGGGTGAGGGGTGTTAGGAACGCCGGAGGTGGAGAATGGGTTGTACTTTTAAATAGGCAGGCGTCAGGGAGAAAGGGATCTCTAAAACAAATACCTGGAATAAGCGAGGGAGCATGCCATGTGGTGACCTGGGTTAAGAGCTTTCTGGGTTAGGGAAACAGCCAGTGCAAAAGTCCTAATGACAAGAGCACAGTAAGGAACAGAGAGAGGAAGGGGACCAGAAAGGCCATGGGGGGAGGGGGAGGGTGCTGCAGATCATACAGGGCCTTACAGATCACTGAAGGGTGTGGTGGGCAAATGCCTCCCCCGCCTCTCCCCCAGTGAAAACCACCTCCTAATCCCAGGAGCCTGCAGCTATGTTACCTTACACAGCAAAAGGGACTCCGCAGATGTGACTAAGGATGCTGAGATAGGAAGGTTATCCTGGATGATTCAGGTGGATTCAGTGTAACGGAGAGGATCCTTCTAAGAGGGAGTTAGGAAGCAGAGGCTGGAGTGATGTGGCCACAAGCCAAAGAATGTGGGTGGTCTCCCAGCAGCAAGAAAACAGATTCTCATCTAGAGCCTCCAGAGAGCAGCCCTGTTGACACCTTGACTTTAGCCTCCGCAGACCCTTTTCGGCATCCTTACAGCAGCAACAGGAAACTAATACAAAGGTCTTGAGATCTTACTCAGTGAGATGGGGAGCCACCAAGGAACTCTGAGCTGAGTGAGAGGATCTGCTTTCTGTATTGAAAGAATCACTCTGCTGCTGTGTTGAGAGCCGACTGTAGTGTCGCCTGGGTAGAAGCTGGGAGGTCAATTACAAGGCCCTTGATGCAATACAGGTGCTACCTTATGGGATGGCCAGATGTTCTGATGTTTCAAGAGGAGCCTACTAAAACGATTTTCAATACATGTGGGGAATGGGTCTCTCTCAGGGGCTGCCAGTTTGAAAAGAGGCTGAAGAGTGAGAAAAAAAGCACGATCTTCCACATCGGACGATGCTGATTCTATCTCAATACCACCTCACTAATCGTGTAATCACGGGCAATTTTCTTAACTCTGGGCTTTTGTTTCCTGATCTTGATAATAATAAATACTTCACAGGCTTGGTTATGAAGAGAACTAAGATAATATATTCATTAATTAGTGAATATTTATGAAGCCAGACCAGAAATATTGAGTCCAGAGCTGGGTGAACAGATATAACCTCTGTCCTGACAGAGTCCAAAGTGGAGGGAGGGAGAGAGGCAGAAGTGTAGGCTCTCTGGTGTGGAACTTCCCATCACTGAGCTGTATGTCCTTTTCATGTTTTCATAGAGACAAAAAGTATACTAAAGATCATTAGGCACTGAGCAGAGAGGGAATGGGGAGTTATTGTTTAACGGTTACAGAGTTTCAGTTCTGAAGGCACAAAGAATTCTGGAGATAGATGATGGTGATGGTTGCAAAACAATGAGAATATTCTTTTAATACACTTAAAAATGTATAGATGGGTTAAGATGATACATTTTTAAAAAATTTAAATTTTACTGGAGTACAGTTTTATAATGTATTATTTTCAGGGGTAGAGCGAAGTGATTCAGTTATACATATGCATATATTCATTCATTTTTAGATTCTTTTCTCATATAGGTTATCATAGAGGATTGAGTAGAGTTCCCTGAGCTATACGGTAGGTCCTTGTTGGTTATCTATCTTATACATGGTAGTGTGTGGGTGTTTATCCCAAGCTCCTGATTTATCCCTCCGCCTCCACCTTTCCCCTTTTGTAACCATAGGTTTGTTTTCAATATCTGTAAATCTGTTTTTGTAAATAAGTTCATTTGTTATCTTTTTTTAAAAAAAGATTCCACACATGAGTGATATCATGTGGTATTTGTCTTTCTCTGTCTGACTTCACTGAGTATGATAATCCCTAGGTCCATCCAGGTTGCTGCAAATGGCATTGTTTCGTTCTTTTTTTTTATGGCTGAGTAATATTGAATATATATATATATATAT
>NW_006774696.1:775059-831757 GCF_000442215.2 Lipotes vexillifer
ATATATATATATATATATATATATATATATATATATATATATATATATACACACCACATCTTCTTTACCCACTCATCTGTGATGGACTTTTAGGTTGCTTCCATGTTTTGGCTATCGTAAACAATGGAGCAATGAACAGTGGGGTGCATGTACCTTTTTGAATTATGGTTTTCTCTGGATATATACCTCAGAGTGTGACTGCTGGATCATATGGTAGTTCTATTTCTAGATTTTTAGATTTTTAAGGAAACTCCATACTGTTCTCCATAGTGGCTGTATCAATTTACATTCCTACCAATAGTGTAAGAGGGTTCCCTTTTCTCCACACCCTCTCCAGCATTTATTATTTGTCAACTTTTTGGTGACGGTCATTTTGACTGGTGTGAGGTGATACCTCACTGTAGTTTTGATTTGCATTTCTCTGATAATTGGTGATGTTGAGTATTTTTCATGTGTCTATTGGCCGTCTGTGTATCTTCTTTGGAGAAATAACTGTTTAGTTCTTCTGCCCATTTTTCAATTGGCTTGTTTGTTTGAATTTATTTTTTATTGAAGCCATAGTTGATTTACAACGTTGGGTTAGTTTCAGATGTACAGCAAAGTGACTCAATTATACATATTATGTCTTTTTTTCTTTTTTTACATCTTTATTGGAGTATAATTGCTTTACAATGGTGTGTTAGTTTCTGCATTATAACAAAGTGAATCAGTTATACATATACATATGTTCCCATATCTCTTCCCTCTTGCGTCTCCCTCCCTATCCCACCCCTCCAGGCGGTCACAAAGCACTGAGCTGATCTCCCTGTGCTATGCAGCTGCTTCCCACTAGCTATCTACCTTACGTCTGGTAGTGTATATATGTCCATGCGTCTCTCTTGCTTTGTCACAGCTTACCCTTCCCCCTCCCCATATCCTCAAGTCCATTCTCTAGTAGGTCTGTGTCTTTATTCCTGTCTTACCCCTAGGTTGTTCATGACATTTTTTCTCTTAAATTCCATACATATGTGTTAGCATACGGTATTTGTCTTTCTCTTTCTGACTTACTTCACTCTGTATGACGGACTCTAGGTCTATCCACCTCATTACAAATAGCTCAATTTTGTTTCTTTTTATGGCTGAGTAATATTTCATTGTATATATGTACCACATCTTCTTTATCCATTCATCTGATGATGGACACTTAGGTTGTTTCCATCCCTAGGCTATTGTAAATAGTCCTGCAATGAATATTTTGGTACACGACTCTTTTTGAATCATGATTTTCTCAGGGTATATGCCCAGTAGTGGGATTGCTGGGTCATATGGTAGGTCTATTTGTAGTTTTTTAAGGAACCTCCATACTGTTCTCCACAGTGGCTGTATCAATTTACATTCCCACCAACAGTGCAAGAGGGTCCCCTTTTCTCCACACCCTCTCCAGCGTTTATTGTTTCTAGATTTTTTGATGATGGCCATTCTGACTGTTGTGAGATGATATCTCATTGTAGTTTTGATTTGCATTTCTCTAATGATTAATGAAGTTGAGCATTCTTTCATGTGTTTGTTGGCAGTCTGTATATCTTCTTTGGAGAAATGTCTATTTAGGTCTTCTGCCCATTTTTGGATTGGGTTCTTTGTTTTTTGATATTGTGCTGCATGAGCTGTTTGTATATTTTGGAGATTAATCCTTTATCAGTTGCTTCGTCTGCAAATATTTTCTCCCATTCTGACGGTTGTCTTTCCGTCTTGTTTATGGTTTCCTTTGCTGTGCAAAAGCTTTGAAGTTTCATTAGGTCCCATTTGTTTATTTTTGTTTTTATTTCCATTTGTCTGGGAGGTGGGTCAAAAGGGATCTTGCTGTGATTTATGTCATGGAGTGTTCTGCCTATGTTTTCCTCTAAGAGTTTGATAGTTTCTGGCCTTACATTTAGGTCTTTAATCCATTTTGAGCTTATTTTTTGTGTATGGTGTTAGAGAGTGATCTAATCTCATACTTTTACATGTACCTGTCCAGTTTTCCAGCACCACTTATTGAAGAGGCTGTCCTTTCTCCACTGTACATTCCTGCCTCCTTTGTCAAAGAGAGGTGACCATATGTGCGTGGGTTTATCTCTGGGCTTTCTATCCTGTTCCATTGATCTTTCTGTTTTTGTGCCAGTACCATACTGTCTTGATTACTGTAGCTTTGTAGTATAGTCTGAAGTCCCAGAGCCTGATTCCTCCAGCTCCGTTTTTTTGTTCTCAAGATTGCTGTGGCTATTCAGGGTCTTTTGTGTTTCCATACAAATTATGAAATTTTTTGTTTTAGTTCTGTGAAAAATGTCAGTGGTAGTTTGATAGGGATTGCATTGAATCTGTAGATTGCTTTGGGTAGTAGAGTCATTTTCACAATGTTGATTCTTCCAATCCAAGAACATGGTATATCTCTCCATCTATTTGTATCATCTTTGATTTCTTTCATCAGTGTCTTATAATTTTCTGCACACAGGTCTTTTGTCTCCTTAGGTAGGTTTATTCCTAGATATTTTATTCTTTTTGTTGCAATGGTAAATGGGAGTGTTTTCTTGATTTCACTTTCAGATTTTTCATCTTTAGTGTATAGGAATGCCAGAGATTTCTGTGCATTAATTTTGTATACTGCTCCTTTACCAAATTCATTGATTAGCTCTAGTAGTTTTCTGGTAGCATCTTTAGGATTCTCTATGTACAGTATCATGTCATCTGCCAACAGTGACAGCTTTATTTATTCTTTTCCAATTTGGATTCCTTTTATTTCTATTTCTTCTCTGACTGCTGTGGCTAAAACTTCCAAAACAATGTTGAATAAGAGTGGTGAGAGTGGGCAACCTTGTCTTGTTCCTGATCTTAGTGGAAATGCTTTCAGTTTTTCACCATTGAGGATGATGTTGGCTGTGGGTTTGTCATATATGGCCTTTATTATGTTGAGGAAAGTTCCCTCTATGCCGACTTTCTGCAGGGTTTTTATCATACAAGGGTGTTGAATTTTGTCAAAAGCTTTCTCTGCATCTATTGAGATGATCATATGGTTTTTCTCCTTCAATGTTGTTAATATGGTTTATCACATTATTGATTTGCATATATTGAAGAATCCTTGCATTCCTGGAATAAACCCCACTTGATCATGGTGTATGATCCTTTTAATGTGCTGTTGGATTCTGTTTGCATTTTGTTGAGGGTTTTTGCATCTATGTTCATCAGTGATATTGGCCTGTAGTTTTCTTTCTTTCTTTGTGACATCCTTGTCTGGTTTTGGTATCAAGGTGATGGTGGCCTCGTAGAATGAGTTTGGGAGTGTTCCTCCCTCTGCTATATTTTGGAAGAGTTTGAGAAGAATAGGTGTTAGCTCTTCTCTAAATGTTTGATAGAATTCGCCTGTGAAGCCATCTGGTCCTGGGCTTTTGTTTGTTGGAAGATTTTTAATCACAGTTTCAATTTCAGTGTTTGTGATTGGTCTGTTCATATTTTCTATTTCTTCCTGATTCAGTCTTGGCAGTTTGTGCATTTCTAAGAATTTGTCCATTTCTTCCAGATTGTCCATTTTATTGGCATAGAGTTGCTTGTAGTAATCCCTCATGATTTTTTGTATTTCTGCAGTGTCAGTTGTTACTTCTCCTTTTTCATTTCTGATTCTATTGATTTGAGTCTTCTCCCTTTTTTTCTTGATGAGTCTGGCTAATGGTTTATCTATTTTGTTTATCTTCTCAAAGAACCAGCTTTTAGTTTTATTGATCTTTGCTATTGTTTCCTTCATTTCTTTTTCATTTATTTCTGATCTGATTTTTATGATTTCTTTCCTTCTGCTAACTCTGGGGTTTTTTTGTTCTTCTTTCTCTAATTGCTTGAGGTGCAAGGTTAGGTTGTTTATTCGAGATGTTTCCTGCTTCTTAAGGTGGGCTTGTATTGCTATAAACTTCCCTCTTAGAACTGCTTTTGCTGCATCCCATAGGTTTTGGGTCGTTGTATCTCCATTGTCATTTGTTTCTAGGTATTTTTTAATTTCCTCTTTGATTTCTTCAGTGATCACTTCGTTATTAAGTAGTGTATTGTTTAGCCTCCATGTGTTTGTATTTTTTACAGCTCTTTTCCTATAATTGATATCTAGTCTCATGGCGTTGTGGTCGGAAAAGATACTTGATACAATTTCAATTTTCTTAAATTTACCAAGGCTTGATTTGTGACCCAAGATATGATCTATCCTGGAGAATGTTCCATGAGCACTTGAGAAAAATGTGTATTCTGTTGTTTTTGGATGGAGTGTCCTATAAATATCAATCAAGTCCATCTTGTTTAAGGTATCATTTAAAGCTTGTGTTTCCTTATTTATATTCATTTTGGATGATCTGTCCATTGGTGAAAGTGGGGTGTTGAAGTCCCCTACTATGAATGTGTTACTGTCGATTTCCCCTTTTATGGCTGCTAGTTTTTGCCTTATGTATTGAGGTGCTCCTATGTTGGGTGCATAAATATTTACAATTGTTATATCTTCTTCTTGGATCGATCCCTTAATCATTATGTAGTGTCCTTCTTTGTCTCTTCTGATAGTCCTTATTTTAAAGTCTATTTTGTCTGATATGAGAATTGCTACTCCAGCTTTCTTTTGGTTTCCATTTGCATGGAATATCTTTTTCCATCCCCTTACTTTCAGTCTGTATGTGTCTCTAGGTCTGAAGTGGGTCTCTTGTAGACAGCATATATATGGGTCTTGTTTTTGTATCCATTCAGCCAATCTGTGTCTTTTGGTGGGAGCATTTAGTCCATTTACATTTAAGGTAATTATCGATATGTATGTTCCTATTCCCATTTTCTAAATTGTTTTGGGTTCGTTATTATAGGACTTTTCCTTCTCTTGTGTTTTTGTCTAGAGAAGTTCCTTTAGCATTTGTTGTAAAGCTGGTTTGGTGGTGCTGAACTCTCTCAGCTTTTGCTTGTCTGTAAAGGTTTTAATTTCTCCATCAAATCTGAATGAGATCCTTGCTGGGTAGAGTAATCTTGGTTGCAGGTTTTTCTCCTTCATCACTTTCAGTATGTCCTGCCACTCCCTTCTGGCTTGTAGAGTTTCTGCTGAGAGATCAGCTGTTAACCTTATGGGGATTCCCTTGTGTGTTATTTGTTGTTTTTCCCTTGCTGCTTTTAATATGCTTTATGTTTTCTTTGTATTTGACAGTTTGATTAATATGTGTCTTGGCATATTTCTCCCTGGATTTATCCTGCATGGGACTCTCTGTGCTTCCTGGACTTGATTAACTATTTCCTTTCCCATATTAGAGAAGTTTTCAACTATAATCTCCTCAAATATCTTCTCAGTCCCTTTCTTTTTCTCTTTTTCTTCTGGAACCCCTATAATTCGAATGTTGTTGCGTTTAATGTTGTCCCAAAGGTCTCTGAGACTTTCCTCAGTTCTTTTCATTTTTTTTCTTTATTCTGCTCTGCAGTACTTATTTCCACTATTTTATCTTCCAGGTCACTTATCTGTTCTTCTGCCTCAGTTATTCTGCTATTGATCCCATCTAGAGTATTTTTAATTTCATTTATTGTGTTGATCATTGTTGTTTGTTTCATCTTTAGTTCTTCTAGGTCCTTGTTAAATGTTTCTTGCAGTTTGTCCATTCTATTTCCAAGATTTTGGATCATCTTTACTATCATTATTCTGAACTCTTTTTCAGGTAGACTGCCTATTTCCTCTTCATTTGTTAGGTCTGGTGGGTTTTTATCTTGCTCCTTCATCTGCTGTGTGTTTTTCTGTCTTCTCATTTTGCTTATCTTACTGTGTTTGGGGTCTCCTTTTTGCAGGCTGCAGGTTCGTAGTTCCCGTTGTTTTTGGTGTCTGTCCTCAGTGGTTAAGGTTGGTTCAGTGTGTAGGCTTCTTGGTGGAGGGGACTAGTGCCTGTGTTCTTTCTGGTGGACAGGTCCATGTCTGGTGGTGTGCTTTGGGGTGTCTGTGGACTTATTATGATTTTAGGCAGCTTCTCTGCTAATGGGTGGGGTTGTGTTCCTGTCTTGCTAGTTGTTTGGCATAGGATGTCCAGCACTGTAGCTTGCTGGTCGTTGAGTGAAGCTGGGTGCTGGTGTTGAGATGGATATCTCTCTGAGATTTTCGCCATTTGATATTATGTGGAGCTGGGAGGTCTCTTGTGGACCAGTGTCCTGAAGTTGGCTCTCCTACCTTAGAGGCACAGCACTGACTCCTGGCTGCAGCACTAAGAGGCTTTCATCCACACGGCTCAGAATAGAAGGGAGGAAAAGTAGGAAGAAAGAATTAGTAGAAGTAGAAAGAAAGAAAAGGAGGAAGGGAGGGAGAAAGGAATGAAGGAAGGAGGGAAGGAAGGAAAAAAAGAAGATAAAATAAAGATAAAATATAATAAAGTAATTAAAATAAAAAAATAATTTAAAAAAATTAAAAAAAAAAACGACGATGGACGGATAGAACCCTAGGACAAATGGTGGAAGCAAAGCTATATAGCATAAATTTTGCTCTCAAAGTCCACCTCCTCTATTTGGGATGATCTGTTGTCTATTCATGTATTCCACAGTCATCAAGTTGATCGTGGAGCTTTAATCCGCTGCTTCTGAGGCTACTGGGAGAGATTTCCCTTTCTCTTCTTTGTTCTCACAGCTCCCAGGGGCTCAGCTTTGGATTTGGCCCCGCCTCTGCATGTAGGTCGGCGGAGGGCGTCTGTTCTTTGCTCAGACGGGACGGGGTTAAAGGAGCCGCTGGTTCGGGGGCTCTGGCTCACTCAGGCCGGGGGGAGGGAGGGGCACAGTGCGGGGCGAGCCTGCAGTGGCAGAGGTTGGCGTGACGTTGCACCAGCCTGAGGCGCGCTGTGCGTTCTCCCGGAGGAATTAACCCTGGCAGTGGCGGGCTGCACAGGCTCCCCGGAAGTGGGGTGTGGATAGTGACCTGTGCTCGCACACAGGCTTCTTGGTGGTGGCAGCAGCAGCCTTAGCGTCTCATGACCGTCTCTGGGGTCCACGCTGTTAGCTGCGGCTCGCGCCCGTCTCTGGAGCTCCTTTAAGCAGCGCTCTTAATCCCCATCCTCGCGCACCAAGAAACAAGGAAGAAAAAGCCTCTTGCCTCTTCAGCAGGTCCAGGGTTTTCACCGGACTCCCTCCCGGCCAGCTGTGGCGCACTAACCCCCTGCAGGCTGTGTTCACGCCGCCAACCCCAGTCCTCTCCCGGCGCTACGACCGAAGCCCAAGCCTCAGCTCCCAGTCCTGCCCGCGGTGAGCAGACAAGCCTCTTGGGCTGATGAGTGCCGGTTGGCACCGATCCTCTGTGCGGGAATCTCTCCGCTTTGCCCTCCGCACCCCCGTTGCTGTGCTGTCCTCCGCGGCTCCGAAGCTCCCCCCTCCGCCACCCACAGTCTCCGCCCGCGAAGGGGCTCCTAGTGTGTGGAGACCTTTCCTCCTTCACGGCTCCCTCCCACTGGTGCGGGTTCGTCCCTATTCTTTTGTCTCTGTTGTTTCTTTTTTCTTTTGCCCTACCCAGGTGCGTGGGGGTGTTTCTTGCCTTTTGGGAGGTCTGAGGTCTTCTGCCAGCGTTCAGTAGGTGTCCTGTAGTTGTTCCACGTGTAGATGTATTTCTGGTGTATCTGTGGGGAGGAAGGTGATCTCCGCACCCTACTCTTCCGCCATCTTCCTGTTTTTTTGACATAGAGCTACATGAGCTGTCTGTATATTTTGGAGATTAATCCCTTATTGGTCACTTCATTTGCAAATATTTTCTCCCATTCTGTGGGTTGAGTTTTCGTTTTGTTTATGGTTTTCTTTGTTGTGCAGAAGTTTTTAAGTCCCATTTGTTTATTTTTATTTTCATTACTCTAGAAAGTGGATTAAAAAAGATACTGTTGTGATTTCTGTGAAGAAGTGTTCTGCCTATGTTTTCCTCTAAGAGTTTTATAGTGTCCGGCCTTACATTTAGATCTTTGATCCATTTCAAGTTTATTTTTGTGTATGGTGTTAGGAAGTGTTCTAATTTCATTTTTTTTACATGTAGCTGTCCAGTTTTCCCAGCACCACTTATTGAAGAGACTGTCTTTTCATTGAGCTACAATATGACCTAGCAGGCCCATTCCTGGACCTATAACCTAAGAAGACAGAATTGGAAAGACACAGGCAGGCAAATCTGCACTGCACAGTATTACAAGAGACTCGGTGTCTTTTCTCTGTTAAATTGACCATAGGTGCATGAATTTATTTCTGGGCTCTCTATCCTGTTCCATTGATCTATATTTCTGTTTTTGTGCCAGTAACATATTGTCTTGATTACTCTGGCTTTGTAGTATAGTCTGAAGCAGGGAGTCTGACTCCTCTAGCTCTGTTTTTCTTTCTCAGGATTGCTTTGGCTATTTGGGGTCTTTTGTGTTTCCATATAAATTCAAAATATTTTGTTCTAGTTCTGTGAAAAATGCCATTGGTTGAGCTGTGTTCTAAAAAGCAGAAGTGGGACGTCCCTGGTGGTGCAGTGGTTAAGAATCCACCTGCCAATGCAGGGGACATGGGTTCGAGCCCTGGTCCGGGAAGATCCCACATGCCACAGAGCAACTAAGCCCGTGTGCCACAACTACTGAACCTGTGCTGTAGAGCCCATGAGCCACAACTACTGAAGCCTGCACGCCTAGAGCCCGTGCTCTGCAACGAGAAGCCACTGCAATGAGAAGCCCACACATCGCAACAAAGGGTAGCCACCCCCCTTGCCTCAACTAGAGAAAGCCCGTGCACAGCAACAAAGACCCAATTCAACCAAAAAGAAAGCAGAAGTTAGGCAGTCAGGGGACGGGGGTTCCAGGTATTTGCAAAATTTGGAAATAAGAAAGCATATAGGATTCAGGGGAACTGAATTTCTTAGAACACACCTGGTACATTGTAAGTGACCAATAAACAGTAATCAAAAGTGCTTGCAGGGCTTCCCTGGTGGCGCAGTGGTTGAGAGTCCACCTGCCGATGCAGGGGACACGGGTTCGTGCCCCGGTCCGGGAAGATCCCACATGCCGCGGAGCGGCTGGATCCGTGAGCCACGGCCGCTGAGCCTGCGCGTCCGGAGCCTGTGCTCCGCAACGGGAGAGGCCACAACAGTGAGAGGGCCGCGTACCGCCAGAAAAAAAAAAAAAGTGCTTGCAACGTTTCAGTAACAAGCACTGTGCCAGGCACTTTATAGGCATTACTCCTTGAATCATTGCTGATATACTATGACATACGTACTAGTATTCCCAGTTTACTGAAGAAGACATTCAAACTCTGAGAGGTTAAGTAAACAACAAAACAACAAATGATGATGAGGATAAAATCATCATTGTATGAATTAAGGCTGTGCCAGTGTAGAAATAACCTGGAAGGATCAATAATCACAGGATCTATGTGGACCAAGTCTGTTAATGTGGTGACTGTGCAGCTAGAGCAGTGAGCTTCTTGGAGCTCATGGATTAAGGCAGTTGGTGGGAGAGGTTAGGAAGGGGATGGAGGGAGATGGCAGGAGGCTGCAGCCTGCATGCAGATGCTCTTTACATGGCATCCCAATGGTGGATCGCACGTTGTAGCAGCTAACTGGGCAGAGGCCAGAACACAGGTAGCGTTTGGAGGTGCAGAGACGGGCGTTGACCTCCTGGCTTACTGAGCCTCCTGCACTGATTTTTTTTTTTTTTTTTTTTTTTTTTTTTTTCTTTACCATCCACTAGCTTCTCTAACAACTACAGTCTGCCTCTGACTCCTTGGATCAGGCCAAGGCTGGCAATGGCCCCTCACTGTCAAATCCAACAGACTTCTCCGTTCTCATCTTTCTTGACTTTTCTCTGCACTTGGTGCTAAAGCCCACTCCCGCTGCCCTTAGCTTTAGAACAACGTCCCAGAATTCTGGAGAACATCTTCCCACCCTCTTAGGCTTTGATCAGGGTAATTGTTTTATGCATCAGCCCTCTTGATGCTGGTTACCGTCTGGACACATCTTGTTGCCCCTACTCCCTGGGCAGGGATGGAGATCCTCACTCTCTAGACACGAGAGCTTCCACTCCTATAACAGAAGTGGTTGGGCTGATTTCTTTGTGTTGGTGCAATGAATGGCTGAGGCTGGTGCTGACAGGTGACAAACTGCTTGGAACCATGGGGCAGGAGGCACTGGGGCTGCTGTCAGGATGCCAGGAGAGAATGAGACATTGGCTCTCTGAGCCTCAGATGTCCACAGCATCAAATGTCAGAGAGCCCACTGTTTAATCAACCCTGTGTTGTACGGAATCCAAGCGATGCTCATACAAGTTCCCAGGACTCACTCACAGGAAAGTTATATTACAAGGAATGGGAGGAGGGAAAGAAATTTGTGCTGGAGTGCGTGTCTGTTTCTGAAACCCCAGAACAGTATCACGCTTTCTCTTAAGGCTTTGTGTGCAGCCAATTAGAGAACTTTGCTTCCCTGCACCTCCCCTGCCCACCTCTGTTGGCCTTGATGTGTCCCCCTTGATGATGGGGCTACATCTTCTTTGGGACTGGTTTGTCCTGGACTTTTCTATTTTTATTTTATATTGGAGTACAGTTGTTTTACAATGTTGTGTCAGTTTCAGGTGTACAGCAGAGTGATTCAGCTACACATATATGTGTATCCATTCTTTTTCAGATTCTTTTGCCATATAGGTTATTACAGAATACTGAGTAGAGTTCCCTGTGCTATACAGTAGGTCCTTGTTGATTATCTATTTTATATATGGTAGTGTGAATATGTTAATCCCAAACTCCTAATTTATCCCTCCCCACTTCCTTTCCACTTTGGTAACCATAAGTTTGTTTTTGATGTCTGTGAGTCTGTTTGTTTTGTAAACAAGTTCATTTTTTAAGATTCCACATATAAGTGATTATCATATGCTATTTGTCTTTCTCTGGCTTATTTCACTTAGTATGATAATCTCTAGGTCCATGCATGTTGCTGCAAATGGCATTATTTCATTCTCTTTTACGGCTGAGTAATATTCCATTGTATATATGTGCCACATCTTCTTTATCCATTCCTCTGTCCATGGACACTTAAATAGTGCTGCTATGAACACTGGGGTGTATGTATCTCTTAAAATTATCTCTGGATATATGCCCAGGAGTGGGATTGCTGGATCATATGGTAGTTCTATTTTTAGTCTTTTAAGGAACCTCCATACTGTTCTCCATAATGGTTGTACCAATTTATATTCCCACCAACAGTGTAGGAGGGTTCCCTTTTCTCCACACCCTCTCCAGCATTTATTGCTTGTAGACTTTTTGATGCTGGCCATTCTGACAGGTGTGAGGTGATACCTCATTGTAGTTTTGATTTGCATTTCTCTAATAATTAGGGATGGTGGGCATCGTCCTGGACTTTTTTGCTCACCGAGGATGGTAGGTGGCGGCAGTGGTAATAACATGCAGGGTGCCTGCTTATGTACCTATCAGCTCTGCTAGGCTTGAGGTCAAGGATGAGCCTTGTTCATGGTTATGTTTCTAGCTCTGGCACTGTGTCAGGCACACAGCAGGCATGCAATAAATATGCAGGGAATGAAGGAATCAATTTGCAGTTGTCTTATGTGAGAGAGAGGGTGGTACTGTGAAGAGGGCCCTTTGGAAGCAACAGAGCTGGGTGGCAACTGTAGTTCCGCCACTTAAATACATATGACTTTTGATCAAGTTTATCTTTTGCATTTAAAAAATGATGATAACGTTTGTGATTAAAAAAGATAACATTTGGGGACTTCCCTGGTGGTCCAGTGGTTAAGACTGCACTTCCACTGCAGGGGGCATGGGTTCGATCCCTGGTTAGGGAACTAAGAGCCCGCATGCCAGTGCAGCATGGCCAAAACAAAACAAACAAACAAAAACCCCGAAAAACATCTGTCAAGCACCTAGCACAACAGCAGGTGCATGGAGGGTGTTTGTAAACGTCTCTCTCCCTTCATCAGCCTGCACAGGCTGCCTGCACCCTCGTATCCTCCCACGAGGCTCACGAGGTGTAGATGGGCACAGTTGGGGTGATCCCTATTTGAAGAGAAGGCTGAGATTCCCCCGTACCTTTCTGATTTCAGCTTATTCCTGGAACTATGTGGGCGCGGTGCAAACAGAACCAGGGAGCAAGCTGGCAGATGGTGAGAAGCAGCAGGGCTACCTTGGCCACAGATACCAGCAACCGGTGAGAAGCACAGATAGGTGCATGTGCACGTGTACATGTGTGTCTGTGGCTCTGAGAAGCCCCCTGGTCCCCAGCTGCCCCCCACACCCCTTACACTGTCTACCTTCAAGAGTACCAGATAGAATCATGGCTTCCAACCAGAGCAAGGGGAAATCATCTGAATAACACTTTTCAGGACTTAGCAACCTACCTCTGGGCAGAGAGGGTGGAGGGGGCAGAGTTAAGCTGTGCTTATCATCTGCTCAGATAACTGTGGAGGCAGACCTGGGCACAGCCCGTCCAAGGCCTTGCTGCACTCCCCTGCATAGGAGGCCAGGTAATGGGGTTTGCTCAGATTCTATTATAGCTGCCTAGGAAATGAGTTCCCAGCAGACAGGCTTCCAGGAGGTGTGTGTGGACAACAGCAAGGACTTGCAAATGAGGGAGATAAAGCTGCCTACAGGGAGTGGCACCGTAAGACAGACACATCACGGATGCGGGCAGAGAGGGGCAGAGTCATCTTGAGACCTGGGGGGCCCCCAGGGCCAGCAAAATTGGGTGGTTCCTGAATTGATGATGGCATTTAACACATCCAGAGGGAGAAGCTGTCAGGCAGGGAGGGCCAGGAAGGAAAGAGAAGCTAAGAATGAGCTTTTGGGGCATGTTAATAAAAGAAAAAGCTGTCGTTGACTGCGCCCGGCTCTATGCCAGGGACTCTACAGTCAGCATCTCATGTCCTTCTCAACATCCTCATTCATTCCTATCTAATTACCCCCACTGCCCTGTTTGCCGTTAGCAATCACAGCTGAACATCCAGCGGTGCTTTCTATGTGCTGCCCCGGGTCAGCTGTGAGCTGGAGGTTAACTGGAGGGGCCATCAAGAGCTTTGCAGTTCAGAGGGCAGCTCTGGGGCAGCCTGCCCAGATTCAGGCCCTACCTGGACACTCACCTGCTCGTACTCTCCAGCAAGTTACATCTCTGTGCCACTGTTTTATCCTCTCTGAGACGGTGATATATTAGGACTTGGGCTGTGGGGTTTTGTACGAATTAAGACAGTTCTTCAATGCATAGAATGCACTTGATAACTACGACCTGTGAGGATGATCATGGCCATCATGATGATGGTAGAGATCAGCCCATCAGGCGTTTGGATCAATAAACAGGTTAAGCACAACAGCAAGCAAATGGCTGGAGAGGGTGTGGAGAAAAGGGAACCACCCCCGCCCCCATTGTTGGTGGGAATGTAAATTGGTGCAGCCACTATGGAGAACAGTATGGAGGTTCCTCAAAAAACTAAAAATAGAACTACCATATGATCCAGCAGTCCCACTCCTGGGCCTATACCCAGAGAAAACCATAATTCAAAAAGAGTCATATACCAAAATGTTCACTGCAGCTCTATTTACAATAGCCCGGAGATGGGAACAACCTAAATGCCCATCGACAGATGAATGGATAAAGATGTGGTACATATACAATGGAATATTACTCAGCCATAAAAAGAATGAAATAATGCCATTTGCAGCAACATGCATGGACTTAGAGATTATCATACTAAGTGAAATAAGCCAGAGAAAGACAATTACCATATGATATCCCTTATATGTGGAATCTAAAATATGCCACAAATGAACTTATGTACAAAACAGAAACTCACAGACATAGAGAGCAGGCTTGTGGTTGCCAAGGGGGCAAGGGGATGTGGAGGGAGGGAGTGGGAGTTTGGGGTTAGCAGATGCAAATTATTATATACAGAATGGATAAACAACAAGGTCCTACTGTATAGCACAGGGAACTATATTCAATATCCTGTGATAAACCAAAGTGGAAAAAAATATAAAAATGTAGATATATATGTATAACTGAATCACTTTGCTCTACAGGAGAAATTAACACAACACTGTAAATCAACTAGACTTCAATAAAACAAACAAATATTATAAAAACAGTAAGCACAGAATGCCTTTGGATAAGCCAGGATAAGCAAGATGTCTGCTTAATGGTGCTCTGTGGCTGTGGGCATGTTATTTCACCCAGGCATCCTCATCTGTTAAATGAACGGTGATGAGGTTAAATGACAAAATACATGCGAAAGTGCTTGCAACAGTGCTTGGCCTGTAATACGTGCTCAATAAATGTTAAAATGTTACAGTAGAAACAAAATAACGAATGTACACAAGGGAATGCCACCTGGTAATGTCCCTCATCGAGCAGCCAGTCGGCCTCGCCTGGTGCCACCTGTCCCTGGCCTTGTTCACATTTCTGTCCTTCATTCAACCAGTGTTTACAAAGCCGCCATCATGTGCCCGGGGACACGTGATGGGGGAGGGCGGTTAGATGTCATCCTGCAGAGAACACAGTAAAACTGGAATCTGTCACTCCTGCACACTCTCAGGATATAGTCTCAACCAACGTGGCACGTCTGTCCCCTCAAAAGCGAGGCAACATTTACAAAGCAAAGCACAGAGGTTTAAATAAGCTTCAAGCACTGAACAAAGACGAGGATTCTGCTGGGTTAGAGAAAGAGGCGAGAAACCTGCCCCAGTCTCATGGATGTGGGACGTCCCAGCAGACAGAGCTGTCTAGGCCTCTACCATTCTGGAACATTCCTTGAACATGCCAAGATATTTCATGCCTTTATACCTATTAGTCCTTAAAGCCTGAACTGAACTATCACCTATTTTCGAGGCCTTCCCAGCCCACCCACACTGGGTCGTCATCTTGTGAGTCTGAGCTCCCGTATCTTTTATCTCTGAACCTGTATTGATGATAGTGACAAGAGGAGCAGCAGTGCGTGCAGCTGGAGTGCCCCCTAGAATGTAACCCCATGAGGGCAGGAACCCGGCCTGTGCTGTGCACCGTGAAAGCCCCAGTGCCTAGAACACAGCCCAGTCATGGCAGATGCACAGTGTATATGTGTGGAATGTAGAACATGCCAGGCATGTGCTAGGTGCTTTCCAAGTACTATTCCATTTAACCTTCCCAGAACCTTAAGAGGGAAGAAAGAATATGATCCTCACTTCATAGGTGCAGAGTTTGAGGGTTAAGTACCTTTCCCAAGGTCCAGTAAATGCTGAGTGAGGAGTGCTCAGTGTTGAGATGCAGGTCGAGCGAATCCAGAGACAGCAATGTCACGATGCAGCACACTGTCTGGCACATAGTAGGTGCTCACTCAATAGTTTTTGGAGTGAATGAGCATGAGTATATAGTTTCTCATTTCATTAAAAAAAAAAAAAAAAAAAAAAGATGGTTACACGAAGTTACCAGGCTGTACTGAAGGCGGCAGTTCGCAACAGTGGGGGTTATGGGCGGGGGCCTGGCAAAGACGTTCAGTTCTGAGCGTCAAAGCACAGAAAATTAACTTCTGTTGAACACCTACTAGACCCCCGCAAGAAGCTATTACTAGCCCCTTTACTAACTGAGGAAGCAGAGGACTGGGGAGACGAAATAAGCAACCCCGAGTCACATCCTTGATAAGCACAGTAGGACCTGCAGGCAAAGGCAGGTCTGCAGGACCTCTGCCACGCCTGCAGAATTTCACTTGACATTTCTGAAATCAGGAGTGAAACCTGCATATCTCCACCCTCATTTTTTTTTTTTTTTTTGCGGTACGCGGGCCTCTCGCTGTTGTGGCCTCTCCCGTTGCACAGCACAGGCTCCCGGACGCGCAGGCTCAGCGGCCATGGCTCACGGGCCCAGCCGCTCCGCGGCATGTGGGATCCTCCCGCACCGGGGCACGAACCCGTGTCCCCTGCATCGGCAGGCGGACTCCCAACCACTGCGCCACCAGGGAAGCCCTCCACCCTCATTTCTTAGAAGACACAGGTGAAGGGGTGGGAGTGATATTTTAGTGAACCTCTGCAGCTATGCCCATGCATGTAACCAATTTCATTATTTTCCAGTTGATCTGTTTGTTTTTGCTATGATAATAGCTGGTTGCTAAGCAACTGCTCAGGGAGCTATGATGCTGAACTTTTTTTGGTAACCTAGTAGGCTCCCCAAAAGGGGTGATATGGGTGAGTGTTTGGGGGGTCTAATCAAAGGGCTGCCAATCAGCCTGCTCCGGTATCCTGAGTTTTGAGAGGGATCTAGCCCCTTCCGTTAATGAGCAGGCTATTGTAGAGGGGTGGCCACCTTCCTCCTCTGGCACTAAGATTTAACCTCTCTGGGGCCTCGGTTTGGTCGCCTGTAATAACACTTACCTCACACAGAAGAAATTTTTCCTTACGCTAATGGCAAGTCAATATGGTTATCTTCACATGAAAAGGACAGTGCACGCTTACTTGGGACTTCTGATAGAATCGTATTCCTTACCAGTTCTCAAAATTCTAGTTCCTAGAAATGATCAAGGTCAGAGGTCATACCGACAAAGGATTAATCTCCAAAATTTACAAACAGCTCATGCAGCTCTATATCAAAAAAACAAACAACCCAATCAAAAAATGGGCAGAAGATCTAAATAGACATTTCTCCAAAGAAGGCATACAGATGGCCATAAAGCACATAAGAAGATGCTTAACATCACCAATTATCAGAGAAATGCAAATAAAAACTACAATGAGTTAGCACCTCATAACGGTCAGAATGGCCATCATCAAAAAGTCTACAAACAATAAATGCTGGAGACGGTGTGGAGAAGGGAACCCTCTTGCACTGTTGGTGGGAATGTAAACTGATACAGCCACTATGGAGAAAAGGATGGAGGTTCCTTAAAAAACTAAAAATAGAACTACCACATGATCTGGCAGTCCCACTCCTGGACAGGGCATATATCTGGAGAAAACCATAGTCCGAAAGGATACATGCACCTCAATTTTCACTGCAGCACTATTTACAATAGCCAAGACATGGAAGCAACCTAAATGTCCATCAACAGAGGAATGGATAAAGATGTGGTACATATATATATATATATATATATATATATATATATATATATATATAATGGAATATTACTCAGTCATAAAAAAGAATGAAACAGTGCCATTTGCAGCAACATGCATGGACCTAGAGATTATCATACTACGTGAAATAAGCCAGAGAAAGACAAATACCATATGCTATCACTTATATGTGGAATCTAATGAAAAAAAGAGATACAAATGAACTTATTTACAAAAGAGAAGCAGACTTACAGACATCAAAAACAAACTTATGGTTACCAAAGGGGAAAGGTGGGGAGGGGGAGGATAAATCAGGAGCTTGGGATGAACACACACACTACTATGACCAACAGGGACCTACTGTATAGCACTGGCAACTCTACCCAATATTCCGTGATAACCTATATGAGAAAAGAATCTAAAAAAGAACGAATATATGTATAAGTGAGTCACTTTGCTGTACACCAGAAAGTAACATAACATTATAAATCAACTATACTCCAATAAAATTTTTTTAAAAAAGGTCAGAGGTCACAAACTGTGACCTAGTGGTCTGTGGGGATGAGAAGGTTCTATTCATCCTGAAGACATGTTTGGTCTGACTCAACAGTGTTTAAATTTTTTAAAAAATTAGTTGTCAACACTAAAAATTACAACCTGAAAACCCAGATTTCTAGCTCCTCTTGAAAAATATAAAGACCTTCGCCTTGCCCTCTACCCTCTCCAGAGCAATAATTCCACAATCAGAATGCACAGGTGGCAGCTGCCTGAGATGGGGGCTCCAGTCTCCCTAGTGAATTGTACTCAGCATCCTTGGTTCCTTTAGGCCGAGGTCCTGGCCCCAGCAGGCATGTGTGTTTGTGACTCCTGATATAAGTCCATTTATTCATTTCACAATGAGGAAACAGGTTGAAAAAAACAGAATTGTTGGAAGTCACACAGTTCTTTACGGCACAGAGTGCGAGCTGGAACTAGGGTCGCAGCAGGTGCCTGTCCACCATGACACTCAGAGTCAATGCCATGATATCCTGCTTAGTCCAGGAAGGACGTGGGCACAGCAGACCAAGAGGGGGCCAGCACGAGACACAGGCCAAAGCAGGCAGGACTTCTAGGTACAGGGCTTTGAAAAGGAAGTCTCAGGTGACAACATTTGAAAGAGGTTCCCTGTCTTGCTTCCAAAGCCCAGCCACCTTTGCAGACAGTTACTGATTTCAGCTGCAGAATCTCTCTCTGGTCCATCTACCTGTCTCTGCTGCTACTTCTGATCCCTTTGCTCGGCCTCCAACATCTCTCACCAGAATGAACACAAGAGTCCTCTGGCCCTACTGGCTGTGATCCTTCCCTGATGCAACAAGAGTGGTCTTTCTTATATGCACATCTAATCATGCCGTTCTCTCAGGGATCTTCCATTACCCACGCCCCCACCCCGCCTCATAAAGCCCAAACTCCTTAGCGTATTTGATGAGAAGTCCTGAGGGACCCACCCTGGCTTACATTTCTGGCCACATCATCTCTTGCTGTTCTCCCCATCAGGGCTCTGGCCACCTGCCTCTCCAGAATGGATCTCTCTCTCTACCTGGAACATCGTCCCCTCTCCTGGCAAACTCCAGCTCAGCCTCAGGCCTCCATTTAGATCTAACCTCTCCAGAACATCTCTTCCTATACTGTCTCCCCGCCAGATGAGGCTGATAACCCTGGGAGAGGACACACCCATCACAGTACCTAAGGAGTCTGCTTCTTTGCTCAACTGTCATTCCTGTTGGTCTAAACCTCCGGGATTCACAGATCCTGTCTGTGTGGTTCACAGATATGGAGGCCCCTAAGGTGCCTCGTAGACGGTTACTCACTAAATGAATGGATACTATGGATGGAGAAGAAAGAATCCGGAAAGTCCCACTATCTTTTTTCACTCTAGACGGAAATCGCTTTGCTTCTCTGGTGTGTTTTCACATGTGCAGTAAAAAAGCACTGGACAAGCTCAGTTATTCTCAACTCAGGGTCTCTGGACTCCTATAGGGCCTGTGAAGAAAGGAATGGGGTTTCAGGGGCAATCTGCAATATTTCAGAATGCGTGAGGGGAACCACATACCTTCTTGTGAGGAGGTGGCTAACGGCCAACTCAAACTTCAGGTGAGTGTGTAGTAAGGAAATGTTAATTAATGGGCAATACCAGTTATCTCACATTGGGTAAGGTCATGATTAGCAGTTACTGACGTCTTTGATCAATAAAACATAGGAAGACGACATAAAACGCAGTCTGTTCACGTGTAATGTTTTTCAAATCACGAGGCCCACGAGGCAAAATTATATAGTCTTTGGATGGGGGCGCAGAGACCACAGACTTTTAAGATGGGGCCAGGTCACCTTCAACTAGCTGGAAGGAAGTCTCTGCGGGTGCTCCCGCAGAAGAGCCCCAGAAGGTGGGCTGTGGTCCAGTAGCGAAGCCTCTCTTTTGCTGGGGGAGGGCAGCCCTCACCCCTCCCGTCTGTTCCCCTGAAAGCCCCGCCCGACACACCCAGAGCCTGTCATCATGCTGCAAGCTGCAGAGGTTTCACAATTCACAGGAATCAGGGGCTGAAAGTGCTGTCTGGCCACACGGGGGCGCCCTTATTCCACACACTGGTATCCCAAGGCCCAGCTGGAGCTGGAAGACAGCTCCATTCCTGGCGTCCCTGCAGGGTCAGGAGTTAGGGTTCACAGAGCTCCCTACCACAGCCACTGCTTTTTGGGAAGACACCTCTCATCCTCCCTGACTGAGGGTTATGTTGACTCGGGGTCGCTCACCTGTTGTTGTTTTTTTAGACATCTTTATTGGAGTATAATTGCTTTACACTGGTGTGTTAGTTTCTGCTTTATAACAAAGTGAATCAGCTGTACGTATACATATGTCCCCATATCCCCTCCCTCTTGCATCTCCCTCTCACTCTCCCTATGCCACCCCTCTAGGTGGTCACAAAGCACCGAGCTGATCTCCCTGTGCTATGCGGCTGCTTCCCACTAGCTAGCTATTTTACATTTGGTAGTGTATATATGTCCATGCCACTCTCTCACTTTGTCCCAGCTTACCCTTGCGCCTCCCCGTGTCCTCAAGTCCATTCTCTACATCTGCGTCTTCATTCCTGTCCTGCCCCTAGGTTCATAAGAATCGTTTTTGTTTTTGTTTTTTTAGATTCCATATATATGCGTTAGCATACGGTATTTTTCTCTTTCTGACTTACTTTGTATGACAGACTCTAGGTCCATCCACCTCACTACAAATAACTCAATTTCGTTTCTTTTTATGGCTAATATTCCATTGCATATATGTGCCACATCTTCTTTATCCATTCATCTGTCAGTGGACACTTGGTTTGCTTCCGTGTCCTGGCTATTGTAAATACAGCTGCAATGAACATTGTGGTGCATGACTCTTTGCATTACGGTTTTCTCATCACCTCTTGTTCTTACTAAAGACAGTCTGGAAGGGACTCCACCTGCTCAGAGGGGAGAGATTGATGCTATGGTATCCCAAGATAACCCTGGAAAGAAACCTGACTCAGAAAGTGGACAGAGAACAGTCTGCCTTCCCTTGATCTAGAGAGCAGGGCAGTTGGGGAGCTCGTATCACATCTATGCTCTGGCTTTAGTACCAAAGGCTTGAAGACTCTTGTGGGGGCTCTTTTGAGAGTGAGACAGACAGAGATAGGCGCAGGTGCGTGCGTGCGCGCGCACACACACACACACACACACACACACACACACACACACACACACACACACACACACACACACACACACACACACGGAGGGAAGTGGGGGAGGGCAAGAGACCAGGAGAGAGAGAATTCAGACCCTGCTCTGTTTGGGACAGTCATAGACCCCAGAGCAGCCAGACAAGTATGAAGCAGGGCAGGCTGCAGACCTGGAGTCCGACAGATACTGGTTCAAATCCTGGAGCAGCCTAGGTGCACCTGAGCAGGTTACTTTGCTTCTCTGAGCCTCACCGTTCACCACAATAAAAGGGAGGGGGTAACCATGCCTGCCTTTTGGGCTTGATGTGTGGCTCCAGCAGGACAATTAATATATGCAAACCACCCCTCATGGTACCTGGATCAGGAAGGTACTCACTTGGCAGCAGAGATAACTCATGTTGACAAACGACAGTGATAAAGGATTAAAACGAATTTTGACCATTTACATCTTGTGACTTTAGTTTGCTCACGTGGGGACTTTTGGGCTAGGTGAATTCTACAGTCCCTTCCAGTTCAGATGGTTTGTTATTCCATAATAAACGCAACAAGCTGAGAGTTCTCCCCAGCTGCTGGACGCCTGCCCGCCCCTCCCCACCATGGGGAGAGCTGGATGCAGTCACAGAGAGTCAGGCCGGCTGACCCCAGCTCCCACTTTAGTGTGAGCCCCCATCTCGCTCCCAGTCTCCCGCTGGGAGCATAAAGAATGATAATAGTACCCGTGGCAGGGACTCCGCAAGGGGAGGAAATGAAATCCCACTTGTCACGCGTTCAGAACAGTGCCTGACACTCAGCGAGCACTTCAATAAATGTTAGCCATCACCACCGCTTTGATTTGTTTTCCAGAAAAGGCAGTGATCTTTCTAGAATGTTCAGATGAAGGCTGTCTGATCCAAAATTGCAAGAGGAATGATATGTTTTCATAAAAGCTGTAGGAAGAGCATTAGACTGGGAGACAGGAGATGCTTCCTGGACCAAGCTCTGCCATAAACATTTCATGAGGCCAACTGGGGTTCTAGTCTGATCATCGTAAAAATACAGACAGTTGATAGCCTAACTGCCCCTCCAAACCCGGCAGTCAGGGGCCATTTATCTATGGGTGGACTTGGGCTGGTGCTCTCCCCTTCTGGGTCTTGGCTGACCCATTGACAGAGGGAACGCTGGACTAGACGACGATCCTAAGGGGGGTTTTGGCCCCGGCACTGCCCGCGCCTGAGCCCCATGGGTCCTCACCTGAGGTACTCGTAGAGTCCGTACATGGGCAGGAAGTCGATGTCGGACAGGAACACGTAGGGCGTGCCCACGTGCTTCATGGCCACGTTGCGCAGCAGGTTCACGGGGTAGAACTGGCCCTCCTTGTACACGATGTGGTAGGCCACGTTGTGGCGGCCCATGAGCACCTCCGAGCCCTGTGCGTAGCGGAGGAACTGCTGGGCCTCAGCGTCCGACAGGTAGAGGGCCAGGCTGATGGGCCCCTCCCAGTGCTTGCAGATGGCCTCGAGCATCTGGAGCCTGCAAGAGACGGGAAACCTGACCCATCCGCGCATGCGTGGGCCTCATCTGGCTATACAGGTGTCATCTGTGAATCCGCGCGCATCGTCCCGTCCGCTAGCCTGGGGCTGGGGAACTCCATCTCCATCCACAGTTGGTTAGTCGGCTCCAAATCCAACCCCCTGCTCTAAATGTTAATCACTGTGTGATGGAGGCCAATAACCAAACCTCAGTTCCTTTATCTATAAAATGGGCACAAAAACACTCACCTTTTTGTGTCTAGTTTTTGAATGCTTCCAACCAGAGGGGTGATATGGAGAGTCACATCCCACTACACTAAGCTTTTTCTTTTCAGACTCCTCTTTTCAACAGTGGGTGGGAAAAAATACAGTAAATGATGTAAAGATCCCATTTCCCAGCTTAAAACTCCTATACCTTTCCTTCTCTCTCAGCAAAGGTGTACAGCAGCCCTACCACTCTCCTGAAGCAGGGACCAGCCACAGGAGATTTAGCCAAACTGAGTTACAAGGAGCATTAAAACAAGCACTAAAAACAAGAGTAATAATAACCACAATTACTGACTCATTACTATGCACCAGACACTTCCCAGAATTCTCCCCCAAACCCTGTGCCTCATCTGTCATTTCCCCCATTTTCCTGACGAAGGAATTGAGGCTCTAGATGTCCAGTCAGCTTTGGTTCTTGGACTTGCACCAAATGTGTGTGGCTAGGTTTCTGGATAGGACTTTGAAGACAGTGAGAAGATAATACTCGTGGGTGTCTGGCAAAGGCAAGGAAAAAAACCCATGTGAATGTTGGGGACAAAAGTGAGCCTGGGGTGACGGTGTCTTCATTTTTCAGAGCACTTATTGCTCCAGGGCACCAGGCAATTTTGCAAGGCTACCCGAGAGGCACTGAGCCAGGGAGAGTGAGGGTGGGGTGGGAACAGAGCCCAGAGATAAAAACGAAAGATGCTCCCAACCAAGAGGGTTCTGCAAAAATGTCTGAGGAGAAATCTATAAAAATGTTCCCTCCAGAAGCATTAGAAGTGCCTGGTACATAAAATCCATGGTTAAGAAACAGCAAAAGCCTATTTCAATTTTTCCCTACCCAGCAAGAGGTACATAATCAGTAGTCTCCTGGTCAGAATGCCCACTTTACTCGGACAATTACCAGGAAATAGATTCCATGCATTTCCATGCTTCTAAACAAAAGAAAATGGGCAGACCTATCTTGTGTCAATGGCTTTCCTGATGGACTTTCAGTTTCCTCTCAGTAATTCTGTGAATTGGTATTTCGTGGATTTGCTTCCTCTTTCACTAAGGAGGATTAAGATATTCATCAGGGTAAAATGCCCTCCATTTCTCATACTTTATAGCACTTGTTAATCAAATTGACCCCAGCCAGTTTTGAAAGAGGCACTACATTCTCCACAACGCTTGATTTCACTGAAATTTGTGTTCGGCCTCTGCTACAAGGACCCTGGTTTCTGCTGGGCTCTTGAGAATCTGGGATTTTGAATTATCCCACCTGCACCTCAGTTGCATTGTCTGCAAAATGGGAGGACTCTGCACTTGGATGGGAGAGATGTTTGTACCAATCCTTTAAGATTTGGGGAGTACAGGGCAAGGATAATTTCTACTATGCGGACGTCAGAGCTGCTAAAGGGAGTGGATGCAGGAGGCATGTCTGACCGAGTGTGAAGAGAGACCAGCTTCTGCTGGGGATTCTCCCACTGACCTGGTTTTGGACTCTGTGTCTGAGTTTTCCGAGCAGGGAGCAAGCCCTGCCTGGTCCAGCCCCAATCTTCCCACCTCTGAGAAAAGTTTAGAGTGAGAACAGAGACACAAAATACTTAGGGTTCTCAGGAGAAAGGGGCTAATGATGTGACAAACATCATATCCATGCAGACTCTACAGGAAATGGTGCCAGATGTTCCAAAGAGACTCACTGAGTGAAAACGAATCATGGCACAATCACTTCTGTCTCTCTGCCACTAGCTCCAGTCTCTCTTTTCCCTTAAAACCAAGCTCTCTGCCAGGACCCGAACAACAGTCAAACAGACAAACTGAGCGGGGTTCATCATAATGATGATGATACATAAAGTGTGATCACGATACAGTAAGTCTCTACCATTTATCTGTTGCTCACAGTGTGCCAACACATTTTGGCTGTTGTCCAAAATGTAAGTGTAAATTTGTAACATTTACAGTAATGCTATAAACATAGTGGAGATTCTCAATCACTGTTTTACAGGTGAGGAAGCTCCAAGAGGTGAAATGACTTCTTTCAAGTCACGCAGCTACAAAGTGGAGGGGCTGGATTCGCACCCAGGTCTGACCCCAGTGCCAGGGATCCAGACCACTACTCAACACGAACTGGCTTTTGGCTGAGAAAGATGTCCCCAAATATCTTCTCATCACCTGTTTCCCCTAACCTTGGTGTCAGCTTCTCTCTATTCCTTCCTCCTCCTCCTTGGTCTCTCTTGGAGTCCAAGATCCCCCAGTCTCTCCATTCTTCTCCTGGTTGTTTCTCTCCACACCTATTCCCTAAGGTCTGTCCCTGTGTAGTTCCTGTTGAGTTTTGTGCCAAGTCTTTCTTTGGTGTCTTACGTTGGAAGACAAAGGATCTGGCACAGCAAGGACCTGGGCCAACGGAGAGTGTTTCAAGAGACAAAGATTAATTCAAAAAATGGGTAACTCCTACCCGTTTGGAAAGACTCTTTGAGATTTTAAGTCTGATTATAACATTGTTATGATGAAAGGCCTCAGCCTCAGAGAAGAGCATGACCTGCTGAAGAGCACACCGTGTACGAGAGGAAGGGCTGACACGAAGACTCCCTGTCCCATGCTCTCTCCCCTCCCCCATAGAGCCCGCCATCGCTTCATGCCGGGAAGAGGAGGGCAAAGGCTCAGGAACAGCCAGAGACATTGTCTGCAAGACCCAGAAAGAAGCAGGGCTTCCCCCAGGGAGTCCTACTGAGACAGGAAGCCCCAGACAGTCTGTGTAGGTGAAAGGGAGCAGGCAGGGAGATGGCTGATTCGAAACCTAAAAGACTGGGGTTGGAAGGAATTCTAGAATGTCAGTTGGCCAAGCAGCCTGGGCAGGTGGCCACTCAGTCTCTGCTGGAATGGGGAACCCACTCCCTACAAGGCAGACGACCCCAATCTGCGACACAGGGCAAGGTAGGCTGCGGGGTACAGAGGGCAACTGTGGGTTCTGGGCTCAGGCAGAACTGGGTTTGAACTCTGACCTGTGTCAGCATCTCTGGGCAAGTGACAATAGTTCTTTGAGCTTCCATTTCCACATATGCATAGAGGGGATAATAATACCTTTGTCGATGACAAAATGGCTACAAATTCCTCTCCCTCTATCTATCTACACCTTTTGGTAATACCCTCTGCCACACTGATTCTGGGCTGGCCAGGGGACATGCTTTGGTCCATGGGGCATTAGCGACATGACATAGGCAGGGGCGCTGAAAAGTGCTTGTTTGGTGGGGCTTGCCCGGAGCTGCTCTTGGAAGCTTGCTGCTTACTCATGACTCTCAAGTGTCTGTCACTCTCAAGTGTCTGCATGTGCAGCGGGCACCCGTACATGACAGCTGTGATTTCCTCCTCACGTTCAATTCCTCCCTTTGGAACACGTGGTCCTCCAGCAAATATCCTGTGAGTATCTGCAATGTGCAGGCATTGTCCTGGGCCCCAGAATGAATGAGAAAGACAAGGTTCCTGCACTTCTGGAGAGAAGAAATAAACAAACCAAGATAAGTTCAGAGTGAACTGAGTGCCAGAGGGGCAACAGAACAGGAAACAGGATAAAGAGTGATGGTGAGGGCAGGCCTGCAAGAGAGGTCATTGTGAGCCCCGGATAATGAGAAGGACTGGCCTTGAGAAAGCCTGGGTGAAAAGCTTTCCAAGAAGAGGGAAGAGCCCTTGGGATACAGAGTTTAGCATGCTCAAGTAAGAAGAAACAGGACCAGTGTGGATGGCACATAGGTAAGTGAGGGGCAGAAGGAGAGGCTTTGGGGGCTTGGCAGGTGCCGGGTCATATGGGGCCTTCAAGGTCACGGTGGACAGCTCTAATACTAGTCTAAAGGCAATGAGAAAGCATGATGTGACCAGATTAAGATCGCCCTGGCTGTTACATGGGGAAAGGAGTACCTTTCACTCTCTAGAACGATGCTTTCCCAGCTTCAGCTGGCTCAGGATCACCTGGGAGGCTTATTACAACACAGATCCCTGGGACCCACTGTAGAGATTCCTGTTCAGCAGGCCTGGGATGGGGTCTGTGCATCTGTGTTCTAACAAACTCCCAGAAGATGCTGTGCTGCCAGCGGAGGGATGGGACCTACAGGATGGGACCCCATTAGCCCAGCTCATGTTCTCTTTCCCCCGCTTGCAGAAAACAGAGAGAAGGCCCATCAGCCACACAATTCCCTGGAACCGTGGCTGGTACTTCAAGGACTTCATCCAAGGAGCAGGAAACCGAGCAAGCGTCTCCCGGCCAGGTGGCAGGGATGCTGCGATCAGGATCCCTCCTAGCCAGCCCGCTTTGTCCTTTCAACCATTCTCGTCCGCTGCTGGGATGGGAGGGAAGCTTCCTGACCGAGCGCCTGTGTGAGGAGCAGCCCTCCCAGCTCCACAGCTGCAGCAGGCAACGTTCATTCTTTCTGAACGGAATTCTAGAGGGAGCTGGGCATGGGAGCCTGCATGCTGGCTCCCAATTCGTTGTGGCACTCACGTAGGGCCTACTTCTGACTCAAAGGTTTACAAACACACCCGAAATGTTTCTTCAATTAAAAATCAATCCAGCAGGCACCAGTCAGCCTGCAGCATCATAATTGGATATGTGGGATGGTGGCGTGGAAGGAGGAATTTCTGCCGACTTCATCCACCTGTGCGACCGCTTTATAATTTTTGATTATGTCCCGCTAAGTGTCTCTTGCTAGGGTGTGGAATTCCTTGGGTTCTCTGAGGTATTGTCTGGATGGCACTACTTGTCGCAGCGTGTCAGGGGGATCACACGCCTGCCATGCTGGGGGATGTGTGCGCTCTGAAGGGAAGGCGTCTGAGGTTAGTGTTTGCAGCAGATGTGAGAGGTGCCGGGGCTTTCTTTTAAGCCGGCTGGGAGGGGAGGTCCTGCCGGGTTTCCTGCAGCCCAGGCTGGATGCTTCGGGCTGGCCACAGAAAGAGGGTCTCTGTCCTGTCTGTCTTCTTTTGTTAATAACAAGCGTATACATAAGGATGGATTTGAGTTGTTAATAATTAAAAATGTTTGTCTTCTAATTGTTTGTAAATTCCGGGTAGCAAATGCCATAGCCAGCATAAAGGTGAAAAACATTAAGGAAAGTGTGCTAACATTCGTGGCCCACTTGCTAATCACTGGGCACTTTCCAGCGTCTTACTTTATAAAACCCAGACAGCAATCTGTGAACTTGACGATATTACTGCCACTTCATAGGTAAGTAGAGTGAGGCTCAAACAGCCTGAATAACTTGCCCAAATTCACACGGTTAGGAGGTGGTGCAACTCGACTTTGAACCCAAGTCATCTTCCTCTCTTTTTCTCCCCCCTGCATCACTTTGCCTCTCCTAAATACCTACCATGTGCAGAAGCTGTGGTCAGAGAACACAGACCTAGCAAGTACTGACTGAATGTAAGTATGTCCCAGGGCTTTCCCAGAGAGTCTCACATTTTCACCTGAGTTTGCAGGTAACCACTGGCTACTGATCTTGATGAAGAATATCTTGGTGACAAGCTGAATGTACGAAGAGCAGCTGTGAACGTGACCAAGGAAAACCAGGATGCTCTGACGGGAACCTGGGATCACCTGGAACTCACTCACCTGGCCAGATCATAGTATCTGGACTTCAGGTGCCTCGTCTGAGGGGACTGAGATACATTTATGCCGCCTGGAGAACAGAAGACCCACCTAGACCATCATGCAGCACGAATATTAAGGATTAGGTTTTGTTTTCATTTTAAATGGCAAAGAGGAGAAGGCAAAATAAGTGTAAAGAGCGACTGTTATGGCGGGTGACTTGCTGTTGTGCTTGGTGGGGAAGGGTGTGTACACCCAGGCTGATAAGGAAGGGGAGGGGTGACTTGGGACACTGGTCTAGGCCAGTCCCTCATGGAGCCTCAGTGGGAGCCTGGCAGGTTTGAGCTGGAAGGGCTGCCCACCTCTCCCGGTTTCCCCAAGCCCTGCCTACCTGGCCGAGATCTTTTGCTCTCCTCACCCTCACCCTGAGCACAAGCACCTAAGCTCTAACCATGTGTGCCCCAGAGGGCCCGGCATCCTCTCCATCCTGTGGATATGCTGCACGCTCTACCTGGGGGCTGGCAGGGGGCTCCTTCTCTCCCTACGAGCCTTCTACTGTCAGTCCACTCAGCCTCCCTCGGGGACATACGCTCTCTCTTCCTTTCTTCTGCCCCGGCCAGGATGGGGGGGCCCCTCCTGGAGCATCTCTCTGTTGTCAGAACCTGTTCCCTGCCTGTGCCCGCCAGAATTCTAAGCTGGCCCCAAGACTCCTGCCCCTGCCCTGGTGTATCACCCTGTAGCACCCCTCCCTTGAGTGCGAGCGGAACCTGGGAATACGATGGGATATTACTCCTGTGACTAACAGACTGGAGAGATTCTCCTGCTGGCTTTGAAGAAGTAAGATGCTATGCTGAGAGGGCTACACGGCTAAGACCTGAGGGTGGCCCCCAGGAGCTCAGAAGGACCCCAGCTAATAGCCAGCAAGGAAACGGGGACCTCGGTCCTGGAGCTGAATCCTGCCAAAGCCTGAATGAGCTGAGAAGTGCACTCTGACTGTGAGATGAGACTGCAGCCCAGCCAACACCTGGATTTCAGGCCTCAGACCACAAGCAGAGAACCTGCTAACACATATCCAGACTCCTGACCCAGACACTGTCAAATTAAAAAAAAAAAAAAAAAAAAAGTGTTTCTAAAGCTGCAAAATCCGTGGTGATTTATTAAACAACAATAGAAAACGAATACATGGTCTGAACTCTGAATACACTACATAATCCGTGAAGGCAGGAATAGGGTCTTCTTACGTAGTCCCAGCCCCACAAGAGGCTGGCACATGATTCTAATAGATGCTTACATAGTATCTGCTGAGCAATCAATCACGTGAATTTTGGAGATGAGAAAAGTGAGGCCACGGGAAGTAAAGACCTCTCCTGAGATGACACAGCAGGTCAAGGACCCAGCTGGGGCCAGAAGCTCTGTGCTTCTCCTTCTTATCCCGTGTGGTCTTTGCTACCTGTTACGGTCAGCAAGTTCTCTGAGTTTCTGTACAGGTGTCCCGGAGGCTGTGCATCTCCAGGAAACCACTAGCCATGAAGCCACTGAATTCTGTGAGCCGTCATTTGCTAATAAGCAGAGGGACTCACAAAGCAAAAAGGAACCTGCTTCCACAGCCGCTCTCAGCACGCATCATTCCCGGCTGCCTCCGGAGGCAAGGTCGCCCTCACTCTCCGGAACTCCCAGACTGCCTCCTGTCCGTGAGCCTCTTCGTGTCCCAGTGCTGTTCCTTTGTTTGTTCACTCATTCTTCAATCACTCGTGAGTAATCACAAGTGACATTTATTGAACACTTACCAACTGTGCCACGTACTGTCCTCAGCGCTTTACAGGCGTTAACTCATTTAATCCTAAAACGACCCCATGGAATCTCATGCATAGGCTGGACAGGCATCTCCAAAGTGGCTCAAAGACAGAATGAGACCATCAAACTCCCTTCCTAATTGTGGGAGTCGAGGGGGAATGACATGAAGGAAACTAGGGCAAGGGCAGCCACTGTGGACATCAGTAAATCAAAGAGGAAGCTGGTTAGCCGAGGTGCGGAGAAGGCACATAGGACGGCCAGGTACAGAAAAACTGCAGAGCCCTGAAAGCCTTTGAATCCATTCACCTCCTGGCAGCCAGAGAGAGGTTTTCAAAAATATAAATTACAGCATAAAACTCTGTGAAATTTCTACAATAGGTTCTCAACCACGTTCAGAATAAAATCCAAATATTTTAGGAGTTTCTAATGTTTATAAACTTAACCTCATGCAACTTTCCTCTCAAGCCCCCTCTCCAGTGATGCTTCAGTCACACTGGTCTTCTATCAGGTTTCTGAAGACACAAGGCCCTTCCTACTGCAGGGCCTTTGCACTTGCTATTTTGTCTGCCTGGAAAACTTTTCTCAGCAACTCACATACCTAACTCCTTTTCTCATCCTCAAGTCTCTGCAGAAATGTCCTCTCCTTAGAAAGACCTCTCCTGACCATGCCACCTAAAGAAGGTCTCTCACTTGACGTTGATAATATGTGTTTCATCCTTCAAAGCACTTATCACAATTATAATCATTTGACTTAATTATTTACTGTTTTTATACCGCTAGTCTCATTTTCTCAATGCTGGCTGCACATGGCAAACTTAAAACAATTCAAGGTCGCCACCCCACAAAGATTCTTACTTAACTGGTTTGCAATGGAACCTGACCATGAATTTGTTTTAAAAGTTCCTCAGGTGATTCAATTTGTCCCCAGTGAAGGTTGAGAATCAGTGCAACAGACCATAAGCCACATGAGGGCAAGGATTACGTCAGTACTTCCTGATAAAGGCTCCAGGAACGATGCTTGCATCAACACGCATATAAGGAAAACAAACAGAATTGCCTTCCAGCAGCAACTGTGGGTCCAGTCCATGTGTTTCCCTGTAACACACTCCCCCTTTCCTTGAGGTAATTTGAGTAGAGCTCTCTGTTTTTAGAGTCAATTCTTCATCCTCACAAACAACCAGCACCATCAAGAGACAGGAGCCCTTGGTTTTCAGTGCTGGAGAAGGGATGAGACATAAGCCCTATCTTATCAGGCTTCAATGTTCTAAGCCTGTGAGGCCATCTCTCCCTTCTCCATTCGACTGGGTGAAGGGCAGCGGCAAGGGGACTGTGTGGAGGGTGAGGGCCCATCTGCCTACCTGTCCATGGAGAGCTGAGCAACCAGGGTGACGTCCGTGTTGTCTGAAGTGGGCTCATACTCGTAGTGCAAGAAGTACAGGTGGGTTCGGTGGACGGTGAAACGCTCTCGCCGGAACTCGTAACACAAGTCGTCCTCATCCAGCTCAGAGAGCTGCTTCTGGAGCTGAAAGGTAGGCAAGAAGGCTTGGAAACAAGAAGAAAATCCCCGAGGGGGCCTGCCTGTTGTGCCCTATCCTCCCCTGAGTTTGTTACCCATTGGACCTTATTGATGGGCCAATCAGAGAAGGACAGGATCCTGTTTTCATTTTCCTCTGCAATTTAATCTGATTTCAAAGAGGTGATGATAAAGGGCAGCTGCCTCACCCTCTGAGGAATGAGACGCTCTGAGCTAACAGTGATGGTGGTGGCACTGACAAATGTATAAGCAACCACAAAGTCCTTATACAAAACAAAAAACGTTTTCCTTCATGACCCAGCACAACAATTTCAAATAACAGGGGGGGAACTGTCTACGAACAGAGTAACGGGAACCAAATGGAGCAGTACCTTTGTGTGACCTGGTGCTTTTCTCTCTCCAGAGCTACAGATTTCAATCTCTGTACCAGGTATTGGAAAGAAAATGCAAACCCATAAACAAAACAAAACATCTTTTAATTTCATCCAAGTTTAATCAGTCTCAGTACCCACTCTTTGTCTCCCTCTCTTCTAATGCTCTGACGTCTTTTACTTTATTAATCTGCTTGTAGGAGTTCTTTACTTACCTCTCCTATTCTCCTTCCTACCCAACTAGTGAAAGAGTGAGCTGTCCTGTTAACAGGGAACTAGCATTTCACATAAGCAGATGCAGATATACAGGTTTCCAGATCTGCCGATAAGCAGCTGCCCGATACACAATATCCCTCCCAGGCAGGTGTGACTGACTATGCTTGCCTTATAGGTGAAAAATTGCAATGAACAAGGAAAAGAACTTCGACCGATATGGAAATTCAATCAGTGGATGTGCGGTAGCAGAATGAATGGGCTGGGAATAGGCAGGAGAGAACTTTTTCGGGTGATGGGAATGTCTTATGTCATGCTCAGAGTGATGGTTATTTGGGTGTACACATTTGTGAAAATACATGCACACTCAGAACGAGTGGATTTATCATATGCAAATTGTATTTCAATAAAACTTATTTAAAGAAAATAATAATTTGCCGAAGGTCACATGGTTGCTTCCAATATTTCTTCTGTTACATGAGCCTTGTCCATCACATGATGACACAGAGTTGAATATAGATTAAACTTTACATGACTAGAGTTATTAAGAGCTGAATGCAACAGAATATTTTTCCAAAAAGAAGATATATATATATATATATATATATATATATATATATAAAATCTCTAAACCAACAAGAAAATATATTCACTCACTTCTTTATGACCTATCAATTAAGACCACTGCCTTGAACTAGGTGATATGCTATGATTATTCCTTTGTCTACAGTTCCAATGATTTTACTGTTAAGGTCAAATGGATTATCCTTCTTTATTCTCTACCAGTAGTTCAAAATCATGGTAAATTTTACTTTGCTTTATATTAAGACCATGCTGATCTTGTAATTTTTGTGTCTGTATGCCTGAAAAAAGACTTTTTTCTTTTTTGTTTAATATTTTGTTTTTTTTTTAGAATTTATTTATTAAAAAAAAAAGACCACTGCCTTGACAGGTTAAGGTATGATATTACTTCTCAAGATGTGTGCTCTGACAGCTGACTGCATTAAATGCTCCAGTTTCTTCATTGCCCCCTCCCCCATATCCTTCCCCTTTGTCATGTGACTTTTGGTGCTGCCCACTACAGAGGCAAAGCCGATTTCTCTAATCCTTGAATCTGGGCTCGACTTGTGACTTGCTTTGGCAGACAGAATGGAGGGGGAAGCACTGATGCCCCAATCCTGAGGCTAGGGCTCAAGAGGAAGTGCATGCTTCTTGGGAAAATGCCTGGCTAGCCTGCTGGGGGAAGAGAGACAGCTGGAGCAGAGTGGAGTCTCCCCAGTTGCCTGTCACGTGAGCAAGCCTGACCAAGATCAGTAGAGCTGCATCCGTAAACACTTCTCACTGTACGCCACTGAGGCTTTATGGGCTTGGCTGGCGTTTTGTGTGGGGTACCTTTTCATTGCGTGAGTCTGTCCCACATACCACGGGGCGGTTGGTTTCCAGGGCCCCAGCCCAATAAACGTTCGCAGGATTCTCCAGACGGCTGTGTACAACTCCAAATGCACCCATATGTTCCCAAAGGCCACTCGGGGAATTGGTTGTGATCAAAGTGATCTATGAGACGTTTTCAGCTATCTTTGACATTTTTAACCTTTAAGAAGGATGCGATCAGGGATACCCTTGAGCTTTTCAAGTCCAATTCGATGTCCTTGCCTATTTGAAGATTCCCTCTATGCCAGCAGGGTAACTACTTGATATAAGGCTAGGAGCTGGAACTCTCATTCCACCTAAGATCTTAGGAGCCAGGTGACGCCTTCTGGCCTGCAGGACTAAACCCAGATCCTCACTGACGATCGTATACTCTCTCTCTGACCCATCAATCCCCACATACTCTGCCTTACGCCAACGGTCTTCCCTCTGCTCCCCAAACCTGCATTCCCTCCCACACCTCCGTGACTTGGCCCATCTTCCCTCTCTGCCACGTCCTCCCTCACCTTACCCACTCTTCCCCACCTGGGGACTTTCTATTTACCTTCAAGATTCAGCTTAAATGGCACCTTCTCTGTGAAACCTTTATGGGCCCTGCCAGGTAGGGCTACTCCATTTCTTCTCTGTGCTCTAAGAGCACTTAACTTGTAATTCCACCAAAGCACTTGCTAGTTTGAACTGAAATTGTTTAAGAGCAACTTCCCTGGCGAGACTGTGACACTTCACCATTGTCCCCAGCACCGTGCCCACCGCAGGACAGGTGCTCAATACGCGTGTGCTGTGTGCATGAGAAATACCTGCCGCACACAAGAAGGCTGCAGTCACTGAAGTTAAGGTCTGTCCGTGTCATTTCCCTTTTGTATTCTCTAATGTTATGCATAGAAGCTTGTCATTCTTACGCCCATCATTTGCTCCTATGTTTGCAGTGTGAGGGTCTGTGACGGCTGAAAAGGTTGTGTCCAGCAAACAAGCATGTGCCGGGCTCCGTGCAAGGTGCTAGGTGTGCTTGACTCCTTTTCCTTAGAGCCATCCAGTGAGGCATGTGTCAAACCCTCACTTGACAGTTGAGAAAACTGTTTGGAGATCTTGAGATCACCCAGGGAGGTCGAACTTGGGTCTCTGTCCCTGGACCACCAAGCTGCCTCTCCAGAAAAGATGCCTGTTTAGCCTCAGGTCAAGAAACAGACACGGGACAGGGGCTGAGGTTACTGCTTCGATCCCAATCCTGTCCGTGAAATCTTGGGAGAGTGGGTGAATCATTTAACCCTTCTGAGCCTCAATTTCCTCACCTGTAAAATGGGGAGAATAACAGTAGCTACCTCAGGGGATGGCAGGAGGATTCCAGGAGATGCTGCATATGAAGAGCACAGTGTTTGGAGTGACTCAACAATGTCATCTATTATCGTGGTTGTGATCACCATTAGGAAAGGGAAACTCCTGGGCTCCCGGAGACACCTAGGTGGACGTGTGCTGAAACGTCACCTGAAGGAGATGGCATGGCAAGGGTCTGGAGGGCAGGGGAAGAGGGGCTGGATGAGGCTGGGTCATCTTCTGTTTCATGAGTGTCAGAGAGAGTCCCAAGGTCTTTCTCCTTGAACTCAAATATGCCTGGAAGTTGCAGTGTTGCCTGCCAGGAGGAAATGGAACCAACTGACACCCACCTTCCCTTTCTCACCCACCCTGCTAAAGAAAACAATTACTGCCCTTTAGAGAATAAATGTCTGTCAAGTTCTTTGCAAAAGCAGGGCTGCTTGGGGGGTATTTGTTTTGTATTTTTAATATGCTGATAAGAGTGCATGGCTTCCAGTCCAGTGAAGAGAGAGACGGAGCGTGTGAGGATGTGTATGCATGTCCGTGTGTGAGCATGGCCAGACACCTGCATGTGGAGCAAAGGGTCTTTCTTTGATGAGGTTTCGAAAAAGTTTATCCTCATCGCACGAGAAAGGAAATAGTGACCAGAACATGAGAAATGCATGTGTTATGGGGTTCTCTCTTCCCCCTTAGCCTTACACTGGCAGTACCCTTGAGTTGGGGAAAATGACATTCCAAGGTAAATAGCTCCAAGAGCCATTTTCTGGCAAGTGCCCATAGCGTGGGCTCCTAAAGGCAGGAACTATATCCCACCCATCTCGGAATCCCCTGAACCCAGAACACCTAGTACATCATGAGTGCCCAGCAAGACTCTGCTGGATACATTCAGAGCCACAGCATGTTAAGAAAGGAAACAGTGACCAATGAAAATGCTCCTAGAGCTACCAAAGTATGGCTGCCCTAGCTGGGAGGGTCTACCAGCAGTCCCGGGGGATAAGTAGCCTCCATCTATGAACTTCATGGTACCAATGTGGTTCATGGCAGCCACATCCCAAGGTCACCTGTGGCCATCACAGTGCTTAATGGATAGGATCTAGGTAACACTGCCATTTACCAACCACACTGGGTACTCTGGAAAGCACAGCAGGTATGAGGTCAGACATAAAACGTCAGAATCTATTGGACTCTGGACCAAAGAGATGCCTTCCTTGAGCTTTAATACTATATTTATTATCAACCTGGTGCTTTGCACCTCTGCTCTAATATGGACTGAGCACCTACTGTGGGCCAGGTGTAGTGCTAAATCAGGTGCATTGCTTTACTAATTTAATCCTTCAGCACAGATCTCCGTTTTACGAGAGAGGAAACTGAGGCTCAGAAGGTGTCCATAATCTTCCAGTTACAGCTAGAGAGCAGCAGTCGGGACTGTGAATCCAGTCTTTGAACCTCACACCAGGGACATCTCACAACATAATCACTTCTCTCCTGGCGGATGGATGTGAGGATCAAATGAGCTGGTGGAAGATACAACACTGTGTGAACAAAGCAGGCCATAAAAATGCATATGCAGTATGATTCCAATACAGCAAAAAGACAAACAAACAAACCCCACACAGAAACAGACCAAAGGGAACACGTTACAATGTTAACAAAGCTTTTCTCTGAGTGGTGGATTCCCAGATGAATTTTACTGGCTTCTTTATACTTTTCTGTACTTAAGTAATTCCCTGCAATTTTCTCAAATGAGCTAATGCATGTACAAGTGCTTTGTAAACAGTAGAGTGCTACACACACCTCAGCGATGTTACTATGACTGCATTATGTACCTTTTCAAATTCTAATCTAGGACTGCTCATCATTGCTGACTGCATGGCTGATGTTATCCCAAGGAGGAGACTAGAGCAGCTTGAAACCTGCCTCTTTTTCACCCAGGTAATCTCTCCGGGGAGATGCTGAGCTGGAAGGCAGGGCTGGGGTGACTTGGGTTAACAGGGTCTGAATGCTACCGCCACTACCCACTCCAGCCACGTGGGGAGCAGGGGCCCCTGACAAGCAAGTCACAGAAGCAAAAGACAGATTCCTCCTGAGATAAAATGCATTTGCTCAATTGCTTCCTTGGGCAGCCAGCTGAGGCACAGGGAGATTTGGACTTAAGGGAAAATGACCTTTAAGCAGTTGGCATTTATTTCTTCCCATCCTGAAGGGCAGTGGCCTAGACTGACCTCTGAGCTGCCAGAGATGACGGCTGGTCCTGCCTGAGGACTCAGATGGGTGGGAAGTGTGTCCCTGGGCTCCGGCCTGACGGACTTCTGCTCGAAGTCAGGAAAAACGACACGGAGAGATTATGGGGATAAGTGGACACTGAGGCCCGATTCCTCTGACCCTCATTTTCCACGTGACCTTGAGCAAGTCATTTCTCCCAACAGCGAGACAAAAGAGTTCTGGCTTCAAGGATCACGTACTCACTAGGCCAGGTAAGGGCTGAGAGCCCTGCGGGCACTTTCTCATTAACACTCACATGGTCACCGTGGCTTAGAGACCACCAGCAGTCCAGGTCTATAAAGGAAGCCTTAGCCACTTGTTCAAGGTCACACAGTGAACGAACAGAGTAGCCGAGATTCACATCCAGGTGTCTTTCCTCCAAGTTCTTGTACATAATCAAGTCACTATGATGCCGTGTTCATCAGCCTCTGGGGATCTTTCTAGTCTAATGCCAGATGGTTCTGTGACTGCAGAGGACTGAATCACGTGCTTCCCTCGGTGGCAGAGATCTTCTGCTCTCGGGCTGAGTTTCCAACCTTCCTGCAGTGCAGGGGAACCATGTAGCCAAGTCCGCGTCAGTGGAATGTGGGCAGATTCTGGCCACTACAGGCACCACTTTTAAGACTGTCTCACGCACAGTCTTCTCTGTGTCAGCCAGAGCGAGAGCCCCCAGTAGAGGATGCTCTGTGGAGGGCAGAGGCACAAGATGGAAGGAGTCTGGGCCCCGAACCCGGAGAAGAGCTGCCTGCCAATCAGGAACACCTGCTTGAACTTCGTGCGAGTCATAAACTTCCAGTCTGCCAAGTCCGTTTTATGGTTGCTTGTGTTACCTTAACTAACACACCTACTTGACCTCTTCCAGCCAGTAAGTGATGAAGACAGCACAACGGACCAAGTCCGGAGTCTCTGAGGCCACCCTTTCTTCTTTCGACACCTGTCCTTTTGATGCTTTAGGACAATAGGCAGAAACATCTGATGGGTAAAATAACACTCAGGAGTGTTGCTTTACACTTTCAGCTTTCACTTTCAGTGGCCTGGATGTCCATGTCTTCATCCATTCCTCCCAGTGTCTATATGAGACTGGCAGGGCCGCCCTCTTGTCGCCAGTTGATGGATGAGGAAACTGGAGCACCAGGGATGTGCACAGAAAAGCTGGGGCTCTGAGTCACGTCTCCTGGAACCTAACTCAGGGCTCTTCCCTGGGGTTTCCATTAAGTGGTTAAGTTTTATTAAACCACGTGGACAGGCAGAGAAAAATTACTAGCTCGCTGGCTGCCTGCTATGCATATTAATCGACAAAATTCCAGGAACCCAAAACACTGTTTTCCAAGGAAACCAAACCATGGGCCACTTTCATTCTTTCGTGGGAGGGGAGAAGCATGGACCTAGGACCATTCAGTGATGGTTCAGAGAGGGTCTGCTGAGTACTGACTGAGGCTCTGAGAAAATAAGAAAAAGGCATGGTCTGCTCCCTCCCAGCTATCAGTATTAATGTGTACATCGCACACAATTAATAGTCCCTCATTTTATGCCAAGCCCTGTGCTAGGAATGGGGAATGAACCCATTTCTGCACTTAAATTGTTTATACAGTCTGGGTGGGGAAACAAAGAAGCAAGTTAGCAATTGTAAAACTGTGTATTCATAATGCAAACAAAGCTCAGGGTCGGGGCTTCCCTGGTGGCGCAGTGGTTGAGAGTCCGCCTGCTGATGCAGGGGACACGGGTTCGTGGCCCGGTCTGGGAAGATCCCACGTGCCGGGGAGCGGATGGGCCCGTGAGCCATGGCCTCTGAGCCTGTGCGTCCGGAGCCTGTGCTCCGCAACGGGAGAGGCCACAACAGTGAGAGGCCCGCGTAACGCAAAACAAAAAACAAAAGACAAAACTCAAGGTCGGGGGGATATGCTATGTGCTACGCTGACCTAAGCTCCTGACCTGTCTTACCTTACTTAATCCTCATCAAGCCTACCAGGTAGGAATAGTCCTACCTGATTCCCATTTACAGGTGAGAAAACTGAGGCACAGAGAGTTGAGTGGCCTGAAATCCCAAAGGGAGTGTTCCTAACATCTTACGCAAGGCAGTCTCGCTCCAGAGCTGTCCTCTTACCTACCGCACAAGGACCCAGTTAGGGGAGGAAGATTCAGCCAAAAGGAGAACAGGGTCGGGGCTGTGACTGACAAAGGCACAGGAGAGTCGAGCACCTGGCGGGTTTGGATAGGTGACAACCAGAGCCTAGGTGTGTGAAGGAAGGATGTATTCCTGTGGCCCAGACACACCCTCTGAGTATCTGGACCATGACTCCCACCTTTATCCCCTCTCCTGGCCACCCAGGCAAACACTGTGATGCTTCAGGCTCTGGAACTTAACACGCCATGGAAAGTCACTGGAGGCTGGCCTCGGGCAGCCTGTTGTAGGGCTCTGGACGCCATCCACCCTGGGCTCCGCTGCCCACTGTGTGATTAAAGAGCTGGTGACATGCGGCTCGCACGTGAGAACAATAATGCATTCTGGGGTTTCTCTGGGATACAGCTGTTTCCACAGAGCCATCTGTTCCCTGGTAGCTTCTGTTTACATGTGTCTTATTTTTAACTTCTCACTGAGCCACCGTGAGGCCATTGTCTTTTCTTCTTAGTGAGCTTAGCATCAGGGGATGTGACCCCACAGGCGGCCATCACCCTTGTAGCACGAGGGGGTTGAACGTGGAAGCCCTCATTTCAGAGGTGAGGCAGGGGGCTGAGAGCAGCTGGATGCGAAGGCATCCAGGACGAGCTTTCTGGCCAATACTCGTAAGGAGACCGCCTGTGGCCTGTAGCCCTTTGCATACCTTAAGCCCTTCAACGCACATACCAGCCTGGGCTGGGTTTGTTTACTGACCATTTTACAGGTGGGAAAACTGAGGCTCAGGAAAGGCAAGAGTTATACCTGAAGGCATAGATCTAGTCCTGGGGCCTGGTTTTCTGATTTTAAGTACAGGGCTCTTTCCAGAGTACCACAAATACTTCAAGACAAAGAGCTGTAATGGTTCATTGGTTCTACAAAATTTATCGAGCACATACCAGGCAGTCTTTCATAGGCATAAAGATATACCGATGAATGAAACAGACAGACATCCCTGCAGTCCCAGAGCTTACAGTCTAGTTGGAGAGACAGAACCAACAAAATAAATAAGTCCAGAATATAATACATCGATGGGTGATTAAGTACTACGGAGAAAAATAAAGGCACGAGCTCTGGGAGATGGGGGTGCCGGGACTGGGGTTAAGTATTGCAACTTTAGATCATGGAGTGTTTTCAGCAGTCGTCAAAAGACTACTAAGCAAGCCTGATACCAGTTCCAGAGCTGCCACCAACCTGTCCTCTGGTTTCATATCGCTGAGCCTCCGTTTTCTCCTCTAAAAAATAAGGACAACAATAACTACCTTGCAGGGTTCGTAAAAGAATACTGTTCGTAAGAACAGTGATATAAAGTAAAAGCAACTAGGAGAATCGCTGAATGACTTGCAGTTCCTCTTACGTTAATTTTAAATAGGGATCTACATCCACTTGAGGAGCATGGCCTCAGTCGGCCTATGACTTCAAAGTTAGGGCTACCCTGTTTCCAATCATGGCCCCATCATGTAGGAGTTGCTTGATTTTGAGCACTTAACTCATCTCTTCTGAGCTTTGGTTTCCTTAATCTGTGAAAAGTGACTCGTAACGCCTCCTTCCCTTGATTGTGGTGAAGATTAAAGTTGCATTTCCCTTTTGCTTTCCATGCAGGAAATCTCCAATTGTCAAAGGCTAGAAGAAGCAGAGACAGGTCTTGGAGCAGCACAGAGAGCTCTCCTCATGCAGGAGAGAACAGAATGATGAAGGCCTAGTGCACGGATGCCCAATAGGCTTCCGCATCTCCCGCGTTATTGCTTGGGGATTGTTACTGGTTCTCTGGAGTGCTGTCTTGGTGAGGATACTGGGGTTGGGGCTAAGCCCAGATGGACAACTGGGGTCATCAATTAGTGATGTCTGCTGTGGGCATCGGATAAGGGAACTCCAAGTCTGCAGACACTTGTCTATTGACTTACAATTACATATAACTGTGAAAACTCATTGGTATCCAGTCTTTTTGCTTTTTTTCACTTTTTAGGTGTTTGCTATGTTTCATAATTTAACTTCTAACATGACAGTGGATAGTTCTTTTACCACTGGACTTTCTGACTTCAATACCACTGGTTTTCCTTTTTTTGGCTGCCACGGGAAGGATGAACAGGGGGTTGAGCCCAGAAAGGGTTGTTCTGAAGCTGATGAAGTGAAAGTGACAGCTGTCAGAAAGGCATCTGCAGAATAAGCAGCAAACAGTCTGAGGCCATTTCCTGCCAGGATGAACAGCATCTTCCCTCCTCTGGCCAATTCCCGCCCCCTCAGCCTACTCAGTGCAACCTTAGTCACTGAAAATTGTAAATTGAGTTTGGTATACTTTGGTTACTAAGGAAGGGCATGTACTTTAGTAAGATTCCCATCCAAATTGGAAAACATCTATAATAACATATATTTTAATGGTTTTGCATTTAGAAAGGTGGGTTTCTTTTATCTGGAAAACTCCCCGAGGTGGAGCAACGCACTCTTGATAAAGCAGCCTTCTATAAATACAATGCTTGGGGAGAGTTACATGTTTCTGGATAACGCGCTGTATGGAAGCTACACTATCTGCCCGGCTGTTGGGGACCACAGTGGGTGTCCTTATTTTTTACTGCACCCAAGGACAGGACTCAGATTAATGGATTCTTTCCAGAAGTGGGGATTTTCAACTCAACATGAGGAAGGATGGGTTAGCATCTGGAGCTTTCTAACAGTGCACTAAGCTGTTGGAGGTGATGAGCTCCCCGTCTTTGGGAAGATTCCAGCAGAAACCAGATGTAAGCCTGTTAGAGACACTGTAGAAGGATTTTTGCACGGATTAGGTGGTAGAGAATATCCATGATTATCCAGCCGTGTTCTGTGGAGTCCCAGAGCTTCTTGACTATGCTTGAGCAGCTGGGTTGCTGAGGAAAGGGGAATGAAATGCTAACATATAGAATTCTAGCTTCCACTGCGACTTCAATCAAATTATAGTAACTAATGCCAAGTGAATGCTTATTGCATCGCACAGACTAACTTAGTGGTTCCAGGGAGAGATGCCCAGACAAACTATGGGACAGGAGTGGCTATGTCCCATCGGCTACTGTCATTCTACGCCGCAGCTGGAGCCCGAGCTCTTCCAAACAAAACCATCTTGTTTTGGAGCAAGCACCCCAAACAAAGGCTGGAAAATGGGGTTTGCTGCTTACTGAAGGGCTGAATCCCCCAACCTCCTGAATTCATGCTCCTTCCCTCCCTCTTTTCCTATTTCTTTTCTCTCTCCCTCTCTCTTTCTGGCACCAAGACCAACCAAATGGCCTTTCCCTCCCACCCAGAGTCTCCTGTTGGAGAATTCTACCTGGGATTGATCCAGAGCAAATGTGACAGCCCCTTCCATGCTTCATACACAGATTTCTAAGTGACTCCGTAGGTTCATCTCTCTGCCAGGCCTTCCTAGAAAAAAATCTTAAAATCCCCAAACCCATTCGTGGAATGACAGATTATGATCAGACAGGTTGGGCACTGTGGTTTGTGGTAAACCCCCTTCTCAATGAACACTGTTCTGGGTGTCCTGTTTTTGGTGATTTGACATAAATTATCCATGAGACACTATGGCAAAGGCATCACTGTCCCCAGTTATTTATCAGATGGTGAACCCAAGGCTCAGAGCATCCATGTGACCTCTCTGAGGTCCTACGTCCATTAAATGAGCGATCTGGGATGACCAGAGAGCTCACACCCTTATCATCATCATCACCTCCGTGAAGACATAATAATACAAAAATGCACTTGTGCAGCCCTCCACGTGCTCACGTTGGCTTCACTGGAAGCCGAGTATGCCATGCTCGTGTTCACCTCTGGTCTCCACTGCCTGTGCCGCTCCCGCCACTCTCCATATCTTCTCACTCCTCCTTATTCATCCTTCGATTTTCACCTCCTCCAGGAAGTCTTCCCTGACATACCTGCTCTCCCCTTCTTGCGTGCTCTCAAAGCACCACACTGTCCCGGCACTTATCGCACTGGATGACAACCCCGTGCCTGCCTGCATCCCTCACTAGACAAGCACTGTGAGAGTCAGGCTTTGACCTGCACTTGCTCCCCGCCTAGGATCTCTAGCCCTGTGGCTGGTGACCATTTCAATGATTTATCTGCTGAATGGATGAACGCGTCTTGAGACTTAGACCCTGCCACCAGAGCCCTTTCCCATCTGGGATCTGCAGTCCAATGGAGAGGTCCCTGACTCCAGTCTTTGAGACGACCACTAACTGTGCACTTGTCATAGTTCCAGCGACTTCTTCCCCAAAGCTGGGAGCATTCCGCTTTGGGCCAGATACGAGGTCTTACCCTTTCCCGCTGGCTCTGTTTGCAGATAACACTCAGCATGCTGCAAAGGACCAGGGGTGGAACTCCCCGCGGAGACACGATTCCTGGCTGCGATGTTACAGACTCTCTGCCTGCTCCAGCCCCTGCTGCCGCGGGCCTGTCCAGCCAGAGGCATCTGACTAAAGCAGAGCACAGGGACCTGCCGTCTCGGTTTACGGTTGCCAGCTGCGCTCGCTCCCCTGTTCTCAGCGCCCACGAAACAATCCATCTGTCCTCTCCATCCCCGCGGCCGCCGCCCCTGGTCAGAGCCCCATCACCAGCTTTTGGCCTGGGATGCGGCAACGGCCTCTAAGTGGTCTCCTTGCCTCCAGTCTCACCCCTTCTCTTCTATTCTCTACATGGAGTGATTTTTCTCAAATGTAAATGTGACCATGATTAAAGCCCTTTGGTGACTCCTCACTGCCGACAGGATTAAGTCTAAACTCCTAGGCACAACCCAGGCCCTTCGGTCAGCTTCATTCTCTGCCCCTCTCCGGACATGCCTCTGCTCCAGTACAGAAACTACCAGCACGTTCTCTCCGAACTCTCTAGTTCTTCATCTGCTCTTCCTTTGGGTCTGGTCCTTCATTCTTCCCTCTTATTTGTTCAGTTCATTCCATAAACATTTATTAAGTGCTTGTTATGTGCCTGGTTCCATTCTAGGGGAGGGCACCCCAGAGGTGAACGGTACAGGCAGAGTCTCTTATATCTGGGGAAAAAAACTAGGAAAAAAATGACATGAATCAAATAATTGTGGATAGTAGGTATGCGCTGAGGAAAAGAAAATATGGCACATCGCAGCGAGTGATATTAAGGGTTACCCGAGGCTGCGGGGTGGTCAGGGTGTCCCAGGACTTGGGAAGCAAGTACAAAGGCCTTCCCAAGGAGGGTGGGGGGAGCCTGGGGTGTAGGAGGAGCAGAAAGGCAGTGGATGTGGGCTCAGCATCAAGGGGAGTGTTTGGGGGGACAGCTGAGGTGAGCCTCAAAGAAGGCTGCTCTCTCCTTCATGGCCCTCCCTGTACCCGGGCAGACTGTTCTCTTGCCACCTCTGACACTGGTCCATGGCAAGCACCTTCTATAGGGCATGGGCCAGCCTCCGATTTCAACCACGGTGCCCTGCATAGCGCCTGGCAGGTGGCCGGCTCTCACACGTGCGTGTTAAACAAGTAAATGCAGTCACAGATTCCGAGAGGGACAACCAAAGACTTCTCCCCTCTCATGACCCACCAGGGGAAGCTGGTGTAGGAAGAGCCGGTGAGTCATTTTTAAAGGGAGTTCCACTTTGTAAGGCACTGAGCAGTGCACCACGGGAACTCACCCATACGGAGATTAACTGATGGCGTCGATCTGCAAGGCTTTTTATTTGAGCCTCTTCCGTGGAGGAAAACAAAAAAGGAGCAGGAGAAGAGTCTATATTTAATGTTTGGGGAAAGAGGGCAGAATGGGCACTCAAATATTGATGATGACAACAAACACTGATGTGAGTAAAGAGAACAGAAGGAAAACCCAGAAGAACACAGTGTTTGTCGAGACCTCTAAGGGCTTCCCAGAATCTGAGACAGAGGTCAAGCACTTAACGGTTTTCTTTCCTCTCTTGCCAGTGGTAAAGAAGGGTAGACGCTGAGGAAGGTATGGGGGGTGACACGGAGAAGGGCTGGAGCTAGAGGCAACGCCACTGTGACCTGGGGCCAAGTGACAGAGAGCAGGGGTGGCCATGTGACCAGTCATCCTGATACAGGGCCAGGTGAGTGTAAGCCCGCAAGAGCTTCCACACACGCCCTCCCCTGCCATCGGAGCCTAAAAGAATTCTCCTGACATCCAAGATAAGAATACAAAAAACAACAGTAACAAAACAAAATTCTGACTCTTTAACCCCCTTCCAGCCTGCCTCCTGGCTACCTGCTGCTCTGCATCTCCTGTTCTCTTCCTTCCCCAGCAGTCCCGGGCACACAGACCATCCTTCAGCTCCTCACATCAAACCTGCCCTACCTCAGGACCTTTGCACCAGCAACTTCCTCCACCTGGTGTAGCTGGCACACAAAAAATGACACATAATGAAAACATGAGTTTGGATATATGTATATACTCAGGTTACTATCACCACATTCAAGGTAATAAACATAACCATTGCCTCCAAAAGCGTCTTGGTTTTTTTCTTCGTGTGTGTGTGGTAAGAACACTTAACATGAGATCTACACTCTTAAGTAAATTTTAAGTGCACAATACGCCGTGAACTATAGGCACTAGGTTGTAGAGTGGATCTCTGGAACTTACTTCTAACTGTACCTTTATAACCACTGAACATAGCTCCCCATAATGCCCTCTCTCCATCCCCTGGTAGCCACCATTCTGCTGTCAGCATCTATACATGGGACTATTTTAGATGCCTCGTATATTTGGACTCATGCATAGATTTGTCCTTCTGTGACTGACTTATTTCACGTAGCACAATGTCTTCCAGATCCATCCATCTTGTCACAAATGGTAAGACTTCCTTCTTTTTTAAGGTGGAATAATATTCATACACACACACACACACACACACACGTATATATTTACTATGTATATTTACTACATATATATATATATATATATATATATATATATATATATATATTACAAGGTGGTAAATTGTTATTAAGAGAAAAATCTATGACATTTAATGAGGTATGATTCTTTTAATGTGCTGTTGGATTCTGTTTGCTAGTATTTTGTTGAGGATTTTTGCATCTATGTTAATCAGTAATATTGGCCTGTAGTTTTCTTTTTTTGTGACATCTTTGGTTTTGGTATCAGGGTGCTGGTGGCCTCGTAGACTGACTTTGGGAGTGTTCCTCCCTCTTCTGTATTTTGAAAAAAAAAAAAAAAAAAAAAGAATACTGCTGCAGTGAACATGGAAACGCAGATATTGCTTTGTGATCCTGATTTCAATTCCTTAGGACCCAGAATAGCCAGAAGTGGAATCACTGGATCACACGACAGTTCTACTGTTAGTTTTTTGAGGCCCCTCCATACTGTTTTCCATAGCAGCTATACCATTTTACATTCCACCAACAGTGTACAAGGTTCCAATTTCTCCACATCCTTGCCAACTCTTATTATCTTTTGTTTTTTTGATAAGAGCCATCCTAACAAGCATAGGAAGATATCTCATTGTCGCTTTGATTTGTATTTCCCTGATCCCTTGCTCTTCCAAGGCTGTCTCTTTCTTGAATTTGGGTCTCAGGTGAAATGTCACCTCCTCGGACAAGTCCTCCCTGACTTCATATGTCACTACGTAGCACCTGCCACTGGCTGGTAATTTTTCCTGACAGTTCGTCCAGGTATTAATTGTGTCTCCCCCACTAGAGCATCAATACCATGAGAGCAGGGACCACTGCCCTTATTTACCTATGAATCCTCAGTGCTCAGAATAAGAAGGCCTTCAGTAAATGTTTGTTGGCTGAATGAACCAATTACTTCTGTGTCTAATACTAAGGGTCAAGGAAAGGGTAGGGAGCAAATATTTATCAAGCATCTAACATATGGCAGATGCTGAGCTAGGTGCGTTACATGCAGTTTCTCACTTAGTCTCAGAACGGCCCTATAACCGTTTTTTCTTATCTCTATTTGACAGCTGAGGAAACTGAAGCACAGAGAGGTTGAGTAACTTGCCTGAGGTCACAGAGGTGGAAATCGGAAGGGATGGAAGCCAAACCCAGGTCAGCCTGACCCCACATGCCTTACCTTTTCCACTACAGTGAGCTGCTGCCCCACATCCTGCTCCTCAGAACTTCAAATCAGTCTCAATTTTGCTCCTACATGCTGTGTGACCATGAGCAACCTGCTTAACCTCTCTGTGCCTAAATGTCTTCAACTCTAATTGGGGGAAAAAAAGAGGGTTTCTATGAGCATCAAACGAGATACAACGTACGAAAAAAATTATAAACAGTGAAGAAACTGGACAATATAGTAGATGTCAGCTATGCCTGTGACCATTTGTGAAAACCTTTTGTGCCACCCCAGGCACTGACCCTGATTCCTGGGTCTCCCATGTGGGTGTCATGTCCACAAAGACCTCAGAGTTTCCGGCTGTGGAGAGACCCTTTGTCTGTTGTTTCACTGGTGTTTTTGCTCACTCTGATTCCTCTGCTTGGCAGCTCCCTTCCGACTTCACCTAGTCTGGGCGAGCGTACCCGCTTCTGCATCCACAGGGACGAGCACAGAAGTGATCTGCTGATGTGCCTGTCCCCCTGGCCACGGCCCCGAGGTGGTGATGGTGCCTGGCTCCTCCTGGGCCTGCCCTGAGCCTGGCATGGGGGCTGGCGCCGGAGGTCCTTGGCACACCAGCAGAGAGGCCACTGCTGCCTGAGCGGCCGAGCCCTGGGACCACTCACGTTTTCACTGTTGACGTCAGCCTCGCTGGGGCAGCCGAACAGCTCCCGTCGCAGGAGATTCCCGTCGTACTCCAGGAAGGTCAGGTAGAGGTTGCGGAAAAACTCCACGTGCTTGTTCTTCACCCGCAGCTTCTTGGGGGAGTTCCAGTGAATGACCTGGCAGGTGACAAGGAGGCAGTCAGGCTGGGATGACCTGTGCTTGTGGGAGGCATGGCTGGGCACTGGTCTGAGTACTACCTGGGGGCCTGCCCATTCATTCATTCATTCATTCAAATGCATTCATTCATCCAACATTTGAGGTCCAGGGGTTAAGAGCTAGGGTGCTGAGGCCAGACTGCCTGGGGTCAAATCCTGGTTCTGCTCTAGGTAGTGATTTAATCTTAGGCAGATTACTTAATCGCTCTGTGCCTCAGTTTCCTCATCTGTGAAATGGAATAGTAACAGCTCCTGCCAAGGCCAGTCTTTGAGCTTTCATCTCTTGGCTCCAAACCTGCTTTGTGATGCTGAAGCCAGGACTCTGCCAACCCTACTTCTGCTGTGTCTGCCTGTTCAGCACTGCCAACGGGGGGCAGTGAGAGGGAGACAAGGTCTGGAGGGGGAAAAAGGAACTTGCCCGTTCCTGTGCTCCTGTCCCTACCCCTTTCTCCATGCCAGTGGTGGCACTTCTTTCCTTCAGCAGCAGCTAAGCACACTTTGCAGTTTTTTTCAAAGCTCAGATGCAGCGTCACGGTCCTTTGTCCCCGCCTGGTACTGTTCCCTCTGGAGCTGCCTGCTGACCCCAGAGTGTGGCTTCCGGCCCAGAGCTGTAATAATTCCTACCTTTTCCCTCTGTTCCTTCAGCTCCAGGGGTGGGAACTGTTTCCCTCAATTTTCTATTTTCGCTTTTACAGTTACCAAGTGAACACTTTATGTCTAGTTATCATTTTTAAAGATTAAATTCTCTGTTCAAATAATTGGTATGGTTTTTGCCTCCAGCCAGGACTGATGGATGCACTGTCTCCCAGAGCTGCCGCGAAAAAGCAACTCATTAATACAAGTAAAGCACGTAAGTGGTAAGGACATGCGCTCAATACATGCTGGCTCCAACTATTAAGTGCCTACAGTATACGGAGTTGGGAGATGGTCAGAGGCCCGTGTGGGCAGTGCCTGCCCCTGGCTTGCTCACAGTCTGCTGGGGAGCCATGTCCCCAAACAGGTAACAGGAGGCAATCGTGGAGGGAGGATCAAGAAAACATGGCCGCTCCAGAATGCGCCGAGAAGCATCTCTCAGAAGGAGGTGCCTGTGCTGGGGCTCGAAGGCCCAGCAGGAGTTTCCAGGGGAGACAGGGCCTGGGTGGGGGGGGGGTTTCCAGGGGAGACAGGGCCTGGGTGTGGGGGGGGAGGGGGGCAGATGTGGCTGCAGAGGTGACAGGGGAGATCCTGGCCCCGTGGGGCCATGTTCTGAACTCAGACTGCATCACTGGAGATTTTTAAGCGGGGCAGGGAATTACTAACTCTGGGTTTTGGGAAGATTACTCTGATTGTAATGGAGAAGATGCGAGTGGCAGGGTGGGAGGGCCGAGAGGGGGACCGGGGACACTAGTTACGAGTCAGCTGTGAAGCCTGGGGGCATGGCTCACCCCCTGGGCTGGGGAATCATTTCTGAGTGGAACCCTATGCTGCTCCACATTGTTTCACATCCACTGCCTTCCTTTAATCCTCACAATGACCCTAACAAGGAATGCAAATTTAAAGATGAAGAAACTGGGGACCCTCCCTGGCGGTCCAGTGGTTAAGACTACGCGCTTCCAATGCAGGAGGTGCGGGTTCGATCCCTGGTCAGGGAACAAAGATCCCACATGCCACAGGGCGTGGCCAAAAATAAATAAATCAATACGTACACACATAAATTTTAAAAAAATCAAAAAATTAAAATAGAAAGGATGAAGAAACTATGGAGATGTATCTTGCTCAGGGCCACAAAGCTGGTAAATGGTGGAGCTGGGATTCACGCATAAATCTGAAGAAATCTGATTCCAAAGTTCTTTACTCTGCGGAGAACAGGAGAAGCCGGGTTCTAAAGACTTCTTTTTTCACGCTGCATCACATTACAGAAGAGACAACAGAGCTCTCCTCTTCCCCCACTGGCCCCCCCATGGCCCTCACTCCCTCCTCCCATGGCGGGACGGACAGCCTATCTGACCATCTGAGCTGGGGAAACACTGCTTTGTAAGACCAAGCCCCTCTCTCAAGGGACAGCGAATAACAGGAAACCTATTTGGTCCAAACCACATCACGGCTCTCCCCTAATCAGCAAAGGTGTAACAAGAGAGCAAGAACCGGGGCTGTCAAAGCAGCCTAGGCCTGAATCCCAGCATCCTCTTCACTAGCTGTGCGTGTCCTTGGGCATCTTGTTGCATTTCCTGGGGCCCCAATTTCCTCACGTGCAAGGAGGGGATCAGTAACCCCAACTTCACAAAGTGGTTATAAGAGGGTTACACAAATGCCTGGCACAGTGCCTGCATGTCACAGTGGCTCCATATATATGGGTTCCCTTCCCCCTCAAAGATGGATTGGACCAATCTGCACCACAAGTGCTCTGCCCTCCTTTCCCTCCGCCAGCAGGAGGTCCACTGCAGCCGTGAGGAGGGAAGCAGGCATCTCGCACTCAGGAGACGGCAGAAAGGGACAGCAGACCTTCCTTGGAACGAGGCCACTTGGCAGTGTTTGCATTTCAGGGAAGGATGAGTATACAATGTGCGATCCTCCTCCTGTGCCCTCTGAAGGGTGCGAGAGGGAAGGAGAGGGAAGATTCCCTTCAGGATACACCCAACCCGGGCAGGAGAAGGTCCCGGGCCAGGCATTAAAATAATTGCATGCGAGCTGGTGACACTCACACCCAGTGGGGATCACGTCTTTGCTGTGAAAGATTCTGGTCCTTGCCAAGTGCTGAAGCCAGCAGGAAGGCTGATGGATGTGCATCTGACTCAGGAAACCTGGGTTTCTTCAACAGAGAAAAACTTTAACTAAGGGGAAATCAGGGCTGGCCTATGAGTCCCCAGACAAACAAATCGTCACTTATCATTCACGAATCCACCAGGCACTTTGGAGACACTGTGTCATTAAATGCTCCAAATGAGCCTATTTGAATCCCACTGTACATTTTACAAAGGTGGTACTTGACTTGCCTGTATTTTACAGCTGGTGAGCTGCAGAGCTGAGACACGAACCCAGCTCTGAACCTAAACCCCCAGGTTCCTGACTGCTATCGTGTTCCATGTCAATGGCTGAGCACTTTACAGGTGCGGAGAGGGAGGCCTGCAGAGGAGAGGTGGCTTGCCCAAGATCACGTGGTGAGTTTGGACCAGGCCCGGGCTGGGACGAGGATGCAGGTCTCCGGGTACTCCCCGCCCTCCCACTCCAGGTCACCTCTTATCCCATCGTGTCTTATCCTGCTCTGTGTCTGCCCAGGGATCTGGGTTTGTGTATCATCTACAGGTAAATACTGAGGTTATATAACAAGCGGCAAAGGTTAAAGGAAGGTAGGGGGAAAAGATGGTGGGTCACTGGTAGGCCAAGGGGGTTTTAAAAAATCCTGTGAACCTAGCTGCCCTGTAATAGGTGAGCCCACTCACAGTCTATTAATGTATATTCAGATTTACCTTTCCACCTAGGTTTTTAATCATCACAACAGAGAATACTCAATTCCCCTGTGCTGGGCTCCAGAGAAGTAAGTACTATCTATTGTTTACCTAATACCCGTTATATGCTAGACATAGGCCAGGGCTGTTACTGTTGTGTGTGTGTATGTGTATGTGTGGTTTCACATTCAATCCTCAAAACAACCTGATAACGTTGTTTCTCTTATCATCCCTATTTTACAGACAATAATCCTGAGCATCTCTCAGCTAGTAAGCAGCCAATCCTAATACAAAATCAGGCCTGTCTTACTCCCAAATCTTTTTCTTTCTGCCACATCATTCATTCGTTCAATACTAGAATGAGCACCGACTCTGTGCCAGGCACTGATAGGGGCTGTGATTGCAGAGATGGACACAAAAGATCAAGATTCTCTTTCTGGAACCTACAACTGAGGGGAAGAGGCAGACGTGACGTAACTGTCCATTTTCAATTACAAGTATGACTCGTGCTTTTACAGAGATGGTAAAGAGAAGTTGTTGGTGATCGTTTCTGGGCTGGGTTCCTTCAAGTATAGAGGAACCAAGGTCCAGAGGGAGAAAGTCACTTGGCCAGACTCACAGCAGAGGGAGAAGTGGGGCCCAGCTCTGCCTCCCAGGCCACCGCTCCTCCCACTAAACCACGCAGCTGCCTCTGAAACTCCAACTCAGGATGAGTATTGCTAATCATTCTCATCAGCTCATGTCTGACTACTGAGAAATGTCATTTCCTGGTCCCTTGAGGGACAGAATCACCCGTCATCGCTGGCTCAGGGCCAGCAAGCTGGTGGTATAGATGACATACACTGACAAGCTTACACACACGAGACAAAGTGACACTGGGAATGTGCCCAAAATACGTTTCTGCAAGAAGCTGGCAAGTACATGTGAGTCTATGACGCTTGTGAAAACCGATCATAACTTACTCCACTTGCTGGGACACATCAGCACAGTAATAATTATTATTGTTAGTATTAGCAGCTAACATATATTGGATGTTTGCTATGTGCCAAGCACTGCTCTGGACGTTTCATTTGTCATGGCTCATTTATACTTTACTTAATACTACAAGTATATTCTCATTATCCCATCTTACACGTAAGGAAAGTTCAGCCAATTGCCCCAGGTTACACAGCTAGAAAGTGGGAGAGTCAAGATTCAAACCCAAAGAGGTAGAGACATGAGGAATCTCTCTCTCTCTTATTTCTCCCATGTCTGTAATCCGCAACTGACTGTTTACAGCAATGAACATGAGATTCTCAGAAGATTACAGGATCAGAAATGAAACCTACTCTTCCCTCCCAAACACAGGCACGGCACCGTCCCGGGGACACGAAGGCTGCTGGGGTGATTTAGGACTTCTCATATACATGGGCTGAACCTCCAGCTTGGGAGAAAGTAGAGAAGGAGGCATCCAGGTTGCATGGCAGGTGGGCCGCAGAAGCTACCAGGCCCCAGGGGCCCCAGGGCTGTGATCTGATTGGATCTGAAATGTCTGTAAAGGCTGAGAATGTGTACAGACTTGCAGTCAGCCTGCAATGAGCCTGAGAAATTGATGAAAATTGATTACTGTCCAGGAAACTTAAACATCATCCGGGAAGACAGCAAAAGTCAACGGGATTAAAGGAGAAACGAGAGACTACCACCTATCAAGGGCGCAGGAAAAAGCATTTCAAAGACAGAAACAAGACCTCAGTACAAGGACAAGCCTATGGAAAGAGTTTAGCCCATACTCCGGCTTCTCAGGTACTTGGAACCCACAGGGCTCAGAAAAATAATTCTGATTTCTTGGCAAAAGTGCCAAGATATCAGAACCTGTGTGCAAATGCCACGTGAATAAGAACATGGGGCTTATGTGTTCCCAGTTACTGAGATTAGGGATATTTGGAAAATGGGGCTCTGTCTCAAGACCTCCACTGACTTTCTTGGCTCACAGAATAACAACTATCCTCCTTAGACTGGCAGTGAAGCCTGTTGCAAACTGGTTCCCACTTACAATTCCAACTCTAACTCCAGGCTAAAAGAACTCCCTGGTATTTCTTGAACCTGTCTTCCATGACTCAGTGCTTTTGCATATGCCTTTTCCCCCCTCCTTAGAATATCTTTATTTCCTCTCTACCATATTCATGCCTGCTTGTCCTTCATAGCTGAGCTCAAATGCGCCTCTTTTGTAACTCTTTCGCTGACCACTCATGCCAGAAGGTTGCCTCCTAGCAGCCTTTCTCTCCACTCTATTCTTCATTCCTAAAAGAACATTCATTTTGTTTGGAGTTGCAATGTCCCTAGCCCCTTTGAGTGGCTCATGATCCATCTAAGATCCAAGCAATCATGATGATTCTTCTCTCTGATTTCCCAGACTCCCCTGCAGCTAGGGGTGGCCATGTGACACAGGATTGCTCAAAAAGACACATGGCAAGGCATATAGTTGATTTCTTAATCACAAGGTTCAGATAAGGGTGCTGTCTTCCTCCCACCCCACTCACCTTCCTGTTGTGAACAGAGATGTGATGACTGGCACTCTGACAGCCATCCTGTGACTGTGAAGTCAACACACTGCTGATCTACAAACCAATTCTACAGCTGCTTACTCCAGGACTCTCAAACCCCCTATTTTATTTTAAGCCACTACAAATTGGGTTTTCTGATTCTCACTGTAAGCATTCCTCATATAACACCTAAGGCAGTTGCTGGGCCCTTCCTCAGTGCACCACAGGGTCTTGTACTGAACTCTATTAGAGAACTCACTGCATGCTCTGGTAATTATTTATTTACATTCCTGCACCTGGCAGCACTGGAATATGAATTTCCGGGCCAGCAGGGACCGTGACTTATTATTCTTCCTGAGTGCTATACTGCCTGGCAGGTAGTTAGTATTCAGTAGCTGCCCTTTGGTTCAAGAATGGAAATCATGATGATGACGTTCTCAATAATCCTCACATTCTGTCTGTCTAGAGCAAATCAGTTATAAAAGCCCTATTCATGTGGGCTTTCAGATAGAGAAACATATTCCCCTTTTCTTCATCTAAGGGCCAAACAGCTTGTCATTTTCTTTTGAAGGAATTTAAGCTCCCTCTGTTCTTCCCTTGTCTGGTATTTCAAGGAGAAGGACCATGGTCTCACAAGTCCCTTTCCTTGTCCTCTTCAGGATTATGATATACGCTAGAAAAGGATAAGCACACGCACCTGATCCCAGCCCCAGCTCCAGCTCTCATCCGCTAGGTGGCCTGCACATAGTTGCCTAGTATCATGGAGACAGTCCCTCACCTATAAAAGGGACATAAGAGCAACTGCCTTGCAGGTTGTGGTCAAGACCAGGACTGATGGGTTGATGGGCATGAAGGCACTTCACACGTGCTCGTTAAATTACAAAATAAATCTGGTTTTAGACTTCATGAGTCATCCACCTTACCAACGAGGAAGGCTGGATGAAGACAGGAAAGGAAAGAGGAATAAGAAACAAGACTTAAAGGAGGAATTGCAGGTGGAGGCAGCCTGGGGCAGAAGGGCAGGATGGGCACAGACAACACAGCCCAGAGGAGACGCCACACCAGGGGCCAGGCTCCTCCTGGCTGGACCTCAAGGAGAGGTCCGAAGAGGGGGCTGTTCAGAAAGGAAAGCACTAAGGTGGGTTTAACACACTGGGCAGAGATTGGAGAGTGCTGACAGGCAGGGGAGCGAGGCAAATGTCACCCCTGCTTCTTCCCAACTCTGTCACCCAAACAGCTTAATGTACCTGAACCTCTATTTTCCAATCTGTTCAAAGGAAACAATAATAGTACCTGTTTCAGAGGATCAATGAGGCAAGAGATGTAAAGGCATCCACCATGGAGCCCAGAGCAGACTGGTGCTCAGCATGCGCGCGTCTCGGGAATATCCGTGCTCCGTTCCCATGGGATCTTCTCTAAAGTGACGCTGTCCCTCAGTCTGTATTTAAACCTAGACTGTTGGCTCCTTGAATGCAAGACTTGTGTTTGTCCAACTCTGCATGCACAGTGACAGGTCCGGTCGACGTTTGCTGACTGCCATGGAATCCACTCCGGTTCTTTCCTTCCCTCCACCAACTGCTAAAGACTCTATTCCACCTCTCTCCCTTCTCCTTTCCCATTCCTGAAAATTACCAGGTAGCGACTATTGAATAAAAACAGTGTCCTTGGGACTCAAGACTTCAAGCCACAGATGTTCTGCGACTCTTTGCCTCCTTTTACAAAGGTTCCTGTTGTTCCTTGATTTTTTACAAGTCCCAGAAAAAAAAAAATTCTTCCCAGACAAAAACATTACAAAAACAGTTGAAACTCAGCGATTATTTAGTCCCCTCATCTGGTAAACGCAGACACTTAGGCCAGTGCGTGCATCCGAGGCCCTGTCCTATAGCCTATCATTTCTTGTTCTGTCACCTGTAACATTTCTTACTTTTCCCTGCCTGAGGTGCTGGACGTTGTAAAGAGGGAAAAAAATGGGAACAGAAAAACAGATATCTTTGATAATACTCAGGGCTGGGAGGGTCATGAATCCGAGAAGATCCTGCTCTGTTCTCTCACGTTCGTCACGTTTAATGTTTCTGGTTCTTTTGCTATATAATGGGGGTAGCAATCAATTTGAACTGGATTCTGGCCTGTCTGAAGAATTCCGATGGACCTCTGAGAGCAGGAAGGGAGAAAGCGATGCATTCAGTACAAGGATCCTCCATGGAGTTGCCTAATGCGGCTTCTCTGCAGTCATGTGACCTGAGGATGGTAACCAGCCCAGTGCGCTCCCTCTCTAAGGCAATCATTACTAAGACTCTATTCACTTTCACAGAGTCCCCACAGGGTCCTCCAGGGAGTGTCTCTGTTGATTTGAGGGCAAGGAGGACAGAGGGAAGTGGGTTTCACCTCTAGAGACAGGCGGGGACCCTTCAGCTGAACGATTCTACCAAGGTTGGCTGAGAAGCCAGTTTGGCGGAATGTCAGTAATGCCCCTGGGGGTGGGCACCCCGTGATTCACTGCCTGGAAACTCCAAGAAGGCAAACTGGCTTGCAGGATCCCAGCAGGCATCTTCTGTAGTGGCTGCTGTTGCTTTTCCGTGTGCTCTGCACCCTTCCTTCACAGATCAAGACCCTGCCTTCTCCCGATGATTCTAACAGGGCTACGGGTCAGGCCTGACCTGCTACAGCAAGGGCGTGTGACTCAGGATGATCAATGAGACATTCCAGACCGTTCGTGGGCATGAGTCCCGTGAAGGGTCAACAGAGTTGCTTTGCAGAGTCACGGAGGGAAAGA
>NW_006774696.1:832361-859191 GCF_000442215.2 Lipotes vexillifer
GGAAAGAGGGCCTCTCTTTTCAATATGGGATCATGTGTGCTAGTCACTCTTAGGTTCCCTTGCTTTGATTTCTTCATAGCATGTTTTCCTGCCTGAAATGACCAGTTTGATCATTTGTTGTGTTGTTTGAAATCTGTATTCTGCACTAGAATGTAAGGTGGGGAGAGCAGGGCCTGCATTGCCTGGTTTTCCACGTATAACCCGTGCTTGGAACAGTGCCTGGTCCACAGCAAGCGTGCAACATGTATTTGCTGAATGACGAAGCTCTACATACTGGCTGGGGAGGCTGCCAGAAGTCACCCTGCCATGACAGAGAAAGCAGAGGCAGGAAGAAAGCAGGATAGAGGGACAGAGAGAGAAGGAGAGGGAGTGAGGTCTTATGTCATTTGAGCTCCCATATCTAACTGCGTCAATGCAGAGGGCAGGATACTGAGCCCTCGCATACTGAAATGTACGGAGGAATAAACCTGGCTAAGTGTTCTATCAATCATACTATATCTACTTTAGTGCATTTATTAATATTATTTAATGATAACAATAATTTTAACTAAAATAACTCATAAAATGAACAAAGGACTTAAAAAGAGCCCTGCATTATTATTATTATTAACCCAAAGTACAAAATAAATACATGTGAGTCCTTGGGGTTATGAATACATGATTTAAGAAATGAATATAATTGGGGGAAAGAGACAAATCTCCCTAGAGAAGAACCCCAGTGATGTACGTGGATTCTACCCCCTCCCAGGAAGTGAAACTTAATCTCCTCACTTCCAGTGTGGGGTAGATAAGTGACTCACTTCCAAAAACGGAAGAAGGGAAGGGAAACACAGTGACTCTACAGTGGAGAAGCCTGAAAAGACCACCTTAGCGAAAGAAAGGTGGTTAATAGCATCCTTAGTAGTAACGTGTGGCACAGTACATGCCTTGGCAGTATCAAGGCCAGCCATGAAAAAACAAAGACAGACTGAGAAACTGTCAGAGACCGAAGGAGACTAAGGAAGCAGGACGTGAATGGAAAAACTGGTGAAATGCAGCTGAAGCCTGACGTTTAGTAATAGCAATACACCAAGGTTGGTGTGTCAGTTTTGACAAGTTCACCATTGTTACATGAGACGTTAACATCAGGGGAGACTGGATGGGGCACGTGGGACTCTACGTACTACGTTTACAACTTTCCTGCAAGTCTAAAATTCTTCCAAATAAAAGTGTATATTAAAAACACAAACCAGTTTTACAAAGAAACGAGAGGCTGAGAATACTAGTAACACAAGCTTTTGGGACCAGCAAGAAAACAGCTGAGCTGACACTTCTGCTCCCGATATAAGCTCTTCTTTAGCTACATCTCCAAGTAGAGAAATGCCCATCTAATTAGATCTGACGAGAAGTTGGTTAGAAAAAAATTAAATCCTCAAGACTATTTCAAAAACCATTTATAACCATGATCGTTACGGAAGAACTTCACCCCAAGTGTGTATTATGCCTTGAGATATTACTTAATGTTAGTACAGACATGCGTGATTAGCAAGACATTTAAAAACAAAGCATCCAGGATATAAAGACGAGCCTCCATAAATTTCGGATGACGTTTAAAGTCTTGTGATAGTCAGTCTTGAAATTTACAATGTTTCACTAAACCCCATGAAAAGAGTTCTGCAGTCTCTTTGGAGATTTCATACATCAAAATGAAAGATAATAAAATCCAATAAGGAGAACACTTGTGTTTCCTGCCTTGGCAAAAAATGGCTGGAAAAACACACAGAAGATAATCTGGTAACAAATGAAGTAAATTCCGGGGTCAGCAAATGTTATAGGAAGAGTCCTAGAAAACAAATGACGAAAGCCTGGAGAAACTAGTATTAAAACAAATTACATGGGTGATTTGCTATAGAGTTAAATCCAAGTACAGAGGATTCTGACACGTGTCATCTTATGCTATTTGCAAGACTCTGTTTAGAAAATGAAATACACAAAGAACAACTTTTCAGTGAGCACTAAAGGAAAGATGTCCTGGGGAAGTGATATTCTGAGCAGTGAATTCCTACTTCAATGATGGTAATGCTTTATGGAGCATGCATATGTGGAATGACTGAAGGTACAGCTGCTTTAGCTGGAATAACGAAAGGATACCAAGAAGAGTTACAGAGGGAGTGCCCCACACTGAATTCCTTTACTGTATCACTGATAACGCAAGTTTGCAACAAAACACTGGAAGCCAGTGTGCATTAGTACTATTAGATGTCGTTGATTTGGTTAACTTTATAAAGACAAGACTGAAAATATAGAATTTTTACAATACTTTCTAAAGACATGAGGAATGACAATGAAAATCTTCTGTCCAACATAGAGCTTAGCTGGTTAACTCATGGCAAAGGACTTATAATAAATGGCATACGTAAAGATGATTTATGTATTTCTGTTTTTATGAAAAAATGGTTGTCGGTGGTATGCTATCTCATGCTTTTGGGAAAAAACACACACACCTGAATCCGACCCTTCAATGTAAAGGTGATGAATGGAAAAGTAACTACTTTTACAAAGAACCTGTAATATAGATGGAACTTTTAGAAATAAATATTTGAAATTGTTTTCCTCATTATAGGGATTTTTAGGCAAAAATGTTGTTCCCTATCAAATCCCTCATTTCCACATTCCCAGAAACTTCAGTGGTTTGATGTCCATAATTACCAAATACTGCTTAGTTGATGGTCCCCTCTCTCAGAATCCTTTTCCTTCTTAATAGAGCCCAGATTATCCAGGGAAATGTTTCTTAACAGTGGGCTTCTAAAGAACCTGTTCCACAGGGCATTCCATGGTCATGGTTCTGGGTGTTGACATAGAATACGTGGGGGAAATGCTGGGGAGTCAATAAAATCGATCAGATTTCCTTGCTGCAGGATATCGTAATAGGGTATCTGGTACAGTATGTGGTACACGGAACTCCTCTCTCCCCACCCCTCCCCAGCTCTCCTCTGTTTTAAAGAAATCTCCCTAACAGTTCTTAGAACTGTTTAGATTCGTACTCCACAAAGTGCTATTATTGCAGGGCGAATTCTCCGGAGCCATGGCCTTGCTTCTAGGGATCTTGTTGATGTTTCCAGGAATAAATGCAGCTGAACTTCATCAGCTATGCATAACCAAGCCAGTGATGGATAACTTAAATCAATAACAACCAAAGGAGTTCAGTTCTAAAAATGACCACATAAGCCAAGAATGGGTGAGTGTTGAGGCAAAGACAAAAGACTAAAGCTTAAAGCACCCAAAGTCCCCTCCACTGAGCGGGTCGTTCTCCAGCACAGTATCAGGGCACGAGATGATGAGACACACACCAGTGCTTAACCCTGGGCAAGCCGTTTCCCCTCTGTGGGTTCCTGTTTCCGGTCTGTGAAATGGGAGCACTGGAATGGATGAGCAAGAAGATCCCTTGTTTACAGGTTTTGCCTGTAAACCAGCTGACTGAAAATTACCCCAAGAGAGTGGGAACAATACTGACAGATTATTAATAATAAGAATTCAAAAAGAGTCATGTACCCCAATGTTCATTGCAGCACTATTTACAATAGCCAGGACATGGAAGCAACCTAAATGCCCACTGACAGATGAATGGATAAAGAAGATGTCGTACATATATACAATGGAATATTACTCAGCCATGAAAAGGAATGAAATTGAGTTGTTTGTAATGAGGTGGATGGGCCCAGAGTCCGTTATACAGAGTGAAGTAAGTCAGAAAGAGAAAAACAAATACCACGTGCTAACGCACATATATGGAATCTAAAGAATCGGTACTGATGAACCTCGTGGCAGGGCAGGAATAAAGACGCAGACGTAGAGAATGGACTTGAGGACACAGGGAGGGGGAAGGGGAAGCTGGGACGAAGTGAGAGAGTGGCATGGACATATATACACTACCGAATGTAAAACAGATAGCTACTGGGAAGCAGCCACATGGCACAGGGAGATCAGCTCGGTGCTTTGCGACCACCTAGAGGGGTGGGATAGGGAGGGAGGGAGATGGAAGTGGGAGGGGATATGGGGATATAAGTATACCTACAGCTGATTCACTTTGTTATAAAGCAGAAACTAACACACCATTGTAAAGCAATTATACTCCAATAAAGATATTAAAAAAATAGTAAGAATACTAGGCATAACAGATACATACTACTGTATATAAAACAGATAAACAACAAGGACCTACTGTATAGTACAGGGAGCTATTTATATTCAGTATCTTGTAATAACCTATAATGGAAAAGAATCTGAAAAAGAATATATATATATATATTCAGTTTTGCTGTATACCTGAAACTAACACAAAACTGTAAATCAACTATACTTCCATTAAAAAAAAACACACAAAAAAACAAACAAAAAAGAATACTAGGCTTACTACATGTCTCATAACCCCGTACTAATATATCACCCCTTTTCATCTTTACATCTCCTCTATAGAGTGATTACTGCCCCACTTTCTCAGAAGACGACAAGGTGAAGAGAGGGTAAGTAGCCCAGCGACAGCCCTGCAGCCTAGCCCACAGTGGGCACTCTGCAGTTTGTTGGGTGAATGGGCGATTCCCAGGTATGAGCCCTAGAGCGATGGTGCCAAAAGACAGACTACTTGGACAGGGGCCAGCTGCCTCATATTTAATCCCAGAACTCCTTGGGTTTACCAGCCGCAGCGGTGCCCAGAGACAAGAAAACACTTCCAGTCCTCGGACTTGGGTCATGCAATGAAATCAAACAGGCACTGGCCTGAAGTAAAGAGAGGTCTGGTTGGAAGGCAGTAATTCTGAATTTTAGATCTTCCCCAGAGCAACTGTTTTTCCTTCCTCAATCCATCCTAATCCTCCAAAATCAACCTTACCATTCATCATTCTTAGTACCCTCTCTCTGCCTTCCCCTGCCTCATTTTTCACTGCAGCCAGCTTAGCTATGGCAAGCTCAACACGCTAATACATGGTGGCCCCCCCCACCCCGTCTTCCACAAAAGATGTGAAATCTGACACCTCTCTAAGTATTATAAAATGTTTTAAAACTTGAGTTATGTGCTACTCCTTTTATGCAAATGCTACAGATTGCCTCTGGAACACACATCATTTCCCCATATGGATGGCAGGTTTTCTCTTGGTTTTCCTCCTCTCCTTTAGGGTTTTTCTTTCAAGTGCACGCAGCTCCCAATTCAAAAATTCAGGCTCCGTGCCTGCTGCTTCAAATTTGCATGTTCTTTCAAGGAGAGAACGTTAGATTCAGGGTCTCTGTTCTGGAGTTAGCCCTCAAAAACGCACTTAATTTAAAGAGGGCTCACACAGATTAATCCTATGGAATCATTATCTCACGTAAAATACTTTCCTGGGAAAATACGTTCAGGTGGGAACTCAGCCCCAAGTCAGTAGAAAGAACCTTGGACTGAGAGTAAGACAGACACGAGTTTGAATTTCAGCTCTGTCGTATTGAGCTGTGGGATTTGGGGCAAGTAAGTGACTAATCTGTACGATTCTTAATTTTCTGATTTATAAAACAGACTGAACAATATTCACCCTGTGAGATTTCTGTCAAGATTAAGTGACACCATACTTGGAACACCATTCCCACCCAACTGACCTGGAATATGCCATTTCATCTTTTGGGGTCCGGGTCACAGGACCAGGACCCCAAAGGATGAGATGTGTTTCCTGTCAATCCCAGAAAGAGATCAGTACATTCTGGGCAGCTGTTTCTGTAGCAATGGCGTGGTCCCTGTTGCTTGCCTACCCAGCATCCGGTTTACTCTTTCTAACTTGCATGTGAGTTTCCACTCCCCATTCTCCAGGGCTCTAAGTAGGGGAGGGACGGAGGGAGGACTGGGGAGAGGGCCAGCCTGGGTGGATGTGAGGGCAGAAGATGAGGAAGCAGCAGAATCTGGATATCAAGATTCAGCTCAGACCTCCTACAGAGATCCCTCCAAGATACAGGCTGCGTCACGCTCCCAACTAGACAGGGCTCCTGCAGCTGCCCTCAGCCCCCTTCACTTCCCTGCTTCACAGCACTTAGCAGGCTGCACTGGGATTTTCTGTTTCCTTACTGGTTAATTCTAAATAGTCTGTGACCTTCCCAAGGGCAGGAACCATGGCTTACTCAGCCCTGGGCTCCAGTAACTCTCACAGACCTGAGGACTGGACCCACTGCTTGCCACTTCCTGGCCATCACCCACTGTTTCTGACCAGGGCTTCCTTCTCTAACAAACAGTCTACTAAAGACTCAAGGGCTAGACACGATTTCCTGGAATCTCTCGCAATCTCCCGGCTCTAAGCCAGCACACAGCTTCTTTGCTGGTCTCCTGAGTCTGCACTCCTGGTGAAGGAATAAAAAGCTGCTCCTTTGGGTCCTTCTCTTTTAATTTAAGACTCAGCCAGGGAAGACTGAGTCATCAAGGTTTAGGACTGAAGAGAAAAAAATGGAGGTCTTTGAAACATAAAAGACTGAGGTAAGGTCAAGTGCATTTCTATGGAGCACTCAAGGGGCCTGGCTGAGAACGGGGCCAAGAATAATGGCCTCCATTTTATCAAGGATTTTGTAACTGAGGCTGAGAGGTTAAGTGAGTTACTCAAGTCCTTCAGCTGGTAAGAGGTAGAACTGTCAGAATTTACAGGATTGCTTGGCTCCAAAAGCCTAGATATTTCTTCTGCCTCCTCAGTGAAACCACTCCTCCCCTTAGATGTTCTCTTAACCTATACTCAGCACAAAGTTGTCAGCTGACACCCAGGGCAGGCTAGATGCCAAGGCTGGTAAACTCCTCTCTGGCACGAAGTGGGAGCCTGTGTGTGGCTACACCTGAGCCCTATGTTATCAGGAGGGAGCTGTGTTTGTTACCAAATGTGTTTTTATGCCACTTCAAATGTAACTGGAAATGAAATTAAACATTCTTTGAATTAGGTGAGAGTTGTTATTTCTACGAAAGGCAAGATAAACGTTCTGGAACAACTCGATAAAAAGAAGTTCCTAAAAAAAAAAAAAAAAAATTGGCTGTCGGATTGGCCATGGGTGAGATGACTATATAAGAGTGAGGGAAATGCAAAAGTCCAGGACTGCCCTTCACTTGCTTTATGAGAGTCCTTAAGTTCCTGCTCAACTTGACCCCGAGAACCACAGAGGACACAGGTGGAGAGTCACTTAAGTGACCTTACAGCACAATCAGCCACAAAAAGACCTGGCCCTGGATTTGCCCCAAAGGACAGTCAAGGTTAATACAGTTTTATAAGTCTTGCTTAAATTGACGTTTTCTATCAGCTGACCCAGCACAGGTCCCTGTGGATCCCACAGGTGAGCTTCTTAGACTGGCTACCCTTTGGGGCAACAGAGTGTGAGTTGATGGAGAGCAGAGCTCAGGGTACCCTGGATACTCCCCAGGGAGGGACATAATAACTAGCAAACAGGAGGTTCCTTCATAGACGTTGAACACAATGAAAAAAAGTGGGGGAGGAAGAGAAGAAAGGAAATTAAGAAGAAAGAAAACAACAAAGATACACCTTTCCCTGGACTCTGAGGCCCAGGTTGGCCTGGAGGGACCTACAGATATGCTCTGTTCTTGGACCAGCTCTTCATCAATGTCCAGACCCTGATATGACCCAGAGGGTGGTGCTCAGGCCTTCCAGTCTCTCTCCCTCATCCCCTAAGCCTCTCCCCACCTCCAGGGCAGCTCCCCTTTCATATACTGCCTGTATTTTAGGGTTCTGTGTCAGATTTTGTTAGATAAGCTGTCAGTGATAAAATGACTTCTTTTTTTAGGTTTATCTAAGAAGATATGGATTAAACTTGGTTTAAATCTATCTTCATGGTTTTGTCATTTGATGGAAACTCCTCTATTCACATATAGAAGAGGCTGCCAAAGAGGGTTCACAAATTATTTCGTTTGATAGGTTCAAAGTGACAATAATTAAGCAACACTAAGCAATGCCAAAGAGGCACAGCCATCTGCTATACCAGCACCTGAACTCTACGTGACCAATGGCTTTGTCTGTTTAGTTTCCTGTGGCATCACTAGGACCTGTAACCGTACCTGGCATATAGTAATCACTCAATAAATACGGCAGCATGAACACATTGGTATGTACGTGGTGGGCAGATGGGACATACACTTGGAGACCAAGCTTTGTTGGCATCTACAAAACATAGAAGTTGAAAGTTTGCAAATGAAGAGTCTCCTCTAATTTATGAAGCTTTTTCTTTTCCTTTTTGTGGCTGCCAATTTAGAGGTGCTCAGAAATCATGCCAAATATACTGGCTTATGACTGGTTTCTTTAATGAAACTCATACTAATCCTCCTAAAAACAATCAGCTTCATAGGACACTTGCCAAGGTCCCCCCACCCCCAGATTTTATTTATTTATTTATTTTATTTGTATTTATTTTTGGCTGTGTTGGGTCTTCGTTGCTGTGTGCGGGATTTCTCTGGTTGTGGAGAGCGGGGGCTACTCTTTGTTGCAGTGCGCAGGCTTCTCATTGCGGTGGCTTCTCTTGTTGAGAAGTACAGGCTCTAGGCGCGTGGGCTTCAGTAGTTGTGGCTCGCGGGCTCTAGAGCGCAAGCTCAATAGTTGTGGCGCACAGGCTTAGCTGCTCCGCGGCATGTGGGATCTACCTGGACCAGGGTTCAAACTCGTGTCCCCTGCACTGACAGGCGGATTCTTAACCACTGCGCCATCAGGGAAGCCCCAGATTTTTTTTTATTGTGGTAAAATATACATACAATTTACCATTTTAACCATTTTTAAGTGTATAGTTCAGTGCCCTTAAGTACATTCACATTGTTGTACAACCATCACCGCTATCCATCTCAACTTTTTCATCATCCCATACTCAAACTCTGTACCCATTAACTCCATATTCTCCCCTCACCCCAGCTCCTAGTAACCTTTATTCTACTTCCTGTGTCTATGAATTTGAGTATTTTAGTTATCTCATATAAGTGGAGTCATACAATATTTGTCCTTTTGTGTTTGGAGTATTTCACTTAGCATGTCTTCAAAGGTCATCCACGCTGTAGGCTGTCAGAATTTCCTTCCTTTTTCAATGCGGCCTGCCAAGGTTTTTAGTTGCACTGATTTTTGTGGAAGTTTATTGTTTTTCTTTTTGATATGAAAATAAGACTTGAGGGCTTCCCTGGTGGCGCAGTGGTTGAGAGTCCGCCTGCCGATGCAGGGGACGCGGGTTCGTGCCCCGGTCTGGGAAGATCCCACATGCCGCGGAGTGGCTGGGCCCGTGAGCCATGGCCGCTGAGCCTGCGCGTCCGGAGCCTGTGCTCCGCAACGGGAGAGGCCACAACAGTGAGAGGCCCGCATACTGCAAAAAAAAAAAAAAAAAAAAAAAAAAAAAAAAAGAAAAGAAGACTTGAGCTTTTAAGTCTACTGTGCCACTGCCTAGTCAAACAATGCCATTTGTTATGAGGACACATGGCCTGACTTCAATCTGTCACCATTTGCCCGCTGGTAGCTGGTGGAGTGCTTTCTGCAGGAAGTCATCCACGTCTCAATTTTTGACCAATTACATCCAAGCCCTAGACTGTAAAATAGGTGTTACTTCAAGTTTACAATATGGTGCCAAAGTGTTTTCCCAATTTGGTTGTATACATTTACACTCACATCAACAGTACAGGAGAGTTCCTACTGTTAAATGAGACTTCATTAGTACCACTTTTTCAATTACTTGTGGTCTTAATTTTCACTTCCCTGATTAACGAAGAGGTTGTATATCTTTTCAAGTGTTTACTGGCCATTTTCTTTGCAATTCTGTGAAATGAATTTATATTTTACACATTTCTCTTAAAATTTTTTGTATACTTGGTTTACTAGTCCTTAGTTGTATATGTTGAAACTTATTTTTCTTTTCTCTTTTTGATGCCACTTTGATGGAGTTATTAATTTCAACGTGGTTGAATTCATTGACCCTTTCATTTATGATATATGCTTTTGGTGTTTTCCTTATTCTAAGGTCATAGGCTAATTTCCTAATGTTTAAAAAATCAACATTTAATTTGGCCTTTCACTTTGAAGTCTCTAATCCATCGGAGTAAGTTTTGTATATGGTGTGAGACAGGGACCCATTTTCAGTTTTTCCTGATTATCGTACATAATCAGGTGTCTCAACACCATTTACAGAAAATTACATCCTTTCTCCAATGGCCAGCAATGCCACCTTGTCATGTATCAAATTTCCATAAATGTGTGGGTGTTCGTGGGCACCCTACTGTTTTCTTTTAATTATTTAGCAGAACCGTAAGCAAATGCTCAGCAAAAGTTTGCTGTAGGTTTTCAGTAGATTCTGTTCATAAGAGGTTTTGTCACAAATTAATATTTAATTTTATCAAATAATTTTCCTGCATCTATTTAGATAATCAGATGGTATTTCTCCTTTAATCTATTAACACGCTAAATGACACTTGTGGATTTTTTTTCAATGTTAGATCACTCTCGTATTTCCTGGAATAAACTCAACTTGGCCATGATGTATGATCTATTTTTTATACATGGCTGGATTCAGTCTGCTAATATTTTGCTTAAGATTTTTACATCAGTAATCCTGAATGAGATAGGCCTGTAATTTTCCTTTCTTGTAACCTCCTTGTCTGGTTTTGGTATCAAGGATATCCTGGCCTCACTGAATGAGTTACAAAGTGTTTCTCTTTTCCTATTCCTTGGAAAAGTTGACTAAAAACTGGAAATGCCTTTTGATTAAAAAAAAAAAAAAAAATTGGTAGAACATCTTCTCACTATCTATCTAGGGGTACTATTTTCTTTGTAAGAAAGTTTAATGACTAGAAAATAATCCAGACTTCATATTTTTTTAAGTCAGTTTTGATAAACTATACATTTCTAGGAATATGTTCCTTTCACAGTTTTCAAATTTATTGACATAATTTTGTTCACAGTATTCTCTTATTATCTCCTATAACTCTGCTTTATCTCCTAGAGAGAAAGTTCCACATGTGAGAGGCTTTTGTTTGCTTTAATCTTTGTTGTATTCCTAGAACTCGGAAGAATCACTGGGCTCAAAAACATTCAGAGATTGAGTAAATGAATCTGCATTTATATCTTCTTGGTGAACTTTTTGTTTTTAAGTTGTGACCATCTCTGTACCTACCAGTGCTTTGTCTGATATCAAGACAGTCACCCAGTTTTATCTGGGATGATATCTGCCTGATATTCTTTTCCCATAATTTTACTGTCAACCTTTCTGGGTAGTTTTGTATCAGGCATGTCTCTTATAAATAGCATATGTTGAATACTGCTTCCTAGTCAACCTGACAACCTATCTTCTCACTGGCAAAATTAGTTTGATTATTGATATATCTGGACTTATTTATATCGTTTTGATTTCTTGTTCTCTATTTCCCCCTTCTTTTTCTACGCTCTTATTTATTTTTCTTTCCTTGCATCTAATTCTTCTTTTAAACGATTGAGGTGTTTTGGTTGGTTATTTTGGTTTTTCTTATTCCATTCCACCCCACCCATTTTTTCCAGTTCTTTTAGAGCTTAACCTTGAAATGTTAGCATGCATACCTAGCTTAGCAGCTAAATTTAATATCTCATCCCCCTCCTCAACAAAGCAATGACCTCAAAGAGTACTTTAATTCTCATCACTTCCCTCCTGACTTGCATGATGTCACTGCCTGATAATTTAGGTATAATGTTTTTAAACAAACAAATTACATTATTATTACTACTATTGCTATCATTTAGAAACTGTTCAGAGTTTCAATACATTTCTAATTTGTTTGTTCAACATTCCTTTTTGAATCTGAGATCATTTTCCAAAGGATTCCAAAGTACATTTTCCTTTGGATGTTTCTCTGCATAAGTATTTTGGTGGTAAATTCTCTTTGTTTTTACTCATCTGGATATTCCTCTCTCATGTTTGAAAGATTGTTTTGCTAGGTATACAGTGTGTTGTTATTGTCTCTCAGCACATTGAAGATATTCTTTCTACTCTTTTCTGGCTTTTGCCATTGGAACTCTCATCACACATGTGGAATTTCTTTGTAGAGAATCTGTCTTTTCTCTTTGGCTATTTTGAAAATCAACTTTCTTTAGGGTGCTGCAATTTCACTACTGTAAGTCTAAATATAGCTTTCTCTTTACACTGCTTGGTAAACACAATCCTTCTTGTATCTATGGATACCTTTTAACAGTTCTGAAAAATTCCCATTCACCACCCCATCCAATGACGCCTCACTTCCAATTTTCTCTTTATCTCCTTCTGATAATCTAATTAGACATATCCCAATACCTTAACTTCCCTTTATTTTTCTACCTCTTTTTTTCAGTGTGAGTGTTTTTGGGTAATTTCCTTAGATATTTCTTCCTGTTCACTAAGTCTCTCTTCAGCTGGGTCTAATCTACTGCTTAACACATTTATTTAATTTATAATTTCAATAATTATATTTTTCACTTCTACAAGTCCTAGTTGATCTAAATAGGCCTATTCATCTTTGAGAATCTCTTGTTCCTCTAACCTACTTTCAATATTCTTTTTTTATTTTTTATACAATACAAATGCTTATATTATGTTTCACGCCTGATGAGTCTAATACTTGTGGTCTTTGAGGTTTAATTCTATGGTCAGTTTCTGCCCTCTCTCATGGTAGCTTACTTCCTTGTGTGTTCAGTGATAACTGACTGAGAACTCATTTTTCTAGAAACTCCACCTGAAGGATTCTGAAGTCTTGTTTTTGAGAGTATTCTTCAAGATCAGATTTCTGTTTGTTTCTCCCAGGGGTCTGGAAATTTTTCATTTTTTTCTTTGTATTTCTGCCCTACACATATAATTTTAGCTCCCCAAATAATATGAGCACAGGCTTGAAATTAGGAATTCTCAGGGGAAACATTTCTCCCCTATTCCACCAAAAGCAAAGAATGAAAGAGGCAACAATCTCTGCTGTTTCCTCCTATACTATGGGTTTTTAAACTGTTTATCTACTGAGGATATCACTCTTCATGGATCCTGACTTTATGCCAGGGTCTTCTAATTGTGTTTTTTCGTGTTGGGGCCCAAGTTCCCACACATAGCATTTCAACAGAATGGCTATACGTATGGGTTGCCTGATTTTGATTTAGGCCTATTATCCCAGTGCAACCCATGGTAGCATTCCCTTGTTTGAACAATAATTATACAGGCTCCCAGACACCAAGGATAAGCAAATACCCAGCAAATGTCAGATGCAGCTGCTTTTTGCTTATCATTCTGAAGTCACACTTTATTACTGTTTTTTGGCCTCTGCTTATTACTTCATTTAATTTATGAACTGATCAGCTATGCTTTCAAAACATTAAAAAAAATTTTATGCAGCATTTTTTAGGTGTCCTTTATAGGGTTGGTTTTATTTTCCTCCCCTTTGAACTTTTAGTTTATGATATTCTTGGAAATATTCCTGTGCATTTCATCTATTTTCCTTATGTCTAACAAATACATGACATATTGAAGGAATTTCATAAATGCCGATTTGAAGAATGAATAATGCAGGTACTTCTGTTTTAAATATTTTGCAATGAACTTCAAGTGCGTTAAAAAACAGTTCTTTATTTTTGACTCTGTGATTTCACTCCTGAGAAGGTGTGAACTTTGAGCTGTTCAATATTTATATTTGTGAAAGTTTGAAAACAACTAAGGTAACCAGAATGGCTAAGCAATGGAAGAATACAAAATTCCATGTCAATTGTGACTATAAATAAGACATAATATGCACATAATGCGGATATGGACCAGAAACCAATAAGAGAAGCCTGACTTGTTAGAAAAGCAAGGTTTGGGTCCCTTTTTCCTTTGTATAACTTGCAATTATTGTTACCACATCGTCACCTGGGCAATGGGTATAAATTTTTTTTTTTTTTTTTTTTTTTTTGCAGTACGCGGGCCTCTCACTGTTGCGGCGCCTCCCGCTGTGGAGCACAGGCTCTGGACGCGCAGGCTCAGCGGCCATGGCTCACGGGCACAGGCGCCCCGCGGCATGTGGGATCCTCCCGGACCGGAGCACGAACCTGTGTCCCCTGCATTGGCAGGCGGACTCTCAACCACTGCACCACCAGGGAAGCCCCTTATTTTTGTTTTTTTGTTTTGTTTTGTTTTTGTTTTTTTGGCATAAATTTTAAATGAAACAAACTCTCTATGGATGCATGTATCTAGTTCTTCTGTTACAGCAAACACACTTGGTGTCAGACAGGCCTGGGTTCAAATCATTAATCTGTCATTTAATAGCTGAGGTCAGTTCTTCATTCTTTCAACCCTTCAAGAATATAGCTAGGGAATTCTGACACACCCCTTAACTCTGGGCTCAGCCACACAGTTACTTTGGCACATAGGATGTCAGCAAAAAGGACCCGGGTTTCCTTGTGTGCCCTAGGGCTTCCTTTTCCACCTCTGCTTTGCCATGAGAACGAGCTAGACTGGCCTGCTGACAGGACACAGGAGACACTGGAGGAGAACCAAGTTGCCCTAGCCACAGCTCCCCCATCTGAAGCTGACCACAGACATTTGGCTAAGCCAGTGAATATGAGACAACCATCCAGTCAACCTGTGGACTCATCAACTAAATACATGGTTGATGATTTAAGCCCCTATTAGAATAGTTTGTTACGCAGCATTATCTGTGGCAGTAGGTAACTGATACACACACCTCTTCTTCTTTGTCTATCTCCTGTCAGGCCTTACCACTGTGTTTGGTATTTAGAGACCAATGATAAAGGCTTTTCTGTCACTGTCCTTTCTCCCTGCTGGCATCTCACCTCATCCACAACTATCATAGCATCTGTCATATTTTTTTACATTTATTTCCTTACATGTTTCTCTGCTCCACTCTGCCAAGAATGATTTGAAAGTAGAAAATAAGTTATTCATATCCATATCTACAGCACCTGGCACAAAGGAGGCCCTCAATAAATGTTTTCATTTGAATTAAATGACTGGATTTGGGGAGCCAACATGAACCAAAACAGCCAGCAGCAGGTAGCAGGAAGAATAACCACACAAGCTGGTTCTTGTGCTGGGAGGCCTGATGCTTTCCAGGGCAGGGTTGGGGAGAACAAAACAAAGAATAAAAGCCCATTCTTTTTGCTCGTCTGCGCCCTTCTCTCTCTCTCTCACCACACTGCACACAAAGATCCGAGCCAATCATCCCCCTGAAGGGCGCTGCCCCATCCAGCTTCCCTCTGCCACCGCCCACCAGGGCCTTCCTTACCCTACCTTTAGATCAGACACGTCTCTGTAGCACTGCTCAGAGCGGGTGTGGTCTGACAGCTGCACATTCCAGAAGCAGGGGAGCTGATACACGAGGAAGGGGTTTTGTTTGATGACAGCGTTGAAAATATCCTAGGGGATAAAAGCCAGAGATACAGTCAGAACAGTCAGATGGGCTCAGCTTGTGATGCTGGCTCTTGAGGCACCACATCTCCCGTGCAATCTCTCTTGAGCCTCTGGCTCGGAGCACAGGCTCACTTGCACTGCAGGGCATTTCCCTTGCCTTTTATCTCTAGAAACCAAGCAGTCATGTTTGGATAGAGAGGGGGGAATGCCCCACGCTGACTTGAAGCTCACGGGTCTTGCTGGTCTCAGTGAGCACCGTTCAGCAAAGGGGGCAGACACGGAGCGTCTTTTCCACCCGAGCCAGCATAAAATAAATGAAGTCACTTTTCCGCCCCTCTTCTCACCTCACCGAGGAACCCTGTGTTATCCATCCCGAGCCTTCTGGAGAGGAAACTGCGTGATGACAGGTTGCTCTCCTTATTGAGGGGCTGAGACAAATTATATATCCTGCTTCAGCAGCATTCCCTGGGGCGTTGGGCAGACTCGATGATGGATGCAACCTGGGATTCCTGCGGGCCAGGGTGCCTGTGCCCGTGCCTCGCATTTCCAAATCCAACTCTGACTTTTCTAGGGAGGCTTTACTTCTTTCCAGCTCTTCTCCAGGCTCTTGCACCAGCCAGGCCACACATATTAACTAGCTGCTGACAGGTGGTGTCGGGAGGTGAATTATGGGCCTTCGCAGAAGGCGATGGCTGAATAAACTATCCTCATTGGACATGGACAGGCAATTGCTAGCTTTTGGGGACACACTCAAGTCATTATGACCTGACTTGAAATACGATGATGGAGGACAATTTTCCCCTCAGGTTTAAAACAGCTACCTGGGTAATTTTTAACTCATTCATTATACCACATCTCACGTTTGAAAAAGGGAAATTAGTTTCTGGACGCTTGGGAAATACAGAATAATAACAATGCTAAAAAAAATAGTAAACGAACACCACAGAGTTTCTTGTTTCCTCCACATTAGAAAACTTTGCAAAAATTCAACAAATCAGACAACTGAATGTTGAACAAAAACAGGGAGAGTGAGCTTGCTTTTTGGTTAAACAGGAAAGGATAAAATGCAGAGAACCCAGACAAGTCGTCTTTACATTTCAAGATGGCCATTTATACCATGGGAAACTCATAATCTAGATGTGTGACCCTGGTAGATTCAACGTCAAAGGCTCAGGCCTCTGTGTTTCTTAGCCAGAATGAGAAATGGGGTTTTAATGAATTTATGTTAATAGTTTGGTGGAATTCATGGGCTTTTTCAGATTGCCTGGATTAAAAGCTGGTTTCACCAGCCAAGGAGGTCTGTCCCTTCTATTTAAATGCATTTCCCTTGAGGGCGGGGTCATAGTATAGGATCTAAGCAAAAGGCTTTGCTTCAAAAGTTAGATTCTATTTGCCAGAAAGGAAAATGGAATCTTGTCTGGGAAATATGCCTTGGTATTCTGGAATCTCAGGGGGCAGGCACTAGATATTCTATACCAAGATGAAGACTGTGACCTCCTAACACACCAAATTATCATTTACTTATGACTCTTCTTCAATAAACTATGAGCTCTCTGAGGCCAAGGACTGTGTCCTTCATTTATCTCTGTAATCCCATTTCTGAATATATTCCCTGGCATGCACAGTGTGCAGGGCAAGTCTGTTGAACACGCACACGAACGAACAAGGGGAATGAACTAAGGGGAGAGCTGTCGTCTTAGGCTGGCAAGTACAAGGCAGATCTATCCAAGTAAGCAGTCATACAGACCTGGAAAAATAATGCAAACTCAGCCACTTGCAAGTTTGAGAACAGCAGCAGGGTGCTCAGGAATAACCGTACCTTCTAAGCCGCCTACTTACCTGATCAGCTAAGGATGTGGAGAGCATGCCCATCAACTCCCTCTCTGCAGTCAGCCTCCACATCTGCTCCCACTTCATCTTCCGCAGCTTATCCAGAAGCAGCAGGATCACCCCTAGACAACAGTATAGGATGGAAGAGAGGAAAAAACGACAGTAAGAGAGACAGCCAGGCATGCCTGTCTACGTGTTTTGGAGATGAACACACCTGGATTCACTCCAGGCTCCGCCAGGTACTCAGGATGAGACGTTAAACAATCTCTCTGAAATATCCTCATTGTATGGAGAAAATTAACACAGACCTCAGAAGCTGTCCCAAGGACTAAGTGAGATGGGCAAAGGAGCCCAGCACTCCCTGGAGCCTGGATGCTGTTGATGGCTGTACAACAACGTGAATGCACCAAATGCCATTGAACTGTACACTTAAAGATGGTTAAAATGGCATTTTTATGTTATGCTTATTTTACCACCAAAAAAAAAAAAAAAAAAAAAAAAAAAAAAAAAAAGCCTAGCACTGCACCTGACACACAGTACATCACCTGTAAGCACAGGTTCTCTCTTATGTTTTTCTCCAGATATATGACAACCTACCTAGGGTTAGCTGATGGATGGTGTTTATACAACATATGCCATTTGTCTTTACAGAAACAAAGCAGATCCTCTGTGACTTTATTCTGGGTATGTCTTTGCCAATTTGCTTTATACCTACTGATAAGCCATATGAGCTCGTTGCAGTATTCCTGGTTTCAACAGACTTCTTTGGTCCAACAGAATCAACACAGATGGAAACCATGGTGAAGGCTGTGCTGATGCTGGGTGTTCAAGATGGGGCTCCAAGAGCCTTTGGGTTCATAAGAAACTAATAGTCAGAGGCTGCTTCCTCCTCCTTTCCACCTTCTTTTTTTGCGGTTAGTTTTCATGGGGAGGGACCTGAATGAAGGGGGGATTGTCTAGGAAGGGAAATTGCCATTGTATACACCTTTGTATTTTTTAAAATCTTAAAAACAACTAAATGTATTATTCAGGTAAAAATACATTAGTAAAAGTCTAAAAAGAAAAATACATTTTGGCTTAGCTGAATGGCTTAGGAGCAAATGTCTACCACCAGGTCGGTGAGAGCATGCAGAGACAGTACAGAGCACAGAACACGAACAGCCAAGAGAATGTCCCTGCAGGCCACTGCAGTTACTCTGGTGGATGGAATTGTGGCCCTGATGGCCTCCCAAATCAATACTCCTCAGGAAGCTTAGCTCAGCAGAACGGTCAGTGAAGAAAACTCCAGGCAGTTGAAAAATTATCTTAGTTGATACCTAGTGCATTTTCTAAGATCACCGGAAAGAAACTGATTCCCCAAATCACACATACATGTCAACACTGAGACTTTTTTCTACTTACTCCAGTGGCACATACTTGGACAAAAAGTATATTCACTATTCTTTAAAAAAATAAATTTATTTATTTATTTATTTTTGGCTGCGGTGGCTCTTCGTTACTGCGAGTGGGCTTTCTCTAGTTGCGGCGAGCGGGCTTCTCATTGTGGTGGCTTCTCTTGTTGCGGAGCACGGGCTCTAGAGCGCAGGCTCCGTAGTTGTGGCTCGCGGGCTCTAGAGCGCAGGCTTTAGTAGTTGCGGCGCACGGGCTTAGTTGCTCTGCGGCATGTGGGATCTTCCCGGACCAGGGCTCGAACCCGTGTCCCCTGCATTGGCAGGCGGATTCTTAACCACTGCCCCACCAGGGAAGCCCAAAAGTGTATTCACTACTTAGTGAAAGGTGTTTGTTCAGGTAGAGTTGAAATAAAATATATATGGTTATGGGAAGAATAGGATAATACACAGAGATCTGAACTTGTAAGTCAGAAGGGCAAATCATATTTATTGCATATCTCCCTTGTGCTTTGTTAAGTTTTTTTGCACATCGATAAGGTAAATATTGTCATCCTTATTTTGCAGGTAGGGAAACTGAGGGGGGCGGGTGGGTCAGACACTTGAACAGTTCACAGTACAAGAGCAGCTCTACGAGATCCAAACTCAGATCTGCCTGACTCCAAAGCTGGTGCTTCTTCAGCTATACCACACAGACCAGAGCCCCAGCAACGCCTCTGGGAGTTCTGTGACTCGGGCCAAGGCCTCCTCCTTTTCTGACTTTTGGTTTCTACCTGGGTAAAAGGAGGAAAATGCTACTTGCCTTGCAAACGCAGAAAACTGCCACGCCCCCTAGTGGTAGGCTGGTAAATGTTTAACCACCAGCTAGCTCTTCAGGGGAAAAACACCCCAAACCTTGATTTGTAGCGACTGCTGATTGCCATGGTGTAAATACTCTCATTGTGGCCGATTTCCAGCTACTGATGTGATGTCATCAAACAAGCAGTTGGGAAGGACTGAGCACAACTGGCCCTCCTGAGCTAGGGGACTTAGGTCCAGCACACCACTGAAAGTGTTCCCCAAACACAGGAGGAATTTTAGAAATAGCAAATTTCACCACAAGGGTATTATTTGATTGCTTCTTTGGGGGAGAAAGGAAAGAAAAATTGACAGCGTTACAAAACAAGAGAATATAGTGACGGATTCAAGAAAATAGATTCCAGTCACACATATGAAAGAGAATCCCACTAAATCTTATTGCAGAAACTAATGCTAATTAGATTTAGAATTAGGGCTAGATGCTCCAATATATAGAAAAAATGAGGAATGCAGAAACTATAAACAATGACGAAAGATACTTATGCACATTTTGAAGCCTCTGGAGGCATCAATGGTAGATCTATCAGTCTCTGGAGACTGAGCTGAGAATTGATGCTTTTAAATGGTGTTAAGACTTAGCAAGTCCTAAGTGGCAGATGTGACTCCATATGGTTTGCCAGGCTAGTTGAAAAGAGGTGGGGGGATGGTCCAGAACAGAAGACTAAAGGCAGAAATGTAGGGTACTTCTCCCAGTTACCCAACTTTCTCCTTTGTGTGATTTTAATTTAACTTTTAGAAGCATGAACTATTTCAAACTAACAGTAAAGTACCAAAACTAATATGACAAATACCTACCACCCCGATTTAATAAATGTTAATATACTGCCACATTTGCTGTTCATAATAAAATGTCACAGGTAAATGAGAAGCTCCACCATCTCACTGTAGCCCTCCCTCTCCCAAGGGTAACCAGTATCCTGGAGTGACTGGGTTTCATTTCCCTGCATGTTTTTTTAATTTGTATTCTCTATGCATATATTAATAAACAATATATGGCATTTTCAGTATGTTTCACAGTGCATATTTTCTACTCTAACTTACCTTTTCACCCAATGTTATGGTTTTTAAGAGTTAACCATGTTACGGTTTCAGCATCTAGTTTATTCATTGTAATCGCTTTATTCATTCCTTGTATAGCTGCACCACAGTTTACTTGTGCATTCCACTGCTGAAGGACATTTTGGCTGTTTCCCATGTTTCTGTTCTTATAAACAATGCTGCAATAAACATCCTAATCCCAATTCATTGGGCACACTTCCGAGCGCTCAGCTGGGGTACAGCCTCCCATGTTGTACAAGGATTGCTGTGTTGATGGTGCTATTTGTCTTGAAACATCTTGAATTGCCTCATCTTCCTTTTCTCTTACAAATTAGGCCATCACAGAGACTCATGGAGTCTACATTTAAAGTGCCTTTCACATCTCTTCTTTTACTCACTCAGTCAACAGTTATTTACTGAGCACCTACTATGTGCAACCTAACTGAAATTTGCTTTTTAAAAAAATTGATGGGGGTAACACTGGTTTATAACACTATATAAATTTCATGTGTACAACATTATGCACACATAGATACAGAGAACAGAGTCGTGGTTATCAGAGGGGAAGGTGGAGAGGGTGAAATGGATAAAAGGGGTCAACTGTAGGGTGATGGATGGAAACTAAACTTTTGGTGGTGAGCACACTGCAGCGCATACAGATGTTGAAATATAATGTACACACAATTCATATTAGAGGCACCTTTTGAGTGACTCCTACAGTTCTATTCACTGGGTTAACTGGGGACTCAGCAGTTTGTAAAACGCAGTCCTTGTTCTTGGGGAGCAAGGCCTAACAGGGAAGGGAGATGGGTAACCAAGAAAATGGAAAACAGTGACAGATAGGAGATGTGTGAAGAACCGTGGGGAGCCGGGGACAGGGGAACTGATTGTGATCTGGGTGTGGGGGGACCATTAGGGAAAAGCTTCCTGAAATAACGGTGTCGAAACTGAAATCTAAAAGAGGCAGAGGATTACCTGCTGAAGGTCAGGCCAGACAGACTTCTCCCTCCAGGGCTGTGAATGTCAATCAGGCAGCAGATCTTTTCTACCACATTTGAATAGCAGACCTTAAAATGTAATGACCCATTTCCCTCTCTTCTCTCAAAAAAGACAATTAAAAAGAGGCTGCATAAAGTTGTCTAGCATGGGTGAAAACATTTGTCTTTGCTCATAAATCTATAATTAACCACAGGTTATTTGTGTAATAAATATCCCCGTATCCTCACACTGATGCAGTAGAATGAATTCCAGCAGCACAGGCATTTTTGTAGCTATCACAGAAGGGAGCTAGCTGTATGTAACATGAAAACTGTGCTGGACTTGGAAACATAAGTCCTGGGTTTGAGTCCTGATATGATCACTTATTGCAATATCTCTTTAAAAAAGTCACTGGGATCCTGAGCCCCAGTTCCTTATTTGTAATAAGGGGACAATCCCACATTAGCTCCAAGATGATTATAAGGGCTTAAAAATTATATCTTTAAAAGCATCTGGTATATGCCATGATCTATTATTTCCTATCTTGAAGTAAAGTTTCTATGACATCAAAAAAAAAAAAAAAGTACTGAGTACAGTAGGAACAGTACTCAATATTGCTGACTTGAGAAATATTCATTGAGAATAAATGTCCATACCCAGAACTCCTCTATGAGCCTGAACTCACTGGTCTCTCTAAAAATCTCCTTGTGCGTGTAGAATGCACTGGACACTTAAAAATTGTGACATATTGCCACGTCCATATTGCTTCTTAGTCTTCTGTCAATAGTCACTTAGGGTGTCACCACCAGCATGACTAAGATGTCCCTTATTGCAAGTGGCCACAACCCACAGGAAGAAAAGAAACTGATGGAAAGAAAATCCACCCCAAGAACAATCACGTGAGTAAATTATGTTCTTAAGCAGCTAAGGAGTCTGTTGAAGCTGTTAAATATAATCACGCGAATATGTACTTACAACAGAATCTGCCTGTTTCTTCAAAGGTTGGGAGTTCGTACCCAGATTGTACAAGAGCTAAAAAACAACATTTCCAGGGAAACATAACTCTTAACTACTTATTGACCTAACTCCTATGGTGATGGGGAGATACCCTAATTAATGACTGTGAAGGCCTTTGGAAATATGAAGTGGTACCTAAAAGTTTGTAAATAACAGTTACAGAAACTATACATTTCTGGGCTTCCCTGGTGGCGCAGTGGTTGAGAGTCCGCCTGCCGATGCAGGGGACGCGGGTTCGTGCCCCGGTCCGGGAAGATCCCATGTGCCGCGGAGCGGCTGGGTCCGTGAGCCGTGGCCGCTGAGCCTGCGCGTCCGGAGCCTGTGCTCCGCAACGGGAGAGGCCACGACAGTGAGAGGCCCGCGTACCGCAAAAAACAAAAACAAAAACAGAAACTATACATTTCTTCATTAATGTACCTAATGATCGCGCATTAAACTTGCTTGATTCCCACTCGAATTAATACAAATCATGTGCACACAGGCAATGTGGGAACAAGCTTTTTAAGTGAACCCTAGTTAAAATGATGAAAATGGCTCCTTCTGAAATTAGACCCTTTCAAGCTGAAACAACACAGCTTTGGCTTTGGAATAAGTGCCCCCAGACAGACGTTGACACTGCTTCCCTGCTGTCAGGGGGACAGGGGTGCCAAAAAGCTGACTCTGGCCTTTGCTGCTGCGTGATCTGCCCTTTCCATACTTGCCACTGGGGTCTGGGAGCACGGCGCAAGCCCTTTGCCCTGGAGGCCAGCACCCTGCACAGAGGCAGCATGCCTTGAATTTGAAAGGCCCTCCCAATGGAGCTGGCTGGGATGCATGGGGCTCACACAGCCTTACCTTCTCCTGCTGTGCTGGGTGGGAGCTTAAGAGACCAACACTAAATAAATAAATGAATAAATAAATTAAAAATCAAAGGCTTCTCCTGTGAACATCTGGTCCAGAGGAAGGGCGTTGTTTCATCTGTGGATCAGAGGACAATGTTTTTTTTTCCCCAAACTGAATATGTAGTAACATCTCGGTAGCCAATATGGCAGGGAAAGGAAGCTGGATGTGGATGTGGAGAGAGAAAATAATGCTTTAAAAAAAAAAATGAGCCAGATATTGATTTTTACCAATGCAACTGTAATAGGGAGAACAGACTAAAAATGGTGACAATGCTGATGACTGTCACCTACTATTTATTAAGCAACTGCTGTATCCTAAAGACAAGGTGCATAACCTAGATGACCTCTGACTCTTACGACAAGCCTGCTAGGTGGATGGAATTATCCCCATTTTTGAGATGAAGAAACTAAGGCTCGCACTTAGCTAGTGAGTGGCAAAATTAGTCTCACTCTTAGACCTGTGGTCTTTCAGCCACGCCATGCTGCGTCCTGGTGTGCGTGTGTGTCTGTGTACATGCCCATAGTAAATGTGGCGAGACTTTGCTGAATCGGTGGCCTAAAACCAAAACAAGTCAGGGAGCTCCTGGAGGAACAGTAATGTGAATGTTTGGGGGACTCTGTGAAGACCACAGGCCAGAACCAGACTACATGTGTCAGAACCTGGGAGAGACCAAGCACACAAGGCCAGGAGAGGCAGGGTGGCCCTGTGTGACTGAAGCTGCTCGCACAGGTGGGTTCTAACCAGGTATAAGGGACCATGGGGTGCAGTCAAGAAATATTTAAATCAGCACACCGTTCCAGAGCTAACTTATATCAACTCTCCATCCCACACGGCACAGAAATCCTCTTCTTTCTGCATCCAAGTCCACAACCTCGCAGCCTGTGTTGGACCACCTCTTGCAGGCCAGGAGAACGCCTTAAAACCCTTTCAGCGAATGGACAACCTTAATTAAGCTCACGTTATGAAAACCTGCTGTTTAAGAGGAGGTTCTACCATTGTCTTTTCTTTCTTTCTTTCTTTTCTTTCTTTCTTTCTTCCTTCCTTCCTTCCTTCCTTCCTTTCTTTTCTTCCTCCCTCTCCCTCTCTCTCTCCCTCCCCCTCCCCCCCCCCCCCAATGGACAACCTTAATTAAGCTCACGTTATGAAAACCTGCTGTTTAAGAGGAGGTTCTACCATTGTCTTTTCTTTCTTTCTTTCTTTTCTTTCTTTCTTTCTTCCTTCCTTCCTTCCTTCCTTCCTTTCTTTTCTTCCTCCCTCCCCCTCTCTCTCTCCCTCCCCCTCCCCTCCCCCTCCCCCTCTCTTTCTTACTTTCTTTCTATGGAGCCAGCTTTCATGCTTCAGCCAAGCTGAAGAATACGGCTAGAACTGACTTGGTCAATTCTGATCACGCGCTTCCTTAATTCAGAAGAAACTGAGGTCCAAAGTGGCTACCTGATGCCTTCAGACCAGTTCAGAGCAGGTTTCAGATTAAACCTTTTATTCCTCAAGGCAGTGTTTTCCATGGCCTTCTGCAGGATGCTAATAGGTGTTGTGGGAAGCAGGTGGTTAGCTGTGTTAAATAAGTTGAGGAGATAGTGGGTTAAATAAAGTTAATCAGTGTTGGTTTTATCAGTGTGCGTGGCGAATCTCAAAGGTGGTTACCACATCCAACACCTTCTAGACTTATTTACCAGGACCTCTTCCCCGTGCCCCTGCTCTCCCCCAGGAAGCTGGTAGAATATTGCTTTTCCCTTCACTTCCACCTGCATTTTCTCAGCTCTCCACCTGCACTGTAAGGGCTTATACACGAAAATGAAGATTTATTCTTTGGTCCTTTAGCATTTCTTGTGGCTTCATTGGCTTGAACCAGAGAAATGAAACTTTAAGTGGGCACTGAGTGGCTGGCTACACAGGAGGCTCTGGGGAAGATGCCGGCCCTCATCGTGGAAATGTTTATGACAATGACCCACATAATTTCGACTTTCCTCTCTTCTGCTTTGAAGCTCTAGAGTTCTCTTCTCATACATGATGACCCAATAGAAGGTGAGTTTAGTAAAATTCACCTACTTTAAAATCCCCTGATTTTACCTAGGACTCACTTTTGATCATAAAAAGCGAAAGTAGAACCTTTTCATTTATAAGTGTTTTTTCTTCTCAAAAGCTCTTTATCAGAGAGAGAAAATGGAAATCCTTCCACCTGAAGCCTTCCCTGACTTTGCTGGGATTTCTGAAAGTGCGGATGGATGGAGTATAAAGGGCTGCCCAGACCTTATAAAAGGCTGGTCACTCACTCACTCATTAATTCATTCAATAAATGTCCATTAAGCGACTTCTACATGCCAGACACTAGGTACACAGAAATGGAAAACACAGTGGTCCCTGCTTTGAAGCATCTGGAGGTGCTGTGGGCACTGAAATGGAGAGGTGTGTTCTGGGCAAGCAAGGGTGGTTCCTTTAAAAGGAGGTGGGTTCAGATCTCATGTCATGGGGAGCGGTCCTTTAAGAGAACAGAATTGTACCATATCTCTTCCTCTCGCTGAACAGAACTGTGATAGGACTGAGAATATAAAGGCTTTGGTGGCTGGCAAATACTTTTTAACCAAGATTTTTATAAGTAAACTTTTTACTGAAGTATAACATACATTCAGAAAAGTACACAGATCCTAAGTACACAACGTGATGAACTTTGACAAAGTGAAATCACCATTGTAATCACAACCTCGACCAAGAAACAGAACTTCATGAACAGACCAGAATTTGATATAAATCAAATCATACAGTATTCACCCTTCTTATGACTGGCCTTTTGGCTCAGTATTATTTCTGTGAAGCCCATCTGCATTACTGCACGCTGTTGTAGTCTGTTCATTTAATTCTGTATCGTTACCTACACTATGAACATATCTCACCCTAGTTATCCATTACCTTGCTGACGGACACGTGGGATGCTTCCAGTTTTGAAAGCTGTTATAAACATTCTTGAACATGTCTTTTGGCGTCATTTGTATGCATTTCTGTTGAGTGCAAACCTACTGTAGTTAAGGTAGTTATTAAAGACTCTCCAGCCTGTCTCTTTCAGTTTGAAGAAAGTATTTTCTGGATCTGTATAGGGGAAAAATATAGAGTGTCCAAGGTGTTGCTCTTAAAATGACCACTGAACAAAACGGAGCATGTTTTGATGCTCAGAAAAGCCAGAGGTAGATGCAAGAGCTGAGCACAGCGCCACAGAGCCTGCCTGGGGGTCCACAGCCCCACGGGCTTTCTATCAGGTACTGAAAAATAACTACTCCCTGAACAGAAGTCCGATCTGCTGCCTGGCTTGTTGGAACGGAGATTTTAATTTTTAACAAATAATGAGCCTTCATCTCCCTACCGGCCTGGCTAGATGCTTCACTGCACAGGATGATGTCTCATTTGCTCACCAAGAAGGGTGAGACGGCTCGGATAGCCAGGCAGTGCGGACCAGGTGCACGTGCGCTAGAGCCTGACTGAGCGCCGAGCTAATGCACTGTGGAAGGGCAAGGAGCATT
>NW_006774696.1:859328-889102 GCF_000442215.2 Lipotes vexillifer
TTCCTGCCATTTCCAACTTAAACAAAGTGAACCCACAGGGAAGGGCACACTACGTATCTTTTCATCATTCAATCGTTCACGCACATGAGGAATAAGCAGGCGCTGCAAGAACAGGAGATATGCAGGGGTGGGTATGCAGAGCTCACGGCCATCACAGACGGAATTGCCTAGGATCCCTGGTGGCAGATTCCCCATCGGAAGCATCGCGACAGACTGGAGGGTGGGAGGAAGGAGGGTGCCGTCCTCCCTGCGCACTCTCGAGTCTGGGCAGTGTTTCCGGCGGGGCCTGTCTCCCCTCCCCTGCAGCTTCCTCTGGGCAGCCACCTCCACGGCTCTAGTTCTCACTGGTGTCTGGCAGCATCACCTCTTCTTTGTATCTTACTATGGGCTGAACTGTGCCCCTCTCCCCCAGTTCATATGTTGGAGTCCTAACCCCCACCCAGGACCTCAGGATGTGACTATATTTGGAGGTAGGGTCTTTAAAGAGGTGTTAACTTAAAATGAGGTCATTGGAGGTTCCTAATTGAGCAGGACCAGCATCCTTATAAGAAGGGAAAACCTGGGCAGACGGGTACAGAGGGACGGCCATGTGCAAACACAGGGACGGGACAGCCACCTCACGAGGAAAGGCCAGAGGCCTCAGAAGGAACCACCCCTTGATCTTGGACTTCCAGCCTCCAAAATGGTAAGAAGATAAATTCCTGCCGTCTAAGCCACCCAGTTCGTGGTCCTTAGCTATGGCGGCCTTAGGAAACTAACACGTATCTCTTGGCCCAGAGCTGGTAACAGCTGCCTCTTCTGCTGGTCTCTGGTGCCTCAGTCTCCTTGCCGACACCTTCAGGGCTCTCTGTCCATCCCATAAACAGTCCCTTCATTAAAATACCTTGAATTACCTGATAAGATGATGGGATCCTGACTATTTACATGTATGTTATTTCATTTAATCCCCTGACTGCCTCTGTGAAATTGGGATGGTTACGCTTCTTTTACACGTAAGGAAACTGAGGTTGTACAGCTCATGAGCGGCAGAGTTGAGGTTTCCATCGAGATCTTTCTGACTCCAGTGGCAGTGTGGCTGATCCTGCAGGCTTGCAGCAGGCTGAAAGAAGGGGCTGTCTCTCTGAATCAGAGGCCCATGCAGTAGGAAGGACCCCTGGACATCATCTAGGGCAATCTCTTCATCTTCCATAAATGGGGAGACCAGGACTCAGAGAAGTGAGCTGAATGTCCTAAGGTCGGGATGCTTATGCAAATGGCAGAATAAGGACTTGAACGTGTTTGGACTCCAGCTTTGATACTTTTTGTTGCTCCCTTGACTAGTTTGAGAATGATAGCAAGAAGAGAGTCACTTCCCAAGTCCCATATTTGGATTACCTGGGGATCTGACCACAGAGATTAAAGGTCCCAGCATCAATCCACATGTCACCTCCATGCTTACTAGCTGCATGACCTCGGTTAAGTGACCTAATTACTGCTCTACGGTTCAGTGTACTCTTCTGTAAAATAGGTATAAATAATAACTCATAGGACTGTGATAAGGATTAAAAAAGATAAAGTAGACCACTCAGCACAGTGACTAACACAAAGGCTAGTTTCAATTAAATAAGTGCTACTGTTATTACCTGGGGCAGATTTTTTTTAAACCCAAACTAAGTTCCTATTCACCTGTAGGCACTCATAAGCTGACCAAAAATAAATGATGACACTGATAGCTAACAAAGCTGGCAGCAACCCACTACTAGGTACCTGCCAGGCCCCAGGCAGGGGCCCCAGGTACTGTGTTAGGGATGCCTAGCACCTCTTTTCCTTAAAACATCCCAGAAATACTGAGTAAGTAACTAAGAAGCTAATAAGTAAGAAGCCAAACACAGTTTCATCTGGCTCCCAAGCCCATGCATTTTCTAATACCGTTGTTGATAAGATAAAGTAGGACGTGACTAGTACAGGAAACCGGATGCAGAAAAGCACTATGTAACCCAGCCTACGCCTGCGACGTCAAGATGCAGTGCGTGTAGATACGTACAGGTGGCCCTATATCTCACGTCCTCTGTACCCACAGTTTCCAACACCATCTACAGCACACAGTTGGTCTGCTCAAGATGGCCATAATGACCTGCACTTGTGTTGAACTGAAGGGAATTCTTTCCGGGGAGTTGGATCTCAATAAGCAAGTGTCCAGAGCAGACGAGGGGCTGAGACAGCTCTTCTATCAATGCGAATCCCTAACGTACCAAAGCCGACCTCAAGGGGACATTTCAATGGGGTGAGTAGGCAGTTCTGTCTCCTTGTTTCCTAGAACAGCCATCGTTCTAGAGAAGGCTTTGGATTTGGTCGAGTGCTGGCCCTGTAGTGCTGTAAAGACTTGGAGGCCCGAGATGAAGATTAATTCTGGATCCATTACTTATTTTCCATAGAACCTGGGGCCCGTGTGCGAATGTCTGTCGACTTCTCTTTCCTAGCCTGTAAAATGGTTATGGTGATATTACATTTTTTTTCCCCGCTCAATCGATACCTGTTGAGAGTCTCCTATGTACCAGAACCCATTCTGAAAGCAGAAATCCTTATCCTTGTGGAGGCTTTACACGAAGACAGACAATAAGCAAAGTAGGTTAAACATACAGATGATATATGATGATAATGATAGAGCACAGAAAGGCAGGAAGACTCAAGTGGAGGACCTGTTGAAATTTTCAATGGGTGGTTGGCGAAGGCTTCTCTGAGAAGAGGATGTTATTTAAGCAAAGACCTGTGGGAGGCGAGGGAGCATGCCACGCTGCTCATGGGGCAAGAACTCCGGCAGAATCAGCAGCAAGTGCAAAGGCCCTGAGCGAGCTGATATGCCGCAGAACGGTGAGGAGTGCGCCTGCCTCTTTAAACAAGTAAATAATCCATTTGACGTATAACATTCATAACAACTGCTCACTAAATGTTAGCTAGCACTATTAACACTATTCCCGTGGGCACACAAAGGGCCCTATCTACTAGAAAGTGAATCTGGCAGGCAAGGAGGCCGGGGTAACCCTTTGGGGTCTGAACCTTCACGAATGAATGTGCTCTCTGCTCTCTGCCAGCCTGATGTGGCAAACCCACAGGCTGCCCCGTTCATGGGAGAGGATTTCCTCCAAATTGGATTAGCGGGGCATGCACTGCGTGCTGGGGAAAGAGAAGGGAGAACTAAACCCAGCTTTTCTGTGGTGTCAATCATTTTAAAGAATGTGCAAAACGAGCCCCGGTCCAAGCTTTTGGGCAAGAGTCATCAGTGTCCTTCCCTTGATGACTTTTCCAGTTACACAGAAAGAAGGAAGGGGGTGGGGGAAAGTGGAACCAAGCCCTTTATCCTTTTAAGGAGCTCTTTAATGCAGGGTGAGGCGTCTCCCCAGAAACAAATTTCTGCTTCTGTTAAGTGGGGGAGGGGAAGCGTGGTGAGAGCTCTACCTGTCAGCAATTGTTCCGGGGGACTCTTAGGAATCATGATAACCAAAGAGGATCCCAGATGGATGGACTCCGTATTGGGAGGGTGGGGATCAGAAAATAAAGGAATTTGCTGGCCCCCTGATGTTGGCTTTTAAGGGCATGCAGTCATCCTAAGCTATGCTTACTTTTTTTCCCCCCAGCCCTCTTATAACTGGATCTCTTCTGAACAATTATGAATCTCTTTAAAACCAAGGAATTATACTTTAAAAACCAACCAACCAACCAACCAACCAACCAAACTCATAGAAAAGGAGATCAGGTTTGTGGTTACCAGAGGTGTGGGATATGGGGACGGGGCATTGGATGAAGGTGGTCAGAAGGTACAAACTTCCAGTTTTAAGATACATAAGTGCTAGGGATGTAATATACAAGATAAATATTACTAACACTGCTGTAATGTTCCATGCGAAACTTAAGAGAGTAAATCCTAGGAGTTCTCATCACAAGGAAAAATAGTTTTTTCTTTTTCTTTTGTATCTATGTGAGAGTATGGATGTTCACTAAACTCACTGTGGTGATCACTTCATGATGCATGTAAGTCAAATCATGATGCTCTACACCTTAAACTTAAACAGCGCTGTATGTCAATTAAAACACTGGAAGAAGAAAATCATGAAATTCTGAGCTCTAACTGAGCTAAATATGATTTGCTCTTTCTCCCTCTTGCCTCCATTTACCCCCTACCCTCTCCGCCCCTTGTCCTTCCCAGCCTTCCCTTTGGATGCCTTCCTGGACCCTGCAGCACAGCTGGCCACGTGTCTCTTCTCCACCCACAAGCTATCCCTTAACACTACTCATCTTGCTGCTCGGGGTCTCCTCTTGAGTTCTCCAGGGCAGAAGAACCCATCCCTATGGCAGGCCTGGCAGACAGACCCAGAGAATGCTTACAACTGAGCTGATGAATAAATGAATGAGTTCAGAAATAAGACAGACGACCTGCCCAGAGGTACCTAACAGAAGTGCAATTAATACCTGCTGAATGGCTAATTGGAAAAAGGGCTTTGAAACACACAAATAAACTGGTTAAAAACAGAGATCCTAGAGGCTCTGTACAGTGCAGTTAGCTCGTCCAGGATGGGTGGAGCCAGGCCAGGAAGTCGAAACATTGTTCTTGTGTTAAATGACTGTCCATCTCCCAATCATAGCCAGAAGTGTCACAAACTTTGCATCAGGAAGTTCTCTCTGGCCCATCTCCTTAGCCCACTTGCTACCTTTGGGCCAAAGCAGAGGGTTTTGCAGAGAGCTAGGGTCTGAAGTCAGACAGACTTGGGACTGAATCTGGTCTCTGACGCTTCCTGGCTGTGTGACACTGGGACTGTCACTTAACTTCTCTGTTCTAATCTGTGAAATGGAGGCAACGATACAGTTCTTTTCTCCAGAGGCAAGTTTCCCTTGGGGAATATTCTACCCTGTGCAGAATTACTCCTGTGGATTTTTTCCTCAAATACAAGCTTTTTACTTTAATTATACAAAGATTTTGAGGTACCTCTTGGTGATAATTCCAAAAAAGGGAGGAAATGGGGGAGTCGTGTGGTAAGATAAAGCAGTAGAAGGTGCTGGAACGGCCATGCTCCACAGTCCAGAGCCATCTGGATTATCCCACCTGTGTGCTGACGGGGCCATGAGGGGCCAGAGAGAGGGGCGAGGAGATGATGTAGTGATAAATACCTCTCTAGGAAATACTGAATGATAAGTGAAGGCTACTGGGAGTCCCTTTTGCCCTAGCCATCTAAGTCACAGTTGGAACACAGAATTAGGAATGTGCCCCTTGATGTCCTACAATCATATGAACATTTGGAGAGAGGATCAGACATGGGTAGGCAAAGCAAAGCACAGTAATAAATAGCTTATTGACATGCAAGGAGGGGGTCCTGTAAAATTATTGATCGAGGAATGATAAATAGGAATTAATCTTACACTAGTCATTATTACTAATTAGTAATGTACAAAAGATCACTGATGTTCTCAGCTAGGGGCTGTCTTTACCACTGTGTTACAGAACAAAATCCAAACTCCAGAGCATCCCATCACGGCCCAGGAAGCTCTTGCCTGATTCCCAGTCTCACCTCAAGCTTCTCCTGCCCCTCACCCCACAGTCAGTTCCAGAACAAGGCAAGCCCGTGCCCCCACTGGGGCTGCTGGGTTCTTGTTTCCAGGCCAGGCCCATGGCCAGCTCCAGTGCACCCTTTGGGTCTCAGCTAAAACATCTCGTCCTCGGGCTTCCCTGGTGGCACAGTGGTTGGGAGTCCACCTGCCGATGCAGGGGACACGGGTTCGTGCCCTGGTCCGGGAAGATCCCACATGCCGCGGAGCAGCTGGGCCCGTGAGCCATGGCCGCTGAGCCTGCACGTCCGGAGCCTGTGCTCCGCAACGGGAAGAGGCCGCAACAGTGAGAGGCCCGCGTACCGCAAAAAAACAAAACCAAAAACATCTCCTCCTCAAGAGAGGTCTGTCCCTGATATCCTCAACCACAGAATCCTGGTTAATTACTTTAGGGAGTAATCACACCTGTAACTCCTTTCTTTCCTCCCTCCCTTTCTCCCTCATAGGTGGGGAGGAAAGATTTTAACAGATCACATACATACATTAGTTCCATTCCTTTCCCCTTCATCTTTGGAGACGTCTCTCAAGAGTTAAAAGCAGGACTAGAATCAAAGAAAAATGAAAAAAAAAAACAAACAAAAAAAGCAGGACTAGATCTCATGCAATTTTGCCCTTTCAGTGCCTAGAAATCATATTTGCATAACAACTAAGTTGGGTGAAAGTAATCAATAATTACTGAGCATCTAGACTAGTTCTAGATCATTGGGTTCTGTGCTATGTTTACAATAGCTTATTTAATCCTCACAACAGCCTATTAAGGACATCTTCTTATTCTCATTTTCCTGATGTGGAAAGCTAAGTGGCACAGGCAAGATCCTGATCCAAGTCTGGATTCCCCAAATTATGTTCTTTCTGCTAAGCTGCAAGCTTTCACTGGTAATCTTTTTCTTAAAGGGCCAGACTATATTTTTGGCCCTGTGAGCCAATAAGTCTCTGTTGCAACTACTCAACTTCTGGCCAAAGCAGCCACAGACAAAACAAAAATGAATGGTGTGGCTGTGTGTCAATCAATCTTCATTACTGGACACTGAAATTTGAATTTCATATTTTTATGTGTCACAAAACATACTTGTCTTTTGATTTCTCTTCTCAGTTGTTAAAAAATGTGAAAACCATTCCTCTCTTGAGATAAACAAAAGCAGGTGGTGGGTAAATCTGGCATGAAACCACCCCTGCTGTAAACAGTTAAACATTCCTCAGGAAGATATGAAATCGACTCTGAATAAGATTAAGGGTTAAATGTTTCCTCAGGATATTTGCTGCTGCAGCAACTTGATGCTAGGCTTTTCTTGAAGACGGGAGTCATGTTTTCTACTGCTTTTGTTGTCCCCTTGAGCAGAGCTGACGATGAGCCTGCCTGCACTGCGCTGGGCATTCAGTCTGCGCTGAATACGTGTGGGTCCGACCGGCAAAGCTTGCCTGGGAAGTATAGCAACTTGAGCCATTTCTCTCAGATAATTGTCTGAGCTGAGATTTCCTTACTTAGAGCAGGTCCCACAGGGCTCTGCTAACCAATTCAGGATCGGTCTTGCCATTCTGATTCAGATACCTCTGACCTGCTGTGGAGAAATGTCGAATATGCTGTAAGAGGAGATTGGGCAATTGAGGGCCCAGGGCGACAAGGCGGGGGCGGGGGAGGAGGGATGTCTAAGCATAAAGGTGGTTGACAGGAACAGCTCTCAAGGAGATGACTAGGAGGCGGCTCTCTCCTTTTCTATGATGTCACTCACATTTTTTTGCTGGGTTCTGTCAGTCCCAGGGAAAGCACAGGATGGTAATCCAGACAAGGACAGAGGTACAAACAAACCACTGGAGGGGAATCCCTGCACCTCCTCCGTCTGGGTATTTATGTATGATAATCCCTTGCAATTACTCCTCAGTCTTTTTTTAAGGTTTGTTTTATTTTAACTTTATTGAGGAATAGTTGACACATAACTGTATTATTTAAAGTGTCCAACATGATGATCTGATATACCTATATGTTGTAGAATGATTATCAAGACAATTAATGCATCCATCGCATCACACAGGTAACATAGGTAACTCTCCAAAGAAACTGAAATAAGTATTTTGAAGAGATAGCTACACACCATGTTCACTGCAGCATTATAGCCAAGATATGGAAAAACCTACAACTCCTTTGAGGATGAATGGATAAAGAAAAACATGAGATAGATATATATCTATAAAAGAAGATTAAGAAAATGTTTCCTCAGTATATGTATGTATAATGTGTATACACACACACACACACACACACACACACACACACACACAATGGAATACTATTCAGCCTTTAAAAAAAAAAAGCAATCCTGCCATTTGTGATAGCATGGATGAATCTGGAGGGCATTATCCTAGGTCTTTCTTGACAGTAGCCATCTGAGGCTAGGATTCTGGTGTCACTTAAGCACCCCCAGAGCCTAGCGTGGGGCCTGATATTATCCACAGCTAATACTCAAAATATCTCGAGCTAAAATGAATATACACAAATTCAAATAGCTAGGGAGTCCTGGAGTCTGGTGATGGTTAGGAAAACAGGACAAAGGGGATAAAGAGGAAAGGTACTCTTTCCTTTAGGACCTTTCCAAAGAAAGGTAGTAAAGTGCAAATGAGTGTCTTTATAATGCAATACTGGGAAAGATAAGGAAGCATTCCTATCTAGTAGATAGGATATCTGGTAGGTAGGAATCACCTGTATGACTTTATTTTTATTTTTTTTATTTATTTATTTATTTATTTATTTATTTATTTATTTATTTATTTATTTATTTATTTATTTATTTATTTATTTATTTATTTATGGCTGTGTTGGGTCTTCATTTCTGTGCATGGGCTTTCTCTAGTTGTGGCAAGTGGGGGTCACTCTTCATCGCGGTGCGCAGGCCTCTCACTATTGCGGCCTCTGTTGTTGCGGAGCACAGGCTCCAGACGCGCAGGCTCAGTAATTGTGGCTCACAGGCCCAGTTGCTCCATGGCATGTGGGATCTTCCCAGACCAGGGCTCGAACCTGTGTCGTCTGCATTGGCAGGCAGATTCTCAACCACTGCGCCACCAGGGAAGCCCCTATTTTTATTTTTTATTCAAGTATAATTGACTCACAATATTATGTTAGTTTTAGGTGTACACCTGCATGTTTTTAGAAACTACTGATGGAGGGGTCTCATATCAGAGGTTTTCATGGTTTAAGGTGAGCCCTAGACTCACGGTTTTTAAATTCTCCCCAGGTGATTTCAATGTGCAGCCATGATTCTGAAGAATGTTCTAAAGTATGATTTTGAATAATCACGTAAACCTTACATAGAATACAGTGAGAACTGAATGAGATAAAGCATGAAAAGCACTTAGCATAGGCTTGGCACAAAGTAAACGCTCAGGGAATGTTAGCTGGTGATCTGAACACAATACTGGGCCCTCAATTCGTAGATGGAAGCAGGTTACAAGGTGGTCCACAGCTGTCTACTCCTGTGTATCGGGGAAGGGGCTGGGCTTACCCTCTGGGACAGATCTCAGCGACTGCTCCACCAATCTCAAGCACCGAAGCCCTGAGAAGAGACTGCAAGGTAGGCTTAAGCACAGGGCTCTGTTCACTAGCTCTGCTAACTTCTGAAGTCAATTAGCCTCTCTGTGCCACCATCGGCTCCTCTAAAACAGGGATTACGTGAGCGAATGCACATGAATGCGCGAGTCAAGTCGAAGAGATGGGGGCTGTGAACTTGAGAGACCTCCAGGAAATCAGATGCCTCGTCTCATCATAAATATGCCTTCAAGGAAACCGTGCACTGAATGAATACCCGATTATTTTCTTTACGGCAGGAAGATTCAGGATCACACGTTCCCTTTCTCTCCCTTGCACTGCAAACCGAACAACACAGGTGTCAGGGAGGCTGGGACCTGAGTGAGTGACACAGAAACCAGTGACCTTGCATATGGATCGGCAGAGTGGGGCAGAAACATTTTCGGGAAATGGCCACCTCTTATGTCCACTAACAGGCCAGGTCAATTCAATTAGTCCCAGAGCTGAAATGCCAGAGCCAAGTAGAGTTACCCACAGCAAGGAAAGGGCTCTGCTTTACTTAGCCACTGGTCCATCACTCATGGCTTCAAAGGCCTAGCTGGATCTTTTAGTCAGAGATCACCTGCCTATGTCAAAAAAAAAAAAAACAAAAAACTGAAATTAGGTTCTGTGTTTAGGTGGCTGGAGCTGCTATAGCAAAGTACCATGGACCGTGTAGTTTATGCAACAGAAATTAATTTTCTCGGAGTTCTGGAGGCTGCTCTTATAAAAGAGATCTCACAGAACTCCCTCATGCCTTCCACCAGGAAGATGGCCGTCTATGAACCAGGAAGTGAGCCCTCAGCAGACACAGAATCTGCTGGCACCTCCAATCTGCCGGTCCCCAGAACTGTGAGGAACAAATTTCCATCATTTATAAGCCCCCAGCCTATGGTATTCTGCTATAGCAGCCTGAAAGGACTAAGACAGCATCATTATTCTCAATTCACAGAAGAGGACACTGGGGCTTGGAGAGATGGACTGACTGCCTTAAGTCCAGATGCACAACCAGTAGGCGACAAACTCTGGAGGAGCGCCCAGTGTCCTGTTCTCCAGTTTGACAGATGCAGCCATTCTAGTTCACCGGGACAATGGCAGGTGAGGGCCAGCTCAGTGGAAAAGTTTTGGTTTTGCTTTTAGTTTCTTTTTGTGTTGTTTCCCATTATGCAGCACACAGAAGCCTTGTGATTTACTTATCAAAGAGGAAGAAAAACCACAAGACTACCAATAGAACTACCAGGGAAATAGAAAGAATCACATATAAGGAAAATAGTTCAGGCCAAAAGGTCTCTCTTAGAGGGTGAGGAGAAATTGGGGGCAGTCTTCTTGCACTGAAGGTCAGATTCTGGAAGCCTCAAATTAAATACACATTCTCTCCCATGAGGCCGTTCAAGGGGAAGGAGGAAGGAATGACAGAGTAACTCTTCTAGAACAGTGGCTTTGGCTCAGGAAGGCAGGCGATGGGCAAGCTTGCCATCTTTTCAGAATGCTGCTGGGAAAACTCTTTAGCAGCTCAGTATAGTTAGAGGTCCCCCCAACCAAGTCCGATAAGCAGCGGGGCTTGCGCTTGGCTGCGTCGTGAGGGTACTTCAGAGGACCCAGTGCCACTGAAGGCAATGCGGTGGGTTAAGTGCCCGGGGCCTGCTGATGGGAGCTTCCGCGTAGCGTTTGAACAGGCTGCTCCTCTGCGTTAGGAGATGAAAAACTGGCTCAGGGACAAGACATAAATGGAGACAATAAAAATGGCAAGAGGATGTTGGGTGAGGGTGGTTTCTCCCTAGGGCCTGGAGCAAAACTGTGCGTTGTTTAAAACCCCACCAGCCTGCTGGATAAAGCTGAACTGCCTCTTTAGCATTCAGACCTTAGACCTACCCAGCTCCCAGCCTCACTGCTTACCCTGCGTGAACCTCCCATCTATCTCCACGGCTGGGCCAGGAATCCCAGCTACCCTGTATTGAGTGCTTCCTGTTTGTCAGGTATTTCCATTCACTTAATCTTTCCAGCAATCCTGTGAGTCTGTACTGATGCCCCTATTGTACAGATGAGGAAAGTCGGCCAAAAAACCCCCCAAAATGGAAAAAAGATGAAGGGATATGCCCAAGTCCATTCTACTAGAAAGGATGGAGACAGAGCTTGTGCACTTAGGCACTCCCTGTATACTGGGCAGAGTCCACATTGATTAAATTAAATAGACAAAGTATGCATTGTTCCCTGACCCTGCCAAGTATTTCCACACTTGCTGCTCTGTTGGCCTGGAACATGCACTCCACCTTCCCCACTTACAGCCCTCCTTGCTCTGACACTCTTCTCAGTGCATCCAAGCAGGTCTCTGCCTTAGCTCTCTGTACCATGGATGTGCCCCTCCATCACAGCAGCCAACCACATGGCATATAATTGTCCTTAACCTCCTGATCTTTTTTTTTTTTTTTTTTGCCATACGCGGGCCTCTCACTGTTGTGGCCTCTCCTGCTGCGGAGCACAGGCTCCGGACGCGCAGGCTCAGTGGCCATGGCTCACGGGCCCAGCCTCTCCGTGGCATGTGGGATCTTCCCGGACCGGGGCACGAACCCATGTCCCCTGCATCGGCAGGTGGACTCTCAACCACTGCGCCACCAGGGAAGCCCAACCTCCTGATCTTTGAGTCTACGGTGGACCACCTGTAGGGGGCAGGGGGTGATGATGGTGCAAGCAGAGACTACATCTTATTTTTAATTTCTACTCCTGGTGCAGGTATCAATGCCAAAGCCAGTACCTGCTGAGGGCTTCGCCTACTGAATGCGCAACACAGTAAGAACTGGGAATACAGAATGTTTCCCACCAGCAGCTTTCCATGCTCCCTTCCATGCCCAGAAAGGAAGGAGACCAGAAGGCTGGAATTCACTTACTCATTCAACAAATATTTATTGACAGCTTTCCATGTCCCAGATGGGGACATAGGAATAAACAAAACAAGATCCTTGCCCTCATGGAACTTGCATTTTTATGGGCAAAGTCAGGGATATGAGTTTCCTCTTGCTGCCATAACAAATTACCTTAGGAGCTTAAAACATATCAATTTATTATTTCACAGTTGTATAGGTCAGAAATCTAGGGGCTGGGCTGGGCTGGGATCTCTGCTTGGACTCTCACAAGGTCAAAATCAAGGTGTCAGCCAGCTTGGATCTTATCTGGAGGCTCTGGGGGGAGAATCTAGTCCAAGCTCATCACGTTGTTAGCAGAATTCAGTTCCTTGCGGTTGTAAGACTGAGCTCCCCTCTTGTTTGCTGTCAGCTGGGAGACTTTACTGGCTCCTAAGGGCTACTTACATTCCTTGTCACTTTGTCCTCTCTATCTTCAAACTAGTAAAGGCACAGTGAGTCTTCCTCATGCTTCCAATCTGAATTCCCTTCTGCGATATCTGTTCTGCTTCTAGGTAGAGAAAGTTCTCTGCTTTTAAGGACTCCTGTGATCAGACTGGGCCTCTTGGATAATCCAGGATAATCTCCCTATTTTAAGGCCCGTAATTACAGCTACAAAGTCTCTTTTGCCATGTAACGTAATATAATCACAGGTTCCAGGGATTAGGGCATGGACTTCTTTGTGGGGGCCATTCTGCCTACCAAATAGGCAGCGGGGGAATAATAAAAATTTTATTTGATTTTTATATTTGATATTTTTACTTGATTTATATATTTTATAATGTTGCTGGAAAGTGCAATGAAGAATAATAAATCTGAGTGAGGGGATCGAGGGTGCTCCTTTGGATAAGATGGTCAGGGAAGCCCACCATGAGGAGATAACATCCAAGTGGACAGAAGGAGGTAACGGGACAAGCGGGGGTGGGCAGTACGGGAGGCTGGCAGAAGAGCAGTCTGGGCAGAGGGCTGAGGCCCAGGGTGGGAATGCACTGGGCAACCATCAGGAGGCCAGTGGGGCTGAGGGAGCGCCCAAGGAAGAGCAGGGGCCACGTGACTAGAGAGTCAGCCAAGGCCAACCCAGGAAGGCTCGTTGCCTCGACGCTGTGCTTTGCCGTGATTCACTCTGGGCCGCTGGTGGTCTTTACAAACCCTAGAGCTAAGGCGGGAAAACAGGACCAGATGCATGGCTCTAAGGCATGTTAATCGAGAGCTCAGAGGGCATGGAAGGCAGAACCTATGGCATTTGGAATCTGAGCACTTGGAGAATCTGATTTGAGCATTTCTAGAGTGTAGCGAGGGGAACAGGAATGGCCCAGACGTGGGCTAATCATCTGGGGCTTGATGAAGGCCTGCTTGTTGTCTCTGACCAGGGGATGTGAGGCATGATGATGCGAAAGGAACACACACATCCAGGTCCACTCCTGCTCGGGGGTCTCTGCACTTGCCCCTCTCTCTCTGCCTGGAATGCTCTTATTCTAGATCTTGTAGATCAAGCCATCTTGTAGCATGGCTACAACTTCTAGTCCTCAGGTCTTTAGCTCAAATGTTATTCCCTCAGAGAATAAAAGATGGCTTCCGTAAAAGATGGCTCTTTCTAGAAGAATCCAATTCCCTCCATACTTCCCAGCCATCACATTATGTCAGAGTTTCCCAGACTCAGAACTACTGACATTTTGGGCTGGACAATTCTTCGCTGTAGGAGACTCTCCTGTTCACTGCAGGATGTGTGGCAGCCTCCCTGGCCTTTACCCACTAAAGGCCAAGAGCATCTCCCTAGTTGTGACAACTAAAAATGTCTCTGGACATTGCCAATGTCCCCTGGGGCACCAAATCTGCCACCAACGCCCACTGATAACCGCTGTTCTATGTCACTGTCTTCAAAACAGCATCTTCCAAAATTATTTATTTCATTCGACCACAAATACTTACTCAATGTCTAGTATATGCCAGGAATGATTCTAGGTACAGGTGATAAAGCAGGAAAATTAACAGACAGAATTATTACAACCCTTGAGGAACTTATATCCTCATGGAAAGAGACAGATAGCTAAGAAGAAAATGGACAGAATGATCATAGGCCAGAAGGCAATAAACACCGTGGAGGAGGAAGAGGCAGGGTGGGGGCATGAGGCCGCAGTTTGCAGCTGGAGAGGCTCACAGGGGTCGCGTTCAAGGAACAGAGGGAAGGCAGAACGAGGGGCGCTGGGTGGGTGCAGGAGCCCAGGAGGAGATGGTACCAAAGGACACCAGGGCAAGACTGCTTCTCTCCCACAATGACAAGCAACCTCCCATGAAGAGGGCTCCTTTCTGTCTTGGTCAGTGGCATCCCCAGGCCAAGAAAGGTGTCTGATGAATATCTGCCTAGTGAATAGACAAATGAGTGGTCAGCTCTGGGGAGGGAGAGCTCAGCCCCAGGTGTCTTCACTGGACAAAAGACAGAGTTCCTATCAAAAGATGCTGAAAAGCCACACTTGTGGGGCCCACTTTTGAACCTCAAATAGAAAAGGAAAGGGCAAGTGCTAATCTCTGATATTTATTGATCCAGACACTGTCTCAAGCACTTTTCAAATATTATCTCATTTCTTCAGCAAAGCAACCCTGTTAGGTGGGAACTCTTTTTGTCCTGACATGATAACTAAAGAAAAGATTGTTAGTTGCCCAGAACCATGAAGGCAGGACTCGAAGCCAGGGTAGTTCATCTCCAGAACATAAGCAATACTGTCTTTTAGTAGGAAGAATGAAATAGGAGCTCCAGGAGCACAGGGTGACGGTCAGCCGCCCTGCAGTCTCTTTTGCTACCTTTTAAGTGATGACGACATGCGCCCGCTGCTACATTTACTGAGCAATGACTACATGCCCAGTCTTGTCCTATCATAGTAAATGTACTCTGTCATCTCATTGGCCTACAACAGTCCTTTGTGAGGCAGAAACAACAGCCACCTCCATCTCACATGTGAATAAAGCCGGGCTCAGAGAACCAGTGACATGCAGGGAACCAGGGGTGTTAAGTCCCCAGAAGAGAAGAATGCGATGTATTGTTCACCTTCTCTCCCTCAGATATCTAAGGGGTCATCAGGCGGACGAGGGAGACTTATTCCGTATGAACCCACAAGGCAGCACTAAGGCCAAAGGAGATTCTGGTTCAGGATATGAAGTGGACAAGCTTTGGGTAAAAATCACCGAACCAGTTCCCTGTGCTCTACAGCAGGACCTTACTGTTCACACAGTCTATATATACTAGTTTGCACCTACTAATCCCAAACTCCCAATCCATCCCTCCCGCAGCTCCCCCAGGACAGGAAGCACTCTTATTAGTTGACATCAACCTCCAGGGAGATCTTGGGCACATCACGGCTTTGCGTGTGAGTCAGCCCGTTGAACCACCTGCAACGCCTTGGATTCATGACTCTTAACGGCGATAGAACCCCTTTCCGGGACAGGCTGGCTCAATGAAGAGTATTCCTGCATCCTGCTTGGGTCCCACTGGACATGCGTGTTATACTTGTGTATAATTGTCGTAACTATCTGAGCCTGAAACTAATGCTACTTCCACAACAGAGTGCTTTTCTGGGGCATCATTTAACAGACATTGAACTTGGAATACAAATCAAGCAAAGATGGCTATTTCCTGCTGCCTGAAGAGTTGTTCACTAGATTGGAAAACTTCTCACAGATGGCAAAGCCCGCTCACGGAAGCTGGACCGCCAGTGTCCCATCAGAACCATCTTGCTTTGTAGCTGCCACACTGAAGACAGCTCTCTCCCGAGCACAGGCATACAAGCGTCTAGTGGTTCGTTAACTTCATTACGTCTTTGACGATAGCCAGGCCTGAGCAATTACACATGGCAGTCAATATTATTTTATAGTAAATGCATTTCCTTTTTTTCTTTATATCATAGCCAGGGAACTGTATGGATTTTTTTTGACATTATGTTTGTAGACCATGTAATATGGATTTTTATTAACATCTTTGGATTTTATTCCAGGATTGTAAAAGAGGCACTCAAGACATGTTACAAAAAAAACGGGGCAAGGCCACTGGCTTAAAGAACAGAACGCATTTCCATTATTTTTGCAGTTGACCCTAAGTTGAAAGCTAAAATGAAGTCAAATAAAAGGCCACAAAGATTGGCCTAACTCCAATAACACTCGCCAGAGATAAATATTAAGTCTGTGCTTTAGGCTCAATAAATCTACTACAGGAGTACGGAACTGGGAACCTTTGGCTGAACAGTCATTCATGGAGCTTTTCAGTTGAACTCAAGTTCAACTGGAGCTTGATGTGCACATGGCCATGGAAGTCTGACCTAGGAGGCTGGTATGCATCAGAACATGTAGGGAGCGTGTTTACAATAGTGGTTACCTGGCCTCATCTTTAAAGATTCAGATTCAGTCTCTCCAGGCTAGGGCCTGGAAAGTAACATCTTAAATAGGCATTTTAAGTGATTCAGAAAAGTGGGTGGAAGTGTCCAGGTGGAGGTGTGAGCCTCTGATAGTTTGACAAGAGCCAGAACGTGTCATCTGAATTAGAATGCCACCCTTGAAGACAGAAATTGGGGCTATCTAGAGGCAACCCACCAATCAGTATGGTGAGAGGTTTAAAGCCATCTCACACCCCATTCCTTCCCATGGAAAGTTCTGGAGCGCTGCTAGCTGGTGACTGGCTTCAGATACGTAACGACACAGAGGAGGTTGATTAAGAAGGTACAATTTTATGGTGCCTACGCCCTTATAGTAGAAAAATGAATGAGAACCTGCAGAACAAAAGACAGTAAACATTTCTATTAAGTGTGGTGTCAGATGAACCGTTCCTTGAACAGCAAGCATCTTTCATAGGGCTTATTCTACAAACTCCATTTAAATACTTCTATGCCAAGGGCTTGGGATACAGAGCTCAAAAAGTGATCACCTCTGTCCTCCGAGTTCACAGAGGTAGGGGTGGATGTTTCCAAACTTGTTTCCATAGTTCTACGATCAAGTAAGAGTGCGGAATGCTGGTGGGTTTAACAGCTTTACTTCTGGACTTTCAAGCATCTCTAATATGCCAACATGAAATCTGAATCTCCAAGGGAGGGATGCAATATGCAGATTTCTCAACCTTAGCTGTCCACGGTTCACAGTTTCTGAACACATACTACCATCACCTGCAATATCTCCTAGAATTAGTCTAGAAAGTGCTGGTCCAGGGTTATTGCAGGGCTGATGTTCAACTCTGAATCTCAATCAGGCTAGAGGCTCAAGTCACACTGAATTTATTTACAGATAAGCAAACTCTCCTCTACTAGACAATCACCTTTTTTTAAAAACTAAATTTATTTTTTTTGGCTGTGGTGAGTCTTTGCTGCTGTGAGTGGGCTTTCTCTAGTTGCGGCGAGTGGGGGGCATCTCTTGTTGCGGAGCGCGGGCTCTAGGCGCACAGGCTTCAGCAGTTGTGGCACGCGGGCTCAGTAGTTGTGGCTCACGGGCTTTAGAGCGCAGGCTCAGTAGTTGTGGCGCATGGGCTTAGCTGCTCCATGGCATGTGGGATCTTCCCGGACCAGGGATCGACCCTGTGTCCCCTGCATTGGCGGGAGGATTCTTAACCACTGGGCCACCAGGGAAGCCCAATTGGTATCACATTTAAAAAAAATCATTTTCTGCCCTAAATAACAGGCACTCAGTAGCATGTGCTGAAGGAAGAAACTACATTTAAATCTGGTTTCTCTGGACGTATTGACTACAGACAGGAATCATCCAATCCCAATATTCCTTCAGAGCATGAAGAGATCTTGGTTCTTGACCCAAGACACAAAGAGGGCTCAGGGAAATGAAAAGACTGGCCTAGGGCTGCAGAATGCCAGGTGCCAGAGGGAGAGCAGAGGGTGGCCTACATCCCGTGCTGCCAGCTGTCCCACTAAAGCTCTTTCTTTAACAGCTGTTGAGCAAGTTGTCAAATGTTGGCTCCTTCGATCGCCACCATGGAATTCGCCACCGTGTCTGACTTTACCACGAATTTCCTTCCCTTTACTTCTTCACAGCCCAGTTTGCTCCAACCTCAGAGGTGAGTCAGTCCTTGAATGTCCTAATTTTGTTGTTCTGTAGATAAGGATTCCTAGAGAAATTCTTCCTCCCTCCCTGGAGAGCCAGGCCTCCATCTGCCTGTGTCTGGCCTAATTTGGGGACTGAAAGGAACAGGATGCATTTTACTTTTAAACTGTTCCTGAAAGCACATCTTCTGGTTAATATTATATCCTTAATATGTCTCAGGGAGGACACATCCTCTCCGTGAGTAACGTCTAGGATCCTGTGCGGATGAGCCTCCTGTAAACTTGCCACCTTCTTTCTACTGGCCTGCCTTCCCCGGCCCCTTCTCCCGTCACCTGCTACTTTGAGCTCTCTTTTCCTTTCTGTTCTTTGCTGGTGTTTGTTTTTAAGATACTCACTCTCAGCATATGAACGGGAGTGGGTTGAATCTTTATGAGACTATCATAATCTTGGTTTCATTTGTTTGTTTTTTAAAGTCCTGCAGACAGCTGCTTGCACCTAGGAGATGATGAACTGACAGAATGGTCGGGAATGGACACACCTCTGCGCGAGGATACGGGAATTCTCCTTTATTCCACCTGAATGGCTGTAGCAAGGACCCTGAGCGGCGTCTGTCTGGACATCCACAGCTGCTGTGGTTTAGCAGCTCCCTTCATACGGAATTAAGTTGTAAACCGCTCCAGGAACAAGGGAGACGGATGAGTCGGAGAGGTGGGCAGATCTTCCCTCATCTTTTAGGACCCTGGGGGCTTTGTGCAAGCAGACTGGGAAAGAAAAACAAAGAGGAAGGGAAACTGGCTGGCTCTTCGAAGGCGAGTGTCTAGCATACAAGACAATTCTAGGAATTAACAAAGATGACGCATGGTAAGGTGCCTTGTAGGATGCCTGGTGAATGCAGCTGTATCTGACAAATGTGGCTGAACCTGAATTACTTGAAAACAGATACTAGGCTGTGGTCAGGAGGAGAAAGAAAAACCACCAGCAGCTTCCAAAAGCACTTGGGTTGACCAGCTCCCCTGTAACTATACCACCACCTTGGAGCCTCACAGCAGGCTCTGGGATAGGACTATCATTCTCAGATCACAGATGAGGAACCCAAGGCTTGGAGAGCTTGAGCAGCTTTCCAAAGGCACAAAGTTGACAAGCGTCAAGGTCAAGTCTTAAAGGCAGATCTTCCAGCTCCAACATTTTATGCATTTTCTGGGGGGTTTCAAAGAAGAATCGGCTGATAAACAAACTAACATTGTCATTTTTTTTTTCTAAAATGATACGAAAAGTTAACTTTTTCTAGTTAGGGGAGAGATTAAAAAACTGCAAGGTGACTGCATTATATTTGGGGAAAAGCAAGAAAATGTACTGGTTCTTTCTGACCCGAGAGCTTAGGAGACCTCAGCAAACCCTAGGGAACCAGGGAACCACCATTTTTAAAGCAGGTGGATCCCATTCCCTGATGAAATAAGTGGCAGAAAAATGCAACAGGACACAGGCTAAGTTCATTAAACAAGTTACCCCATTAACCCTCACACGCTAGGTGCTGTTATTTATCCTATTTCATAAGGGAGAGGACTAAGCTTCAAGGAGGTGAAGCAAGGTGTCTTGGTTTCCCAGCACCAAGTTAACGGCTCAGCACGGGGCTCGACTGGAGATACCCCGTCTGGAGGCTTGAGATGCGCTGGGATTCAGGGGAGCAGGTTCTCTCCAGTGGAGTCCTGACAATTTCCATTAGAATCTAAGTGTCTGGATGACTCATCCACTGATGTGTGGCACAATCCTCAGTCTTAAAATAACAAATCCCCATCATGAAAGTCAATGCATTTTGATGTCACAGAAATCCTTTTCTAATGATCACTTGGTGTCACTGGCTTATTTAAATGGATACATCACTTCTAACAGGGCTTTTTCCCATCTGCTCTGCCCTTTTAGAAGCAGCAAGAAGGGAAGCAACTCACTGCCTTGGTATATCAAGTAGGGGCTGCAGAGGGTTTAGGTACCTGTCTGTCTCCTGAAGGAGGGGACATGCCATTTTGGTCATAATAAATTCCCTAGTGTGCTACACTGTTCTTCCTCCTGCAAACCCAGATTGATGACCGGTGGTTTTTGTTTGATGCAGATAACAATGACCCCGATGCTGTGTCCTAGAGGCACTGCAGTGTATCTCCATGTGACATTTTCTATTATTCTACGCTGTGGAAGGCAGGAACTAAACACACACCAGGGCTTACCTGAGATGCCCCTTCTCCCACCTGATAAGCATGGGTGTCCCGAGCTTTAGGAAAGCCGGGAGTGAATGTGTGGACACCCAGGCACAGGAGATCAATATGAGATGATCATTTGCTGAGCAGAAGCAGCATAGGGAGCCCTCTCATTGGCCCACTGTGGGTTCCTAAAGGGTCCAGCCTCAAATGCGCTGAGAAAACAGTTCCTGGGGAAGCTTGCAGGAAGGGGTAATGGGGTGCCACGTTTTATCAGAGCAGACCCTTGGACCTTCTGCTCCAGAAACATCCTGGAGGCTTCCTTTAGGGCAGAATCCTGGACCCCTCCCCAGACCTTTCAAGAGTCTAGGACTCCACATTTTAAAAAAGTATTCTTGATAGAATAGAAGCCACTAAAGTTCAAGCTAGGAAGGTTGGCAGTTAATAGCAGGCTCCTTACTTATCAGACTACATCCTTTCACTCTCTAAGCTCGAGTTTCCTGGGTATAAAATAGAGATAAGAATAGCTCCTGCCTCATGAGGTCAGTGTGAGGATCCGATGAGATGAACACCTACAACGCACCAGGGACAGCACCTGGTCAATACTTAACTGGGATGCAGAGGCTTACCCATTATTAAAACACCGAAATACCTCTAAATCCGCTAAGAAAAGCTGCTGCTCTGAGCCCCTTTGGGCTCCCTCCCTGAACCTGGCCCCTCTCAGGGACTCCCCAGAATTTCCCACCATCCAGCAACTCATGGGTGAATGCCCAGCACAGCCTCCAGGATGCAGCCTGGGTCTGTGAAGGGCTGGTGGTTACAATTCTTCCACTGCAACCCCTGCAGGCTGTGATGACTGGGTGTTACATCCCGTGAGGCATGCCTGGACGTTCTGGCAAATGTCGGCTAAAGGAATGTCCCCCCAGTTCAAAGGACAGCTTTCAATGAAGGCCTCCCTAACCTCTGGCTGCACAGGACACTGACCCTGGACCTTTCTTTCCTTGTCTTATTCCAGCTTTGACCCCACTCTGACCTGATCTCTGAACTTTCACTTCTGGAAGCTTGACTCTCAGCCTTTTTCCTGTGGCCTCTGGGGCTCCGTGTTTGCACCTGACCTCTCAGGAATCTGACCCTCAGCTCTCAGAGTTGAGTCTGGCTCTTCCCACTACAGACTGACCTTAGTGTCCAGGACAGGCTACCACCTATCACCTTCAGGTGGCGCCATCCCCAGACCCCTGCCCCAACTCAGTATAGCTGGTCCCAGATGCCAAGTCCCAGCCCTTCTTGGCCTGACCTACCCTACTGCCCCCTGAGCTCCAAGTTCCAGTTCCAGGTAGTGGCAAAGAGGATGGAGGGGAAGAGGCAGAATTCAGAGCCATTTCATAGGTAGACAGTGGCAGGACGTGGGCCTAAGGAGAGGGAGGTTGCTCTAGTTTCATCCTTTATAAGCTCCACGAGGTCATGGGCTGTGCCTGGGGCCTAGTGCACAGTAAGCATTAGACAGACAAGAGCTGCACAAAGAATGAATGAATGAATGAATGAATGATGCTATTAACAGAGACAGAAAGAAAAGAGGAGGTGCGCATTTTGGGTTAGCAGCAAGGTAGAAAATGGATTTGATTTCAGACACATGGTGTTTAGGGGCTCTGGTATCCCTAAGTACCAATTACCAAATATTTCTGCCTTTTCTTCTTCCAGGCACATGGTCGGGTTGCACTTGGCCACACTACTTGAAGGTGAGCACGACCGCATGATATGCTTTAGCCAATTTCATGTTAGCGGAAATTGTGTCATTTCCTCGAAAAGACACATGCACCCCAATGTTCACTGTGGCACTATTTACAAGAGCCGAGACATGGGAGCAACGTAAATGTCCCTTGACAGATGAATGGATAAAGATGTGGTATAAATATACAATGGAATACTACTCGGCCATAAAAAAGGGATGAAATAATGCCATTTGCAGCAACATGGATGGACCCAGAGATTATCATACTAACTAAGCCAGACAGAAAAAGACAAATATCATATGACATCACTTATATGTGGAATCTAAAAAAAAAAAATGATACGAATGAACTCACGTACAAAACAGAAATAGACCTAGAGACAGAAAACAAACTTATGGTTACCAAAGTGGAAAGGGAGGGGAGGGATAAATTAGGAGTTTGGGATTAACATATACACACTACTATATATAAAACAGATAAACAACAAGGACCTAGCACAGGGAACTATATTCAATATTTTCTACTAACCCATGAGGGAAAAGAATCTGAAACAAGAAGATATATATGCACGTATAACTGAATCACTGCTGTACACCTGAAACTAACACAACACTGTAAATCAACTACACTTCAATGATACAAAAAAAGGGAAAAAACAAAACAAAATAAAACAAAAAAGAAATTACGTCGCTTCTGACAAGAAACTTTGAGTCAATACACATCAGCAACTTTGCTCCCCATACAAAGATGAATCTTGAATGCTGAGGATGCACACAGACCCTGGGGACCTAAAGTGGACACGATGATCTCTAGTCTCTATTAACAGAGCCAAGGAACCTACAGGTCACACTCGTAAAGCCGTCCCGCTGGATCTGGGGCTGACGGTCAGTCAGGAGAGGGGCTTTTTGGTGAGAATGCCACGGACTGCCATGGCCCAGTAGCGACTTTGCCTGTAGCTGCAGCCCTAAGCAAGAACCAGAAGGCCAACGGCTTATGTACCGTCCAGTGCAGAACTCGGGCAACCAGGTGGCCTTCTCCCGTGATTTGGCCCACCTCCTGTCCCACCCCCAGCAAGCCACCCTCATGATTTACCTGTGTTGTAGCCCCTCCCAAGGGCAGGCCAAGGGCGGTGATTTTTCCACAGGTTTCCGAGGTACCAATCACTCTGGTTCTCTACCAGGCCCAGGACCTGTTGACCTGTGAAGTGCAGAGAATGCAAAGGTCTTAAAAGAAGCCAAGCTACGTGGGACAGTGAGTACGGCAGATGCAACAATGGCAAATCAACGTAACACAGGTTTTGTTATTGGGAGCTTTTATGAGGTGCCAAACTCTTATCCAAGTGCTTCACTTGTATTAATAGGTTTAATTCTCACACTTAGGCAGCCCAGCCATTTTCATTATCCCTATTTTATAGAAAAGAAATGGAGGTCGCCCAGAGTACTTATTTAACTTGCCCAAGGTCATCCAGTTAATCTGTGACAAAGCCAGAATCCCAAACTATTCATCCGACCATCTGTCCATCTATCCCTTAACTCACGTTAACACATATTTATCTAGTGACATACTCTTCTTCAAATGTTCCAGTTCACTATTTCCCAAAAATGTATATTAATTTACTGGCTTTTGAGGCAGGAGCTGAGGTAATTTTCTCACTCAGAGAGGAAGAAATGACCCTTGGTTAATGAGAAGGGAGCCCCCAGAGAAGAGCCACATTCTTGCAGCGTGTTTACTCTCACATCCACTTGGTCTTTTGTCAACAAGCATCACGTCAAGGCAGGCGTGTTTTCTAGAGGAACAATTGCTTCTCTGTCCCCAGAGCTCGGCTTTGACATGGGCCTCGCCCTCTACTGTACCGAGGCCAACATCAAAGGCGAGTCAGGTCTCTCAATCAATTTCTTAGCAGCTTTAGCACCTCAGGTGAGTCTTCCACTCACCCCAATTTCTTAGAGTGTTAATGTTTCTGGACTCAGGTCTTCTAGGTGGGGCAGGCAGCCATCAGAATCAACTATCTTCTGTTAGACAACCCTATCATGCCACGTGCAGAAGGTATTCCCTTGCAACTACTATCAACAGCACTTTACAAACTAGGAAAACTGAGGACCGTGATTTGTATAACTTGAATATCCTGGAGCCAGGATATGAATCTATAGTTATCTGACATCCAGATTCTTTCCACTGTCTCTGCATTACTGCTTACCTTTACAACAAACGTTTGAGGCAGAAATTATAAGTCCACATTTTACAGGATGAGATACTGAGACTCAGAAATTTAAGTAACTTGCTAAAGGTCACGGGACTAATGGGCACTGTCTTCCACAGCTAACTGATGTCTTCTGGAGCTAAAATTCTTATATTGTTGGCCAGTCTGAGAAATAAAGCCCTTTCTGACCAAATGAAAGCCTAGCAACCCGTGAAGAAAACACAACGGTTCTCCTGGAATACCACGCTGGGCGACATAGAACCTCTTTGGTGTGATGACAGCTCCCTGAAATGATGGTGTGTGGGTTTGGTGTAATTTATTTGATCAATTTATCGAGCTCCCATCTAAATCACTGCCCCAGCACAAATACATAAATCAGCGGCATAGGAAAAATACTACCACCCACTGTGTCATTGTATATAATCACAACCAAAACGTGTAGAATCCCTCAGAAAAACAGGTCACCAATTCAGAAAGTGCAAGAGCTAATCAATTCCACATGCAACAAGCTTGGGACGTTCGTGCAAAACAGGTCTGAAAGGCGCGGTGCCCTCAGCTGAGAAAGCTGTGTGCTGAGTCTTGATGCTGTAACCTTGTTAGAGAGCCTGTTTAATAACCTCACTCCGAGGCTGGGACTCAAAGGGCATGTGGGGTCCTTGGGGGAGCTGGTTCTTTATTACTAATGACCCCTGGCTGGCGCCACCATGGTTTATTTTGGCATGATGAAAGAAGGGTGTCATGTGCTCAGAACCGATAAAGGGCAATGATGTTTCACTGAGTTTAGGGTGGCCATCTGAATTTCAGGAGAGGTAATCTTCAGCTATCTGAAAGTCCAAATTCCACTTTCGGACATTCCATGAATTGTATTCTGCCTCGACCTACTCTTCAGATGAATTTTCTAACAGCCACACGAAAATGCATAGTTTTACTGCTTGTGTCCTCATCTCCATGTCTTGCTCATACAGCTCCCGCCAGCCTTGCCCCCTGCTACTCCCTACCAGTAATCCTTTCAGGCCCATCTCTAGCAAGAAGCAGACTGTGAATTCCCGCGTTAGATGGGGGACGTCTCGACTTAGCGCTTCCTCCTGGTATTTTTGCCGTCGGCTGACTTATGTCCTGTCAAGGACAGAATGGGTGACATTCAAGCACACACACCTCATCTGTAAATGTCCACCTCTCCATCTGTCCAAGGGCAAGGACTGCATAATGTCTAACACACTAATAGGCATGAATAAATGTCTGCTAAATAAATGACATCTGGTGCGTAAATCTCTCCTGAATGGAGACCACATATGTTAGTGTATTAGTGTCCCCACATTTCTGAGGTTGCAAAGCATTTCATCCTCTCCCCATTCGCCAACATCAACATACTCTCTCACTCAGCTCTGGGAACTCTGGCATCTTCCTCAGTTGCATGGAAAACTGCAAAGATGGGGTGGCAGCACCTGAAAGCATCTTTTATATGGGTTGCTCTACTGGAGCCTTCATCTCAAGGGCTTCATCTTCAGAGAAGGAGTAGTTTGCATGGTTAACCTTAAGCCATGTTATCTCAAAGGATAACATCCAAATTCTCCTTCTGTCATTTTGCACCTGGGCTGCATATCCTTTGATGGTGGCAAGCGGCCCTTTCACATATGCCAGTCCTCTTTAAGGTTAAGAACACAAAATCCTTAATTAGCAACATGATAGCTGTAATTTTAATATCCACTGGTTGAGAAGGCAAAATAATAAACAGCTACTAAGATTTCATTTTGCTTTTTTAGATGAATTCATTAGCTGCTTTGTCGATGATTAAAGCGACAGCTGGGCTTTGCAAGTGGGCTTGTGAATACCCTGGGCTAACTGCCTTTACCCCTGCAGAGGTCTGTGTCCGGGGACCGGAAACCACGGGCAGCGGTGTAGCCAGAGGGGAAGGCTGGGGCCAGGCTGCCTGGTTCCAATTTCTAGCCCTGCCACTTTTTAGCTGTGTAGCCTTGAAGAAATTACTTAACCTCTCTGTGCCCCAGTATCTAACTGCTGTGACTTCACATGTTTAAATGACTTCATATGTGTTAAGGGCTAACCACAGGGGCTGGGGCATATTAAAAACTATATAAGTAATAGCTCTTCTTAAATATCATCATTCAAGCTCATCGGTCAGCTTCTGAAAGACAGTAAGCCCATCCAAATGGTTTTCTTTTTGAAGGCCATCTAGCATAACAATTAAGTCCTTCTAGAAGTTTGTTTCTTTAAGTGTGGTCTGAGGACCAACTGCTAACATAAACACCTGGGCTTCTTGTTAAAAGTGCAGATTCCCAGGCCTCAACTGTGAAGTTAACTGTGACCGGAAGGCTGCTTCCCTCTACATCTTTCCTTTTGTGAAGGAGGGATTTCCTGGCTTCTTACCCCAATCCTTCCTCTTCCCCAAGGGCAGGGAAGGAGTTACCTGACCTGGTGAGTTTCAGAGAGAACCGAGTTCAGGTGGCCTAGCCATTCCTTCATCTTCCTCCCAGGAGCCAGTGTGCCAGCAGAGCTCCACCTTGGATCAGTTGTACAGGGCAGGTCCCCTCCGGATGAGGCTGCAGTCGCCCCATGCTTTCTGTGACAGGGTGGGCGATTCCAGCTCTGGGGTTGGTATTATGAATATCCACCATAGATGTACATCTAAGTCAAAACGTCCAATTTAACTTTTATCAGCAAAATAAGGTGACAATTTGCTCTCCTTTTTCTTATCTCTCAAGATCTGGGAGTATGGGGGTAATATCACATACTAATTCCCTCATCACATAACACTTCTGAATAAGAACTCTGGCCACTGGGTCTGGTAATCTGCATTAAAAAAAAAATCCCCAGGTAATCTGGATGCACATTAAAATTTGAGAATTATTGATCAGGGTCTGGGAGCTCTGTCCCGGCTTTGGTCATCAGTGAGGTTCCCTTGCAGGGCCCCTAGCAAACAATAAAACTCATGTGGTGTCTAAATCTAGCGCATCAACCAGCAGAATTCAGTGGCCTCCTCCTGTGGAGTACAGTAAAGTGGTGAAGAAAGTATGGCAGAGCCAGACTGCCTGGTTTCCAATCCTGGCTCCTCACCCAGGTGCTAGCTGTGTGACTTTAGACAAGTTACTTAACCTCTCTGTGCCCGTTTCGTCATTCATTTATAACATGGCATTGACAAAAGTACACACCTCAGAATTGAACATTTTTTTTCTCTAGGCACAAGTTAATTTGTGAAAATAAAGCTGTGTTCTTCGCTCATTCAAACATCACCACTAACAACGCCCAGAAAATAGTAAAATGTTCAGTAGGTATCTACTCTTATCATCATACCCAGAATTCCCTGGCCCAATATTCTGACCCACTGGCCTGGGTTCGGCGTCTTCGGTCTCAGCTGTCCCCTCCCTTCCTTAGCTGACACAATCCTTATCCTACCTTCACTTTCGTTCAGTCTGATATTGACTGAGGGTTTGCTTTGTGTCAGATACCACACAAAATACTAAGGAATCAAAGACAGATAAAACATAGTCTGCACCCCAGAGGCAGTTGGAAGGAGACAGGTAAACAATTATGAAGCAGCACGGTACTTGCAATGACAGAAACGCTGATAAGTAGGAGGAACGGAGGGCAGGGAATAGTGGATTCTATGGGGAGAGTGGGTGATGCCTGTTTCCTGTCTATCGCAGCCCCTGCCACACTGCAGGCCACACCTGCCCCTTCCACACAGACCTCCAAGCTGCCAAGCTTCCCCCAAAGCTTTTTGGGTAGCACTGCTGTCCTGGAACACTGTTCTGGGCATAGTTGTCCTCAGGTCCCCGGTGACAGCACATATGAGACAGCTTATTTTCACAGCTCTGGCAATCCCAGCTCACCAGCCAGGTGGCAACTACAGCCTGGTCTCCAGAGGTCAAAGTCTAAAGCCTTAATCTTGATGATGCAAACCCATCCTGGGCTTGCTATCCCATTAAGAGGTACAATCCCAGGGATTCCTCTTGGGGAGATGACGCGGGATGCTGGTGTGCTGCCACCCTCAGCATTCCACACCGCCTGTCTCCTCTATAATGGGAGTTATTATAATAAAACACTGTGATGAACAGAAAAGGCTCTGTCATTGTTTTCTGCGCTGGCCCTGTGGTTATGATTAAGTGCACTGTTTCCCGTCTTCCTTACTCTCGGCACAAGTTAACTTATGAAAATGGAGCTGTCTTCTTTGCTTATTCATACATCACCACTAACAGCCAGACAAGAGCGAACAAGCCTGCTATTCTGCTGGGGCCCCGGTGTCGGTGTCACCAGCCAGCAGACGGATGGCTCCAGACTGAGAACTCCCCTGGTTCCCTCCTTCTGCAGCTTTTGGCTCAAGGCAGGGCTGCTGCCATTCAGGAGGTGAGGCCCCAGGGAAGCAGGGATTGGTGATGCCACATTCGTGGCACACTGAATGTGGAAAGGGTAGGCGGGGCATTTGCCCACCAGGTATAAATTAGAAAGACAAAGGGTTTTACAACTAGGCAAAACAGAGTTCAAGCTCCAGTTCTGTATGGCTTGACCAATGCATAACTTCTCTGAGCCTCAATTTCCTTATCAGTAAAAGGGCAAGAATAGAATCCCCACCCCCTGCCTCTAAGAATGGATGTATTGATAAATAAGATAGTACCGTAAAGTGCCTGGTTCGTGGTTAGATGCTCAACTAAAGGCATCTCCCTTTTCCCCTTTTGTGATGGTCATTGTCCAGAAAGTCTAAGTTTTCCGATTCAAGCACTGACCCTAGCTGCATAGGCTGGACTCTGCGAAGTTCAGCCAGCTGCTCCCCCACCTGCCACGCTGCTGGCCCTTCCCCAGCCCCACTGAAACTTTTCGAAGCCTTTAGCTTCTGTGACACTAGTCTCCTGGCTGTTTTCTTCCCTCTGGACATTCCTTCCCTGCCTCCTTCATGGGGCTCCCCTCCCTCTGCCTCCCCTGAATGCTGGGCTCCCCAACTCCCATCCTTGCCCCCTCTTTTTGCTCTACGTCGTATCCTTGGATGATGGAATCTAACTCAACAGCTTCAAATACCACTGAGGGGGGCTTCCCTGGTGGTGCAGTGGTTGGGAGTCCGCCTGCCGATGCAGGGGACACGGGTTCGTGCCCCGGTCCGGGAAGATCCCACATGCCGCGGATCGGCTGGGCCCGTGAGCCATGGCCGCTGGGCCTGCGCGTCCGGAGCCTGTGCTCCGCAACGGGAGAGGCCACAACAGTGAGAGGCCCGCGTACCGCAGAAAAACAAAAACAAAACCAAATACCACTGAGGGGAAGATGTCACCCATCTCCGTATCGGACTACTTTCCAGAGCTTCTTACTCTTAAATCCAACTATCTTCATTTGGTTCTTTCACAGCGACCTTCAACTCAAACTGATCAAAATCAAATCCACAATTTTCTCTTCCTAAATAACGGTCTGACTCCTGCCTTTTTGCGGTTAGTAGCATCAAGATTTAACTTGTCACTGAAGCTAGGACCTTTGAATCAAGCTTGACACGCCCCTCTCCTCACCCCTCACATCACTGCCATAACCAACTCCTACAGATTTTATCTATTATTTTTCAACCTCATCCCCTTCCTTGCTCTATCCTCATCATCTCTCTTT
>NW_006774696.1:889112-899630 GCF_000442215.2 Lipotes vexillifer
ACCTTAGCAGATTCGTCCTTGATCACCTTTCCCTCAGGGGTGCCCCTTGCCATTCTATTTTGCTTTACTCAGCCGCAGAAATATTTTAAAAGTACAAATTTAATGACTTTGCTTCCTTGAGTGAAAAATGTAATGCTCCTGAGGCCTAGTACAGTGTGGATGAATGGCTGGATGGATGAATGAATGAAGAAATGAAAAATAAATATTATCTACAACCCACAAACCTAGACCATCCAGAACTGGTGAGCTCTATGTGAATGGCGTGGAAGTGGCTGTGCACTAGTTGGCCTCTCCAGGTAAACGGCAGGAGCAGGTAGCTCTAGCCCCGATGATGGATGCTTCCAGGGCTACCTTTTTCCCACCCCCAGGAAAGCTCCTGGGTGCACAGAGGGAGTCTGCCAACCACTGCTGCACATCAAACCAGCTGTGCTTATAGCAGCAGGGGAATATCAAAATGTTATCACCAGGGGCTGTCCTGAGTATCAGCAGGGAACACAACAATGCCCTTCCAACCTCACGTGTATTCGACTAAAAGCTATTTTAAAATAGAAAAGCCTTTAATAGTACCATTCCTCCATGCATGTCTGAGTACAGCATGGCTGTCATAAGGAAAACAAAAGAGTATCAAATTGCCATTTACTAAAGATCTGAAAGAACCGCTTCACAGCCATAGGTGCCCCCCCCCCCTGCCGCTAGTGGGTGTAGAACAATAAAACATCTCCCGAGAAGATGGGACACAAAAGGGTATTTAAACAGCCCTCAAAGGGTTGAAAAGGACTGTTTCGGAACTTGCAGGTTTCACAGCTCCGACTTCTTCCGTTTGGTTGTAGCTAAATGCACTCTGGGAACACAGAGGTTCACATGAGCTGCGGAGGGCTTAATAATTCCTCTGGAACTGCCTAGTTTGACAGATGAAGCTCAGAGAAGGGGACGGAGGTGTTTAGAAACGCGCCATCGACGCAAGATATAGGACTCCACCACCGACTCTACGCTCCCTGTTATTTTCTTTTTTTCTTTTTTCTATGCTTAAGCTTCTCCACCTTGGCCTCCTCTTCTTTCCTTAAACTTTAATATAATTCTCATCTGGTTCAAATTTCTAGCTCTTCTATGCCTGAATGGTAATCCTGGGCAAATTCTTAGCTCCTCAGCTTCCTCCTCTGTAAAATGGTAAAGGTTTCTATTTCACGGGGCTGCACGGGGGCCCTGAACCAGGTTTATGGGCCCCATGTTTACGTTGCATGTCCCTGAGATGGAATCCATGTGCTCTAGTTAAAAAGGTCCTGTCGTCCATCATTTTGTTTCCTTGGGGCTGCTTGACAGAGCACCGCCGGCTCCAGTTTATACCTTGAAGCCAACCCTGATTCCATTTGGAGAGACATACTTTGCCCTTACTGACCTCTATAGCTGAGGGATAATCCCTCCTAAGAGGAATTAGAATCAGTGTCACTCTCGAAGGTAGAAATCGGCTGCATGAGTTAAGATTGAAGGAGGATAGATTTTGCTTCTTGTAAGCAAGACCGTCAAGTATCACTGGAGTTCACCCAGACAGAAGTGAGCTGCATTTTCAGGGAGAAGCTCCCGGGCACGGCTTCCGAGGCTGCGTGATTCCACCCCCATCCAGCAGGTATTCACCACGTCCCTGCTGTGCACTGGGCCCTGTACCAACTGCTGGAGATACAGCAGTAAAGGAAACACTGCCTTCCGGATTGCACGATCTCTGCGAAAAGCTTCTCAAATGGTTTGGCTGCCCTCTGCACGCCCCACCGGACTCTTACAGAAGCAGATTCTCTCAGGGTGAGGCCAGGGGGTCTCTCTGCAAAGGACAGCTGCAGGAATTCTGATGCAAAGCAGGTTTGGGGACCTTTGGGAGTGGGAGGTCACCCAGCAGGCATGCTGTAGGCGGGGGATTACCTGCACTGAGCAGAAACACAAGATTTGCTGACCTCAAAGCTCCCTTCCAACCTGACCATGAGATCTCTTTATTCAGGCTACCAACGCCTTTCTCAACATCCTCCTCGTGCTGGGCTGTCCCCACACATGTTCTCGCACTTGTGCTGCGTGTGTGCGCGTGGCTGCCCCGCGAGGGGAGGCTGTTCTTCTCAGGGCTGCCCCTGCTCGGTGAGCACTTTGCCCAGGCACCGGGATACATGTTTGTCTTGCATCATCTCAGAGTGCCCTCCAACAACCCCAGTGAAATGGGCACGGTGCTCATCTCATCTTTCGAAAGGGAAACTGAGGCTAAGAGAGGGAAAGTCACATGTCAAGGACATGTGACTAAGGACCACAGAGCTGGGGCTTGTGTTCCGGTCTCTCTGTTGCAAAAGTCCATGTTTTACACCTAAATTCATGGTTACGAACAACCTGCAAGGCATTCCTCTCCCCAGGGGAAGGGCTGCAGCTGGCACAGCTGTGGGCAAAGCTCCAAAGGACCTAGAGAGGATGGGTGGAAAGGCTGGTCAGGGTGTCTAGCCCTCGTGTTCCTGCCCGTGGTGCCCCCTGGGGCTGCAGGCAGGGGTCTAGGACTCTGCAGAGTCCTCTGGGCCCCCATCGGGGCCTCCGAGTCTAATTTCCTTCAGTGTTAATCCCAGGGCGCTGAGCGGAGAGCATGTCCTACCCAGGGACATCGAGGAAGAACAGAAAAGGCAGGCCTGAGACTCAGAAAAGAGCCTGCCATCCAGTAAAGGTCCAGATAACGATATTCCATTTGCCGAGATGCAAGACCAAGCTTCCCTATCCCCCAAGTCAGCCCCAAGCGGGCCCGCATTAACTTAGTGTACAGTTTAAAAACTCCTGCTCAGCCTCAAATAATGATTTCTCTCTTCTTCCTTCCGTGATCTTTGGTCTTTGGAAATGGGAAAAATGAAAAAGGGATGCGGAGCCAGCCGCTGGGCTCTCTTCCAAGGCTGCTTTTATCACACAGACTCCCAGGACGCTCGGCTGCCGTCACCTCTCAGATGAGGCCTCAGCTCGGGGAGCAGAGCTGGCCTGCATCCAGCTACCACTGCCATCCGTGGACTTCTTGGGTCGGTCTCTTTTTAAAAACACAATTGGTTGGTATCTTTCAGATCCTTCATTCACAGACACTCCTTGAATCACTAATAATAGTGCCTAGGAGCAATCCTCTAACTTTTCCCACTGGGGTTGCAGAAAAAGCACTTGCTTGCAGGATTCAAAGGGCAACATTTAAGTTCTGGCTTTTCCAATTATTAACTGTGCAACCCGGGCCCAAACTACTCCATTCTTTTTTTTTTTTTTTTTTGCAGTACGCAGGCCTCTCACTGCTGTGGCCTCTCCCGTTGCGGAGCACAGGCTCCGGACGCGCAGGCTCAGAGGTCATGGCTCACGGGCCCAGCCGCTCCGCGGCATGCGGGATCTTCCGAGACCGGGACACGAACCCATGTCCCCTGCATCGGCAGGCGGACTCTCAACCACTGTGCCACCAGGGAAGCCCAAACTACTCCATTTTTGAACTTTATTTTTTATTATTGTTATTATTTTCATTTTATAAAAGGGATGATGATAAAATTCACCATCATGCCATCATAAGGTTGTTTTTAGAGTGAAATGAAAGGCTGTAAACTGTAAAATACCATTCAACTTTAAGTATTATCATTATTACCAAGCCTTTCTGGGTCTTCTGTAGCTATTACTTAATTTTTTTTGCCCAATAGCAGTTCTGAGATTACAGCATTATTACTCATTGATACTCTACTCATGCAGAGGCCAGATACTGAGCAAACTTTACAGTCTGAAACACAGCCTGGAAGGTGGGAGTTACCAGGAGAGGCCCCTGCGTGGCTGAGAAGCACTCAGGAAGCTTGAGCACAAAATCTCTCTATATTCTTAAAGCTGGTCTTTGGGCAGATTATCGAGATGAAGTAATGCTCCTTCAGGGAGGAAAGACAGGCAGGAAATTCAAAACAGAGATACTGAAAGGATAAAGGAACATTGGCCTGGAACCACTCAGTACAGCGTTTATGAGACGTCCATATTTCAAAGATGTCTGTCATCACCCTGAGATAGGTCATTCATCCATTCACCAAATAGTTACTGAATACGTATAGAGCCAAGCACTGTGCTGGGCTTCGGGGATGCAATGATGGGTAAACCCTGAGATGGTCCCTGCCCTCGGTGAAGCTAACATCCTTGTAGTGTGTATCAGTTTGTCAGGGATGCTGTAACGAAGTACCACAGACTGCGTAGCTTAAACAGCAGATATTTATTTTCTCACAGTTCTGGAGGCTAGAAGTTTGAGATCAAGGTTCTGGCAAGTTGTTTCTTCTGAGGTCTCTCTCCTGTACCTGTAAATGGTCATCTTCTCTCTGGGTCCTCACGTGGTCATTCCTCTGTGTCTGTGTCCTCATCTCCTCTTCTTATAAGAACACTAATCATATCAGGTCAGGGCCCATCCTAATGACCTCATTTTACCTAATGACCTCTCTAAAGACCCTAAGTCCAAATACAGTCACATTCTGAGACACTGGAGGTTAGGACTTCCACGGATGAACTTTTTGGGACACATAATTCAGCCATCCCATAGGGCAGGGTCACTAGACAATCACACCAACATATGTGGAACTGTGACTCTGAAAGAACTGGGAGGGAGAGCTCCAGAGTAATGCACAGGGTCTGAAAGAGGAGACGTCAGCCAGGAGGTTACCTGAAGAAATAAGGATTAAATCAAGATCTGAAGGGAGATGGTTAGAGTGTCACGGCAAGGCGAACAGTGATTGTTAAAACCTTGCAGTGGGAAGCTTGACCAAGATGAAGGCTGTGGTGTCACAGAAAGATATTTGGTATTTGTCCCTGCTTCCTGGCACAGAGCTCCTACAATCCTTGGAATTTCCTGAGTGATAAGAACATCTTTTGTTCTAATGAGGAAACCCTCGGAAGCCCCTAGACAACTTCAGGATGGGGGCTGCTTGCCAGAAAAGCCAACCCCTGATTAGAAGCTTGGACTATTCAACTCCACTCCCCAACCTCCGGGCGAGAATTAGGTGGGGGTGGAGACTGCGTTAATCACCAATGGTCAATGATTCACCCACGCCTGCCTGCTGGAGCCTCCACACACACCCCTGAACAACAGACTACAGGCTGAGAGCTTCTGAGTCAGTGAACACACAGGGGTTCTGGGAGGGTGGTGGGCCCGCAGAGGGGACGCTCCTCCCCCGACGCCTTGCCCTATGCATCTCTTCCATTTCACCATCCCTGAGTTGCATCCTTTATAATAAACGAGTAACAGTAAATAAAGCTCTTCCCTAAGTTCTGTGAGTCATTCTAGCAAATTAGCAAACCTGCCTGAGGAGAGGGGGTTTTGGAAACCCCCAACTTTGTAGCCAAATTGGACATAAGTGTGGGCAACCCCGGGACCCAATACTTGTGACTGGTGCCTGATGTACATACAGGTGGTCTTGTGGGTCTGAGCCCTTAACCCGTGGGGTCTGTGCTAACACTGGGTAGTAGTGTCAGAACTGAAATGAACTGTAGGACACCTACGTGGTGTCTTCAGAGAACTGAAGAATTAGTTGGTGTCGGGAGGAAAACACATGTCTCAAAGGACTCAAGGCCAGTGGGACGGAGACACGCAGACCACGGAGAGGACGGTAAGCTGATGGTGAGAGAGATGAGGCTGAAGTGGGTCAGGGCCCAGAGTAAGGAGGTTTATCCAGGCAGGACAAGCAGGGGGCGAAAGTAAAGGGTCTCAGGCACAACACCAGAGCACCACTTGCAAAGAAGACAATGGGAACAGTGCCCCGTTGGGTGATGCAACATGGCAGTGCTGTAAGTGAGGGGCCAACGTGATCTGAATGTTCTGAAAAGAATATTCTTGCTGCTGTGTGGGAATGCATTAGTGGATGATTTGCCGAGTTAAAAACCAAGGGTTTTACTTTTTTTCCAATCTTTTAGAAATATCACATTAGAGACACACAAGCCTAGAGGTGCTGGGAGAGGTAAGGGCTGGAGACATACATCACGGTCAACAAGCATCTAAGGGACTTGCACGCAGGCGACATGCTTGGGTCGAGGGCCAGACTAAGAGGCCGAAATGAGAATGCTTACTCCTCTGCAATCTGGTAAGAGGATGAGTCGCGTGGGGAAAGGGGGTAGACGCCACTGCTCTTGTAACCCCAGATCTCCCAGGGCTCAGCGTACTGTGGACAGTGTCTAAAGGTTCTATATCTGTTCGCTCAATGTTCATGTTGGAAAAACAGCAATTCAGCCTGTGTTTGGAGCCAATCAGGCTCCAGGAAAGAGGTGGTAGAGGGGACTCTAAGAAACCATTCTTGTCTGCGTCCTGGGGGACGCAGAAGGGGTGCTGCTGGGTGTGCGTCAGTCACTGAGGAGCACGTAGACTGCGCCTCTAAAATAAAAGGCGGTGCAACTCACATCAGCACAGGGACAAGGAGGAAGGAAAGCCCAGGCAGAAAGGATGGAAGGAGAGAAGTTCTCAGGCAAGAACACTCACTCATGCGTGCTCGCGAGTCGGTGTGGGAAAAGGCGGCGTGGAATAATAATGAGATAAAATAATGTATTCAGCCATAAAAAGGAACGAAGCACTGATACATGCTGCAACTTGGATGAACCTCACACACATTACGCTCAATGAAAGCAGCCAGACACAAAAGGTCATGTATTATATGATTCCTTTGATATGATATATCCAGAATAGGCAAATCCATAAAGACAGAAAGCAGATCAGTGACTAGCAGGGGATGGGGGAGGGAGGAATGTGGAGTGATTATTTGATGAGTACATGGTGTTTTTCTGTGGTGATGAAAAAGTCTTGAAACTAGAGAGAGGAGATAGCTGCATAATGCTGTAAATAACTAAACACCACTGAACTGCCATTGAAAAATGGCTATTTATATGAAACCACGTGAATTTCACCTTAGCACAGTAGGAATAACTGCAATAGGCCAATGACAGTTTTACACAGTTTATCCTGTTGAATTCTCACTACAAATGCTGGCACGCCCGGGACCCCGTCACCCCACAGAGCTCTCCTGTTCTCCATCCCTGCCCTGTGTCCTCCATCATCTATTCCAGGCCACTGCTTTAAATGCCAACTATATGCTGATAACTTCAAACTTTATATCTCCAGTCTAACCACTACACTGAGCTCCAGAATCATAAATTCAACTGCCCACCTGACACCTCTACTCTGGACATCTAACAGGCATCTCAGGCTTAAATATCCCCAATCGAAATCTCGATTTTTTTTCGCCTCTGCACCTGCTCTCCCCTCAGCGTCACGCAGGCCAGGAAATAGCAGCTCACTCTCTCCAGCTGCTCAGTGGCTCAGGCCAGAAATCATGGAGTCATTCTTTTTTCCCTCAGCTTTATTGAAGAACAATAAACTTCAATAAATTCATCCATTTTAAGTGTAGTTTGACAAATTGTGGTACTTGTGTACAGTCATGTAACCATCCTCAGCATCAGGATACAGAACTATTCCAACAGCCTAAGTTTTTCCTGTGGCCCTTTTGCAGCCAATCCACTTCCCTGACGCTCACTCCAGGAGGCCCCGGGTCTCCTCCTGCCACCACAGTTTACCCTTTCCTGGAATTGCACATAAAAAGAATCACAGTCACAGAGCATGTCGTTTTGCACGGTGGACTCCCTGTACTTAGCATAATGTTTCTGAAATTCATCCAAGTTGTTACATATATTCGTATCACATTTCTTTTCGTTGCTGAGTGGCATTCCAAAGCACGGATATGGCACAATTTGTGTGCAATCAAGAGTTCTGCTTTTCCTAAGTTACGCCTGAGTTCCAAACCGCAGATTTGGATCTTTAATGATATTTAAAAACATAAGCTCATGGACAGGAGAGGTTAATGGAGAAGACGACCAAGGTGGGAGGCTGCTCCCCGCCCCCCACCCCCACCCCCAATATTTAGCTGCTGCTGAACAAAGGAAGAAGAGAAGCCGGACAAGGAGGCTTCCTAAAAGAGGACGTGCATGTCCCCACCCGCCCTGCCTCCCCCCAGCAGAAGGCCTCCACCTGGCCTCCACCTGGCTGTGTCAAGAAAAGCCAATGGGGATCTAAAGGTAGGGATTCTGGACTGTCACTCTATTAAGATCTTTCTAGATCTGAAATTTGCAGGCAAGCAGTCTTGACCCCAAAGCTCATATTTACCACCACTTAATTACAGCTGCCCCACCTCTCCTTCACAAGATGCTCTACCTATGGTGAGACTCGTAATTGACTTCCTCAGCGAAAAACCAAGATCTCTTCCTCTCAGCAACTTTGGATGGCAATGCCTGCTACACATGTGTCATGATGCATATTCTGCCAGGAGAGAAACCAGTGCCAGTCTTTCCCCCTGGCCAGTGGCCAAGCCAGCCCACTTCTGAAGGAAAGCTGAGCCCCAGCTGCTCATGCAAGAAGACTGTGCCTCTCGTTTAGCAAGGCCCCTCTGTGTAGAGGGAAACTCCTGCATTGAGGATGAGGCTTTTGTACTCTTGTAAGAAACGTGGCGCAGCATCACAGCACGGGATATCAAAGCTGCAAGGGCCTGGGGGATATTCTGGACCAAACTTTTCATTTGAATGATGAGACAACTAAAGCAGAGCGAGGGCTCATGACCTAACCAAGGGCACGTGGTGAAGATGCTTTGCCATCACACAGCATGAATTGAGCACCCGCTGTTTTCAGGACACCGGGCTAAGAAAGGAGGAAACATTTCAGTAGGTGCCATGAAGCTCCTTGACTGTTAGCATCCTGTGGTCCATCTTGCAGAAGTCAGTTCAGATGTTCCAAGACAGATAATAATAGAGATGTCATAAACTAAGACGCCTAAAGAACGACTGCCAAGGGTTGGCTGGGAAAGCTCTGAGGGGAAGGGGTGTCTTGAACTAAACCCGGGAGGGAACAACTAAAATTATTTAGCACCTCTTAGGTGCTGTGCTAGAGGCTCCTGCAACCAACCCTGCAAAGTTAGCATTATTATTCTCATTTACAATTATGAAACGTGAAGCTCAACGATGGAAGGTAACCAGCTCCGTTTCGCACAGCTAAGTAGTAAATGATGGAGCTGGGATCCAAGCGTGACCCCAAAGCCTCAGTGTTGTTTTACCGGGATGAAGTTAAAGGAGAAAGAGAAGAGAGGGGATTAAAAGAAGTTTCTATATCTAAGAGGTGTCAGAGATGGCATGCAAGGGCGGCCAGATTCTGAGAACCTATGCGTGGATGATTTATGAATTTTGCACAAGTTACCTGTCTTTGGGATGTTTCACTGCACAACCAACAGGTAAGCAAATGCAGGGGAAAGGGCTGGGTTGCACTGTTCACTGAACAGACCAGTATTGGGCATTTTGCCAGACTCTGGGTGCTAAATCTATAGATAAGACAGGGTTCTCTCCCTTGTAAAGGCTGCGGCTTCATCAAGGAAACAAAGCACATGACCAAATAGACAGACTGAAATATGTGTTATGGAGGCATGCTAACAACAGGCAAACTTTAAAAGGAAATTTGAACACCATACAAATAGGAGATCTTAATATAGTTAAAAATATTACAGCTGGCAAAAACCTTACTGATCATCTAGTCCAACCTTTTCAGGGTATAATAGATGAAACTGAGTTGCAGCGGGGGGAAATGATATTCTCAAGATCACACAGATGAGTATGGACCAGAACCCTTGTTTCTTAACAAAATTGTGCTTCTCAGCCACTCCACATCAACTTGGAAATGAAGGCTGCTGAAACTAACAGCTAGAACTGGGTGCGTAGACGGACCCCGGCTTCCTTCAAGCTCTGACACAGACTATTCTCACCCAACACCCCCGAAACCTGAGCAGCAAACATGCCACGTGAAACACTGGGGGTTCTGCTAGTGAAGCCACCCTCTACAAGCCTGCTCATTGCTGCCCTCCTGGGACAGAGTCCTCTCTTAGCAAGCCAAGGACAACATACCCATAACAGTCAGCTCACGGTCTTCTCTTGGCATGGCATTAAATCACCGACAGAAACAATGCTCAAGACCTTGCCTCTTAATAGTTTTGATATCCTTTCTGATAGAGACTAAATGGAGGCTTCCAAATTCAAGGGAGAAAACAGTGTTGTCTGGTAAAGTCATGGAGATGGCTGGGCAGTGGTGGGGTAGAGCAAGAGGGGAGAATGCATGTGTGTGTGATGAACACGAAGCAGGCACTTTTCATAAGGAGCCAGAGACTGCATTTCAATCTAAATTTGCCCATCCATCCATCCATCCAAGCACCAATTATGTGCCAGACACTGTTCTGGGTTCTGAGTCATAAACAACAACGTAACAAAGCCAAAACCCCAAAGTCCCTGTCTATTGGCATGTTCGCTTTAGTAGGGGAGCTGGACCACAAATAGATACATGATAAAATGCCGAGTGGTGCTAAGAGATAGCATGAAAGTAAAGTAGATGAAGGGATGGAGAGTGATGGGGGCGGAGCCTCCGCTAGAGAAGATGGGGGGCAGGGTTGGGAGAGCAGAGCTGAGCTGACATTTGAGGAGAAAGGACATTTTCCTTGCTCACAGGAATGC
>NW_006774696.1:899769-957471 GCF_000442215.2 Lipotes vexillifer
AATGCCAGGGGAAGCAAAAAGAGCTGGGGATGAACAGGAGGCCTCCAGGAAAGGCACTGTAGGGACGGCTCTGGCGGGCCTGTCTCAGGTGGGCTGGCAGCACAAAGAAGCTGTTGTCTCAGGCTTGATCTGGAAAAGGTCACCGATTTTGTAGTGAGTGGCGGATGAAAGTAGGCCTGGGATGACATTTGTTCCTTATTTAGGGCTCAGGGCTGCTTGACAATGAATAGGTCAGGAAGGCATCTGGCTGCATGGTGGATATGTCAGAATAACATTTCAGAGCCACCAAAGGAGGGGAAAGATGTCCAACTCGCGCGGAGACCAAAAATTGCAGAAAAATGACACATTCCCTCAGCCCAGGGGTTTAGAAGTTCGAGTGGGACTCCCTTTCAAAGATTTTGGAAATATCACCGCCTTCACAGTTTTCAAACATAAAGTTTTTGGTTTGCCTGTGACTTCTGCATCTATGCTTAAATCAAAGTGTAGACTAATCCTGAACAACTTATAAAGTCCTTTTTGCCTTTGTGCTTGATGTTTTCCATTTCAATTAACTTTCCGCCGAGGCGTCATTGAATGAAAGGCATCAGAGGAATGGAAGAACCTGTTATAAATGCAACCCTTTAGCCCCCGAGAGAGTCTAATTCCACTCCATTTATGCAATTTTTGACAGATGCTGACCCAGGAACTTAGGTGTAAGGCTCCTCGTGGTGAATCTTTTGAAAGAGCTTGTACACGGGGGCAGCTGCAGCTCTGATCGGAGGGAACTCAGCATGCCGTCTGGTCACCCTCTGTAGATTTGGAATAACATTCCAGGTGAGAAGTGAGAAGCCAAAGAGGGCCAGAGAGAAAGACGTGGACTGGGAACAGGATATTGGATCAAGTCATACTTGTGCAACTTATGTGACCTGGGCAGAGAGAAGCTCCTTGACTTGCATGCTTGCAGTCTGGAAACTTTCGTAAACTAGGGTTGACATGTGGAGACAGAAGGCTGGTCTTGATCTGTATGCAGGGCTGTGTGCACATCCAATTTGCTGAACAGGAGAAGAATATGAAAATAGTCCTTGTCTTATTTATCCCTTAGGGTTTTTAAGAACCATAAGAGCAACAGGAAAAATAACAAACAGAAGTGCCCAGTAGACATTATACAGGACACTTAAGTTTTCTGATCATCTTAGAAGATAGATATTATTACCTTCCATTGAACAGAAATGGAAAGCGAGGCTCAGAAAATCTGAAGTCCCTTGCCTGTGGTCATGCTGCTAGTAAGCTACAGAGCTGGGATTCAAAACTAGGTCTTCCTGACTCCAGATATGGAAGCCTCTCGAATTGTTTAGTATCTCTTTTTAAAGTGGATCTAGGGGTGTGGTCCACTAAATCTACTAGGTGTGAAAGTCTTTACAGGGTAGTGAAGAGGGAAGTCAAGCAAAGCTCTACTGACATCATAGGGTTTGGGATAATGTAAGAATGGGATCTGACCTTCTGAGAGTTATCTTCTAGGCAGAATCCCCCTTGCCCAGGCAATATAGCTGAAATTCTCTTTCATGCTCTACCTGTCAATTGAGACAGCCCACTCCATACCCTCAACAGGACCAGAGAGCAATGCAGGTGGGTTCTTGCTCTGTAAGCTGGACTATTGGGGGTTCTGAGCCCATGCGATGGGCAGACGTGTGGATGGGCATTAGCAAGTGCTGGGGAGTCTTACACCACAAGGTCGGCTAAGTCACATGATCTTGCTACACAGTGAGAAGATAGCTGCCTTGGGACACTCCCTAGGGGCGTTCAGATACATGGAGTGATGCTCATGTGGGGATGCTTACATACCATAAAGCTAACTGCAGCAGTTTGAAGATAAGAGGGAATGTTTAGGAAAAAAAGGCAATTTCCTCCTCTATAAAACCTTTCCCAACTTTCTTGGCCAAACTTAGCTCTCTTGCTGCACTTCTGTTGCTTCTGGACCATGTCTTCATTATAATAACTATCTCTTGGCAGTGGCAGACATCAGGATCCTCTGGGGAGGTTTTTAAAAAATATATATGTACTTGGCCCCATCTCAGAAGATTCTAATTTGCTAAGTCTGGGTTGGGGCAGGGAATTTGTATTTTTAAAGTGCATCTTAGGTCCATGAGTATCTGACCCTATGGAAGGGAATATATCCTGAAGAATAAAATAAAACCCTGGTAGAGAACATCTAAAAATGCTGGATTAAAAAAAAAAAAAGGATTATATGTATGTATAAATGCACGTGTGAATTTATACATACATATAATGTATGTATAAGAAAAAATGAGTAGGCAAGAAAATAAGGTAATTCCTCAGAATCATTAAGGAAAACTGGCAAGAAAGCACAAACCCAGAGAGGGAACCAAGGTGAAGGCAGTACGTAAGCTGGGGAACTTGCCCATCACTAGCGTCATGAAGCATTGATTTAAATGAGCCAAACGCAGCAACAGAAGACTAGCACTGTACAAAAGCAGCCTGGAGAACAAAGCATGAATCCAGAATCCCCCAAAAGTCATACCCCTGGTGGGTGAAGTGGCAGAAAGCTGGCCCTGTTAGAAGAAGAGGGCAAGAAACTTGTCTTGGTTTTGGGTCTGTGGGTGAAAGACAATGATAAAGAGGTCTCTACTGGGAATTCTTAACTCTAGGCTCACCCTCGGGTAGTTTGGGGGCCAGAATTCATAGCTATCTTTTTTTGGTCCGATAGCCACTGTGAAACTTGTTGCCTGGCAGAAGCAAACACAGGGACTTCCCGGGTGGTCCAGTGGTAAAGAATCCGCCTTCCAATGCAGGGGACGCAGGTTCCATCCCTGGTCAAGGAACTAAGATCCCACATGCCAAAGGGCAACTAAACCCATGCGCCACATCTACCGAGACCGCGTGCCTCAACCAGAGAGCCCGCGAGCCGCAAACCACAGACCCCACGTGCTCTGCAGCCCAAGTGCCGCAACTAGAGAGAGAAGACCCGCATGCCACAACTAGAGAGAAGCACATGTGCCGCAACGAAGAGCCCGTGTGCTGCAAGAGAAAGATCCCGCATGCTGCAGTGAAGATCCCGCATGCCACAACAAAGATCCGATGCAGCCAAAAATAATAAAAATAAAAAAGAAGCAAATACAAATTCTTTCTAGAGGACTGTATTTTAGAACCTGGCCTCGATTCCCACAGATAAATATTCAAGGAACATGAACTCACACACACGCACACATACACACACCCACACCCACGATCACAAAATCTATCAGGAAACAAACCCTGCAGAAGTAACAATGAATTTGACCCCAAAAGACTGATCATTGGAATTAATATATATAGAACACAAGGCAGAGCTGTTTAATATGTTTAAAAGAAATAACAAGAATTAGGTGGTGGTTTTAAAATATATTCCCAAATTCTTTCATTCTTTTTGCATAAAAAGGTGGAGTCTAATCCCCCTCCTATTAAATGATTCATTTCAGTGACATTTCTGGTGAATAGAATGTGACACATGTGATGCTATATGACTCCTGAATTCAGGTGATAAAAAGGATACAACCTCTGCTCGTTCATTATCCTTCTCTATCTGCCTGGTTCATTCATATTCTTTCTCTCTCTCTCTCTCGTTGTTTACTCACTTTGAGAGAGGTCAGTCTCCATGTCATGAGGATTCTCAAGATGTACTGTGAAGAGCTCCCAAGGAGGGAAAATAAAGCCCCTGGTCTACAGCAGTCACCAACTTGCCAGCTATGTAAGTGTATCTTAAATCAATTATCCAGTCTCTTCAATAAATGGTGTTGGAAAAATTGGATAACCACATGTAGGAGAACGAAATTAGACCCCTATCTTAACACCAGTCACAAAAATTCATTCAAAATGGATTAAGGCCTTAAATATAAGAACTGAAACTATAAAACACCTAGAAGAAAACAGGGAAAAAGGCCCTTTGACACTGATCTCGGCAAAGATATTTAGGATATGACAACAAAAACACAGGAAACAAAAGCAAAAATTAATGAGTGGGAGTTTCAAGCTAAAAAGCTTCTGCACAGTGAAAGAAACAATCAACAAAATGAAAACGCAACTTATGAAATCGGAGAAAATATCTGCAAATCGTATACCTGATGAGGGGTTAATGTCCAAAATATATAAAGAACTCTTACAGTTCAATAGCAAAAAACCAAACAGTCTGATGAAAAAATGGGCAGAGGACTGAAAAGACATTTTTCCAAAGATATAAAAGGTATACAAAAAGTACATTATCATCACAAATCGTCAGGGAAATGCAAATGAAAACCACAATGAGATATCACCTCCCACCTATTAGAATGGCTATCATCAAAAAGATAAAAGTTAATAAGTATTAGCAAGAATGTAGAGAAGTGGGAACCCTTGTGCAATGTTGGTGGGAATGTAAATTGGTGCAGCCACTGTGGAAAACAACATGGAGGTTTCTCAAAAATTAACAACAGAACTATCATATGATCCAGCAATCCCACTTCTTGGTATATATCCAAAAGAATTGAAAACAGGATCTCAAAGAGATATCTGCATTCCCATATTCATTGTAGCACTATTCAAAACAGCCAAGACATGGAAAAAAAACCTAAGTGTACAGTTGTGGATGAATGGATAAGGAAAATGTCATCCCCACCATCACACACACACACACGCACAGAGTGTACTATTATTGAGCCATAAAAAGAGGAAAATCTTGCCATTTGGGACAATACAGATGGACCTTGAGGGCATTATGCTAAATGACATAAGTCAGAAACAGAAAGATAAATACTGTGTGATCTCACTTATATGTGGAATCTGTAAAAGCCAAACTCACAGAAACAGAGAGTAGAATGGTGGTTACCAGAAGCTGGAAGGTGGGGAAAGTGGGGAGATGTTGGTCAAAGGGTACAAACTTCCAGTTATAAGATGAATAAGTTCTGAGGAACTAATGTACAGCATGGTGACTATAGTTAATAGTACCATATTATATACGTGAAAGTTGCTTAGAGAATAGATCTTAAATGTTCTCACTACCACAAAAAGAAATGGTAATGATGTGACATAATGGAGGTCTTTCCTAACACTATGGTGGTGATCATTCTGCACTATATAAGTGTATCAAATCAACATGGTGTAGACCTTAAACTTCTAGTGTTATCAATCATATCTCAATAAAGCTGAAAAAAAAAACCCCAAACCAAAATACAAACAACCATAACACAATATCATTTTTATGTTAAAAAAGTCAATTATCCAGCCCAAGCTGACATATGACTGCAACTGCATGAGAGCTGCCAAAAGAGAATAACCTAGCTGAGCCATTCCTGAATTTCTGTCCAACAGAAACTGCAAGACCTAATAAAGTGACTTGTCTGAACTTACTAAGTTTTACTGCAATTTGTTATACATGAAGAGACAACTATACAGACTATAAAAAGTACAACAAAGAACAAGAAAACTGTCAAAAAATGACCTGGCATATTTGAAAATGAACCAAGTAAAAGGTATATAAACGAAAAATGACTGACAGCTGACTTATCAACAGAAACAATGTAAGCCCTAATAGAGTGGAATAACATCCTTGGTGGGCCACGAGGAAATAACTGTCAACCTAGAATTATAGATCCAGTGAAAACATCCTTCAGAATGGCAAAATAAAGACATTTTTTCAGAGAATCAAAAACAGATTTTACTAGTAGCAGACACTCACTACAGGAAAATTTAAAAGATATATTTCAGGAAGAAGGAAAATGATCCCAGAAGGAAAGTCTGAAATGTGAGAAAGAATAGTGAGAAAAGAAAAGAGCCAATTTATAGATAAAATTTTAAAAGGCTACCAGGTGAAAATCAACAATACCATGTAACGAATGAAAATAGAACAAAAACAAAATAAACAAGCATACTTTAAGTAACAGGCATATAATTCAGGAGGAGGTGATTATAGATAAAGCATTCTAAAGCTCTCACATTGTTTAGAAGAGGGAAGATATTAATTTCAGACTTTAAGTATTCATGTTAAGATTCTTACTATGTAACTTTCAATCTGGTAGAGCTTAAAAGTGGAAGGAGAAATAAAAATTCATAATCAATCCACAGATGGTAAGAAAGGAGAAATAAAGAAATGTGAGACAAACAGGAAGCACAAAATCAAATGGCAGAAATAACACCAACCATACTGGTAACAGCCATCTAGGTAAATAAACTAAACTTCCTGGGAGAAAGACAGTTAAACAAAATTTTTTAAAACTCAAGCTATGTATTATTGAAAAGAAAGAAAATTGAAAATAAAAAGATGAAAAAAATATCCAAAAGGCAAATATGAACTATGCCTATTAATAAAAAGACATTATTAGCGGATGTGTTTATGTTATAAAAATGTTGATGTCTACTGATAAATTATTAGAGTAGGTTCTGGATAACAAAATGTAATTGTCTTTCATATACCAGTAGTAGGTTAAAAAAAATACACTAAAATACCATTTGCAATGTCAACAAAATATATCAGGTACCCAGAAATGCCACTATCAAAAGACATGTGAGACTTTTATGGGAAACACTGTAAAATGTTATTGGAAGATATTAAAGAAGAACAACCCAAAAGAATAACAAATCATGATTACAGATAGGAAGACTCATCATCATAAAGATAACAATTTTCATCAAAGTGATTTATGGATATAGAGTCAATAAGATTCCAATCAAAATCCCATTGTGTGTGTGTGTGTATGTCTGTGTATTTACGTACACGCATAGAACTTGACAAACTTATTCTAAAACGTGTGTTTGAGAATAGCCAAGAGGGTGGTAATTCACTGTGCTATATACTCACACGTACTGTATTTTTGTTATAGTTCAATTTTTTAAAGTTTTCGAAAAGGAAGGAGAACAAATGTGGGGACTAAGCACTACCAGCTGTTAAGATTTATTATAAAGGTATAATTACATAATGTGGTACTGACATAGGGATATATGAGCAGACCAATGCAACAGTCATTCATGTGTAGGAACTTGATCTCTGACAGATGAAGCAGGGAAAGGTAACCTGAAAAATTACCTTGGAACAAATGGTTACCGTACAAAAAATAAACAACCTTTATCCATACTTCACATATGAATCACTCCCATATGAATGAAGGAATTAAATGATGAGAGGAAAAACTCTAAAAAAAAACAGAATAAAATATGCAGAATATTTTTATAACCCCAGAGTATGGGTTATTTTTTTAAACCAAATACAAAAACATGCAAGCCATAAAGGAAAAGCCTGATAAATTCAACTACACTACAATTAAGAATTTCAGTGCATCAACTGAATTGACACCATTAAAAAAAGTGGAAAGACATAATAGACCGAGAGATAATATTTGCAGCACATAAAATTGGCAAAGGCTTGGTGTCTAGAACATATAAAGAGTGGCCACAAATCAATAAGGGAAAGATGAGCAACTCAACTGAAAATGCGCAAAAGACATGGACAAATATTTCTAAAACAGAAAATTCAACCAGCCAATAAAAACATACTAAAAATGTGCAGCCTCATTAGTAATAAAAAATGTAAATTAATATGCCATTGACATACCATTCTTCAACCACTAGGTTGGCAAAGATATTTAAAAGGAAAACTAATGAGTATATACTGTTGAAGATGGATACCCATGGGAACTGTTAATCCCTAGGATGGGAATGTAAATTGTAACTACCACTTTGCAAAATCATTGATGATCACTAATAAAGTTGAGCATATGTACTTTATAACCCACACCTATGTGACCCCTCAGGAAATCCCCAGGAGACATGTGCCCTAGAAGATATTAAAATAACATTCATACAAGTATTACTGTGAATAGCCCAAGTGACCTGTGACAAAAGAATTGATATACTGTGACTTGCTCATACATGGTAGTGAAAATGAATGAACTCGATTTACATGCCACAACAATACATCCCACTAAGAGAACATGAGCAAAAAAGAGGAAGTCATAGATGTGTCTATGCAGAATGCTTCCATTTACATAAAGTTCAAAGAGGCAAAATAAATAATATATTGTTTGGGAACATGGGAATTCGACTACAAAGAAGTGCATGGAATTGATAAATCCAAAATCCAGAATAAAGTTTAACTCCGGGTAAAGTGTACGCAGGGCTTCAAAGGGTTTGATGAAGGTTGCTTTCTTTAGCTTGATGGTGGATATATGGATGTTGGATTTATTATTCTTTAAACAAAATAGAAATATTATACATATTCCTTTCCATGTAGAATGTGTATCATATATTTTAAATATATAAAAGCAAAAGCAAAAATGTAACAATTGCTACAAAACAAGTAAAACCAGCAGTGGGGAGAACACGGGGAGAATGAGTTAACTGGGGATTCTGATAAATACCTCCAGTTGCGTGCCTGTATGTCGAGGCTCTATAACGTTCTATTAAGTGTCTTCCTGTTTCAACTGTGAACCCAGTGAGGGCAGGGACTGTGTTCCACTCACATCCATTTCCTCAGCCCTGGTCTGGTGCAGAGCACAGTGCTGATGGGCCACCAACATTTGTTAAAAGGACGACCACACCCTCCTTGTGTTGCTCAAGCCAGAAAGGTGAAAGTCAACCCTCTCCCTCATCAACCACATCCTAGCATGCAAAATAGCACACCCCAAATGCATGTGAGGTCTAGCCACCTCTGGGCAAATGCTGCTTTGCGCTAACTGCTTCCATGCTTGGCTCTTCCAATCTATTCTCCAACAGTGCAAACAAGTTAGGCTTTTGGAATGCAAATCAGATCTCACTACAGATCTCAGTCCCCCCACTACAAAACTCTGTATAAACATAAAAAGCAAACTCATTATCATGGTCTCCAGGTCCCTGTAGGAACAAGCCCCTGTCCATCTCCTCTCTCTCTCAACACTGTCACTCACTACTCCGGCCACAGGGGACTTCCTCTTCCTCCAAGGCCACCAGTTCTTTCCCACCTCAGGCTCCACACAAGCTGGAATGCTCTGCTCCACCTTCTCCCCTACTCTTCTCAGGGTCGGCTCCTCTGCCCTCTTGCAGCTTAAATGCCTCCTCTGCAGAGAAGTGTTCCTCCATGTCTCTCTTTCCAAAGTAGCTCCCTGATCCTTATTCTCTAATTCTCCATCTCTTATGTTTCCTTCATAGCTCCCATCATGTTTATGCTTTTCTCCTGCCTGCCTCTCTTTCATACTTGGACATGAACTTTTTAGCAGTTGAGCTGTTGTTATATATCTAGAGCCCAGTAGTGCCTGGAATATAGTAAGTCCTCAATAAATATCTGTTGAAGGAACAAAAGAAAAAACAGTAGCCTGGATTAAAATTGAAGGTATTCCCCAGATGAGCCATTAACTGTGATCCTAGATGTTTTTCCTTCTTTCCTGATCCCTCACTTAAACACCTGCTTTCTCAAGGAAAGAACACTTCCTTGTAACAAAAGGGCAGCAGGACAACCAACCCTTGCCTCACCCTCCCTTGATTATCTTCTGTTCTCCCCACTCTGCCACACACGTACCTTAAGAGGTCACTCTCTCACCCCGATTCTATTTTTCATCACTTCTGAAGGAATGACATTATTGTTTCAATAATGCTGTTTCAATTCTCCAACGGAAAGTGAAGGAGACACCCTCCCTTCCCTTGGTCACCCTTCTTTGCCTTGACCCTGTGGCTATCTCTGAATCTGTACAAATCGTAACACGCAGCTCAGTGTGCTCAGTACTGAGATGGTCCTCGGAAGGAAAGAACAATTCAAAGGAAATGGTGTTGGCACACAGGGGACCCAGCGATTAACAGAAAAAGTCCTCTAATCTCATCAACCGTTTTCCTAATTAACTAGTCCCTTTTTCCCTTAACTGATGCATATTCCATTTTTTTCATTACAGCTCATTCATAAAGAGGCAGAATCCAAAGAGAAGGCCTTCTGAGTTTTGTTCAAAGGAGTCAAGTTTAAAAGCAAATAAGGTGAAGGATTAACAGAAGGTTCGAGTTTCATTAAGTGGATGTGTTGATGTTCCCAGAAGGTAAAGTACAGAGGGCCAAGCCTTTCCATCCCTGGGAACACAGCGCTGCCCATAATGAATTCTGTGCAGCATCACTTTCAACCCTGCGATATTTCATTCATTGATTTTGTTGTCAAATGTAAAGGCGCTGGTTCCAAGTGGCATTTAGTGAGACAGGCGGGGAGTGACCCAGACTTCATTACTTGGTGCTTGCTCTCTGGATAATTTCAATTTTACATGGGCAGAAAGCAACAGAAGAGCAGGGTGCTCTGATTCCAACATCTGGAATGTCTTTGGTTGAGTCCCAAGCCACCCAAAGCCTCCCTCTTCAGTTCCGCCCATCTGTGGAGAAGCCTATCCAGGACGCTATGAAGTTCCTGGCTCCAGCTTCTCTCCTGTCATGATGAGGCTCTGCAGCCCATTTTTTTTTTTTAATTAATTTTTTATTTTTTAATTTTTTGGCTGTGTTTGGTTTTTGTTGCTGCACATGGGCTTTCTCCAGTTGCAGTGAGCGGGGGCTACTCTTCGTTGCAGCGCACGGGCTTCTCATTTTGGTAGCTTCTCTTGCTGCAGAGCACGGTCTCTAGGCGCGCAGGCTTCAGTAGTTGTGGCTCATGGGCTCTAGAGCACAGGCTCAGTGGTTGTGGCGCGTGGGCTTAGTTGCTCTGTGGCATGTGGGATCTTCCTGCACCAGCGCTTGAACCCGTGTCCCCTGCATTGGCAGGCGGATTCTTAACCACTGTGCCACCAGGGAAGCCCCACCTGCAGCCCATCTTGCTAGGTGTAGCAGAAGGTGAGGAATCTGACAGTAACACCTGGGAAGCATCCTGTCCAAAGGAATTAAACAGCCTGTTTCCTAAAACGTGGCGATGCTGATGAGTGCGCTAAACACAAGGACCCCAGTCTCTGCTCTGATGCTGCCACTCTTTCATCAGGAAGGTCCTCTTTGCTGAGGACTCTCCACATCAATGTCCTGAGAGCTATTCACTCCTATCAATTCTCTTCTCAGTCCCACGTCACCAACTCCATACCAGAGTCTACCTAGGCTGTCACTCAAATTCAACATGTCAAAAAACCAAAGTCCTAAATTTTCTAACATAGTCAACGTTTTTAGGCAACACACCTGGGGCCTTGAACTCAATTAATTATCAAATTTTGATCAAGAATTCCTTTGGAAAAAAAGAAAGACAAAAAGCCATAGCATTTATTGATTATTTCCTAGGAACAGAAACTTCACACGTATTCTCTGCTTTATTTTACCCCAGTGGCTCTCTGAAGTACGTATCTCAATCCCCATTTTCTTACAGATGAGGAAACTGAGGTTGAGAGATGAGGCTACTTGTGTAGGGGCAGACAGCTAGACAGTGGCAGAACCAGGATTCAAACCCGGGTTTGTGAGACCACAAAGCCCAGTTCTTTCCATTACCCAAAGCTACCACCTGAAGGGTTTCATGGAATCTCACCTCTTCCCATCTGGACTCCTCATGAGCCCAGACCTGCATCCAGACCTACCTCTGACTGTACCCTTTCTCCAACTCACAACACTACCAGATTGCTCTTCCTATAATACCACGTTCACTGTTCATCATTCCCCAGGAGGTGTGAGTTTCATTAATTAGAAACCACAGTATTTAAATGGGCTTGAAAAGGCAGATAGGTTCTCTCTGGCCGACATCTTCAAGACCAAATGCCTTGGCTTGGCTTCGACCTGCGCATACAACCTTCAAGGCCACATTCATTATTAGGTACCTGCCCTGTTTGAGGCACCTATATTCCAAATCCTGGGAATATAAACATGAATAGACAATCTTTGACCTTAAAGACCTCAGAATCTGTTCCTTTTGTTCCACGTTCCCCTCTCTGTCAAAACACACGAATGCCTACTGGCCCCATAAGCCTGGTCTCATTATTAAGCCTCCCAGCTCCCTTGCGTGTACCCCTCTCCCTCGTCTCCCAAGAAGAGCCCCTCACTCCCATCTGAAAATCTTCCCCACATTTCTAGTCTAGTTTGAGTTTCACTTCTTCCATAAGTGGGGGAGCAGGCCCCGCCATCCCTCTTAGGGTGTAGCCTACACACCTCATGCTTAATGTAGATTCGTTCCACAAGTACCCATTGTGCAAAAAGTAGTGTACTGTTGTGGAAACCATTATCAGTGGATACGAGCCAATTATTTTCTGGTTGCGGGACCTTAGCCAAATCACCCACTCTCACTGAGCCTCAGGTTACATGTCTGTAAAATAGGGATAGGAAGCAGGTTGTTGTGAGGACTGCACAGTCGGCCCATATCTGTGGGCTCTGCATCTGTGGATTCAACCAACCCCGGGTAGAAAGTATTCGGAAAAAATTCCAGAAAGTTCTGAAAAGCAAAATTTGAATTTGCCATGCACAGGGAACTATTTACATAACATTTACCTTGTATTCACAACTATTTACATGGCCTTTACATTGTTTTAGGTATTGTAAGTAATCTAGACATGGTTTAAAGTATATGGAGGATGTGCACAGGTTATATGCAAATACTACACCATTTTATAGAAGGGACTTGAGCATCTGTGGATTTTAGTTATCTGCTGGGAGTCCTGGAACCAATCCTCCGGGGATACTAAGGGATGACTGTATAAGATAATCTTTCTAAAAGTGACTTATAAATATGGTGAGGTTCAACATTTGAGTCCTTCTTCTAGCAGTGAGACATGGATTTGGGAAAGTTCAAAACCAACCTCATTAAGTATGAAAACAACAATAATCATTATATTTTATTATTTTATATTATTATTGTTGTTATTACTGTTGCTTCTAGAGCAGTACAAAACATCTGCTCACATTCTCAATGTGCTTTCTTCCATAATTTCTTTCGGGTCTCTTTTCTCTCTCATCTCTAATTTCTTCTTTTTCTTTTTGCGGTACGCGGGCCTCTCACTGTTGTGGCCTCTCCCGTTGCGGAGCACAGGCTCCGGACGCGCAGGCTCAGCGGCCATGGCTCACGGGCGCAGCCGCTCCGCGGCATGTGGGATCTTCCCGGACCGGGGCACGAACCCGCGTCCCCTGCATCGGCAGTTAGACTCTCAACCACTGCGCCACCAGGGAAGCTCTCTTATGTCTTACACATCTCATTTCCCACCACTGAACCTCATCTCACTCCAAAAACTGCCAACAAGTAACACATTGAGTAACTGGTTGGGAGCAAACACAAGACTACCAAGGACACTCTTCCACCTGGCAGGTGTGGGTCTTAGCTCCTTCATTCCCTTCTACTGCCAGGCCAGGGGACAAAAAGAAGCTGGAAACACTGGGCTGATTTTATGACCCATAAATGAGAAGTGGAGGCTCAGCTGAGAGCTGGGAAAGGGATGGAAAGCACACCCCCAAACTATTAGCTGCAGCTGGAGGTGAGCAGACATCCCTGAGTTAGTGCTGGGGGTCATTTTACAGCCGATCCTTTGGTTTTATTTATTTTTATTGAAGTATAGCTGATTTACAGTGTTGTGTTAGGTTCTGATATACAGCAAAATGATTCAGTTATATATATACATTCTTTTTCATATTCTTCTCCATTAGAGTTTATTGTAAGATATTGAATATAGTTTCCTGTGCTACACAGTAGGACCTTGTTGTTTATCTATTTTATGTACAGTAGTGTGTATCTGTTAAAACCAAACTCCTGTTTTGTCTCCCCCCGCTTTCCCCTTTGGTAACCATAAGTTTGTTTTCTATGTCAGTGAGTCTGTTTCTGTTTTGTAAATATATTCATTTGTACCATATTTTAGATTCCACATATAAATGATATCATATGATATTTGTCTTTGTCTGACGGACTTAGTACGATAATCTCTAGGTCCATCCATGTTGCAGAAATTGGCATTATTTCATTATTTTTATGGCTGAGTAATATTCCATTGTCTATAGATACCACATCTTCTTTACCCATTCATCTGTGGATGGACATTCAGGTTGCTTATGTGTGCAAGCATACTTTGAGCTGTCTGGGGACAAAAATGGTAACTATCTGCAGACTTTTCCAAGCACTTTGTAGGATGTTGTACTCAAAGAAAATTTCAACAGTTTATAGTTGATGATGGAGGAAAGAAAAGAACAAAGAGAAGAGAACAGCAGAAGGATCCAGCTGTACCTTCTCTCTTGTTAAATATTTATTTCTTCTCATATATCTAGTAGAATGGTGTCCAAGGAGGACAAGACTGCCTTCTAGCAGGTATTTTGGAAATCTAAGCAGGTGGTTTTTGTTGTCGCTATAACTGAAGGATGCCATTGGCTAAATGGAGAAGGCAAAGTCAAAGGATGATCAATATTCTGCAGTGTACAGGGCAATTCCACACAACAAAGAACTGTCCCTTGCCTCTAATGGCTTTCGAATACCTCACGAGGTATTCATTTAAGTGAAAAATGTCAATAATCATCTTGTATAAAATCCAAGGCGTATTTTACATTCAAACTCCAAGTGTTTCTTCACGTGTTAATATATGTTGAATTTTCTAGCAATGCACTGCTGTGGAAATTGAGAGAAGACTGTACTCCATTTTGTTTGGAATTTTACCACGAGTTGTTCATCATTTTGTAAAATAATAACAACAGCAGTGCCACTTGGAGTATCTGAGTCACCAACACAACCACACCTGCATCATTCTGCATGTGTGGCTGTCACATGCACAGGAATTCTACCTGTTGATGCTTGCATATGATGACCCCATGATTTCTTCTTGCATGGTCATTCTGAGCATAAGGGTGACAGTCGAAGCCCTTACCCCTGTGGGATGGGATTTAGAGAGGGGGTCTTTGGGAGGTAATTCGGAATAGATGAGGTCATAAAGGCAGGCCCTGGTCTGATGGGATTGGTGTCCTTATAATAACCTTATAGGAAGAGACGTCAGAGAGCATGTGCTCCCCGTTGCCCCCCGCACACAAAGAAGAGGTCGTGTGAACCCAGAGTGAGATGGCAGCCATCTATTAAGCCAAGAGAAGAGGCCTCATAATGAAACCTACTGCGCTGGCACTTTGATCTTGGACTTCCCAGCCTCCAGAACTGTGAGGAAAAAAATGTCTAAGCCACCTGGACTATGGTATTTTGCGATGGCATCCTGAGCAGACTAATATACCTGCTACTCCTCAGCTTTTCTGCTTGAAATGAAGGGCAGTGGGGAGGCTCAGGGCCGCCCAGGACACGAAGAAACTTCTTATAGGGGCTGCCTTATGAGCCTGTCACAAGCTCTCTTTTCTCAGGTCATGCAGAAATAACTTTCCTGGAAAAAGTTTTCAAAGAGATGACAGAGAAGAGCTAAGAGCTTTACTGTGACTTACAATTTTCAAAGTGCCACTGGTAACAAGGGTATTGTTAGGAATATTCCGAGGAAAACTGCCACCTGAGGCTTGAGAAATCCTGACACTTGAGTGTATAGATTCTTCCTTCTTCAATGAATCAGGAGGGGATCAACAGACTGTAATTACAACACTTAAGCAAAAGTGAGGCAAGACCAATGGGTCCCTTCCAAGAAAGCATTTACTTGTCAGTTTTAAGGAAAGGGGATTTTTGCAATCTCTCAAGGGTCCTTTGTTGAAAGTCTCTATTTGATCATGATGCCGTCTAAGGATTCTTTGTCAGAAGTCCCTCTGTTTAGAAACCATGCAGGCTTGCTCTTTCGGTTCAACAAAAGATTAGGGAAATTTCTGCCCATCAGTATTCTGAATAAGGTAAAAGAAAGCTGTTTGTCCTCGTGGGACCTTAATTTCATGTCCAGGAAAAATCACAAAAGAGTTCAGAACATACCCGCAAAAGCTATCCGTGGTCATGTGCATCTCCCCCAGCCGTGGATGCACCTCACCACCACTACCCGCCCCAGCAAACGTCAGTAAACTCCTCCAGTCCCAGGGCTCAGCTGAATTATTCCCCCTTCAAGCAATGGGCTAGAAGCAGTATGGCTATGACCTAGGTAATGCTAAGAATTGCAGTGAATCCGTAATAAATGGAGAATTCAAGCCTCTGACCACCATTTGCCTCTTGAACTCTTGCCAAGTTCCTTTCATTGCAATAAAAATAGTCCAAATGCCCAGAGAAAGGATCCTAGATTGTCACAGACTCTAAAATACTCACTCTCTCTGCCTGCCCCAAACCTCCTTCTACATCTCCCCAGCACCCAGCACCTCCATTTGTGCATCTGAGTCACAGGTCCTATGACTTCTTTTTCCTGGAAGCCCTCTTCTAAGTCTACAACTATTTCTGCTGCCTTCTTCAGGGTCAAGGTCAAGGCCTGTTTCATTCACCCATTCAGAGACTAATTTTTTTTTTCCCACTCTTTTTTTTTTAACATCTTTATTGGAGTATAATTGCTTTACAATGGTGTGTTCGTTTCTGCTTTATAACAAAGTGAATCAGCTATACATATACGTATGTTCCCATATCTCTTTCCTCTTGCGTCTCCCTCCCTCCCACCCTCCCTATCCCACCCCTCTAGGTGGTCACAAAGCACCGAGCTGATCTCCCTGTGCTACGCTGCTGCTTCCCACTAGCTATCTACCTTACGTTTGGCAGTGTATCTATGTCCATGCCACTCTCTCACTTCCTCCCAGCTCACCCTTCTCCCTCCCTGTGTCCTCAAGTCCATTCTCTACATCTGCTTCTTTATTCCCATCCTGCCCCTAGGTTCTTCAGAACCTTTTTCTGCCCCCCTTAGATTCCATATATATGTGTTAGCATACAGTATTTATTCGTTTTTCTCTTTCTGACTTACTTCACTCTGTGTGACAGATTCTAGGTCCATCCACCTCACTACAAATAACTCAATTTTGTCTCTTTTTATGGCTGAGTAATATTCCATTGTATATATATGTGCCACATCTTCTTTATCCATTCATCTGTCGATGGGCACTTAGGTTACTTCCATGTCCTGGCTACTGTAAACAGAGCTGCAATGAACATTTTGGTACATGACTCTTTTTGAAACAACCCAATCCAAAAATGGGCAGAAGACCTAAACAGGCATTTCTCCAGAGAAGATATACAGATTCCCAACAAACACATGAGAGAATGCTCAACATCATTAATCATTAGAGAAATGCAAATCAAAACTACAATGAGATATCATCTCACACCGGTCAGAATGGCTATCACCAAAAAATCTACAAACAATACATGGTGGAGAGGGTGTGGAGAAAAGGGAAGCCTCTTGCACTGTTGGTGGGAATGTGAATTGATACGGCCACTATGGAGAACAGCATGGAGGTTCCTTAAAAGAACTACAAATAGAACTACCATACGACCCAGCATTCCCACTACTGGGCATGTACCCTGAGAAAACTAAGTTTTGACTATGACAAGTCAGTGGGCATGGGGAAAGAGGGAGGAACACAACACAGTCTCCGTTTTACAGTCCAGAGGGAGCAAAAGCACAGACCTCAGGTGCCATTCTCAGAGCAGCAGCTTATCAGATGCTTGTTAAGTGAACAATACTTCCCAAACTGGCTGCCACGGAACACCACACCTGCCGCAATTTCTCCTCTGAGCGTCACAATACATGGAGGGGTACAGAAGACATGAAGGAGTTCTCTCTTTAAGCCTGTTTAACTTGGTGTCTCCCCAATGTATTTAACCACAAACACCTATTAACATCTTGTGTTCTACAAACCAGTCCGGGACACGGTGCTGCACTACAAAGTAGGATGAAATAATTGCTGGGAGAGAACTTCAAATAAAGTGCCAAAGGGTACACTCTCCCCCCCGCTGCTTTCCTAATTGCATTAGGATGAAGAGAGAGGTCTGACAGCTGTTTGGGAGCTCAGTTTAGCAGCTCAATACCTGTGACCTCGGCCAAGTCAATTAACCCCTCTGAACCACAATTTCATCATCTGTGAAATCATAATGAACTGTTGGTCACAGGATTTCTGTGAAAACTAAATGAGATAGCACATGGAAGCAACCGAAAAAACGCCTGGGAGGAATCTAACAGGTGCTTGTAAGAGTTTGTTTCTTGCCCCTCTTATTTCACAGAGTTCCTGTCATAGGGACAGTCCGAGTCACTGACTTGGCACTTAAAGGTGTGAGTGAGTACTGCTAGCTATCTTTTCCTCGGAATGCTCCTTCGGGCTTAGACCTTGCGTCTTCTGAGACTTAAATCTCTTAACATTTAACCCCCAGAATGTAGTAGGTGACTCAATGTGTGGGTGACATCAAGGATTTTACTAATTTCCTCAAGGAGCCATGTTATTTGCATGCTGCAATGCATATGTCAGCAGCTATTTCCTCAAGGAACCTTACTACTCACCAGTGTGGCTTTGGCAGCATGGCGACGTCTCTTTACTTCTCGATGCCTGATTTCTGAGCACCCCCCTTTCCGGGCAGAGCAGGTGAGCTACAGTAGCAGAAACTAGATTAAGACAGGTACCTCTGTGGCCAGGAAAGAGGTGAGCTGTAGCTGGTGGAGGGTGCTCCCATGTGGCCCCCTTGGCACCCTGAAGCTATGCCGGGCATAGGTCTTATGGACAGCCCTGACCTCGTCTCATTTCCCTCACTAAACCCTACCCTCTTTCAGAGTAGGAATGGGGTCTTGTTCATTGGTATCTCCAATGCCAAGCACAGCACCTGGCACCTGATGAACACTCAGTAAATGGCAGATGGACAGAAGGAAGGAAGAATGTGCAAGAGGGAAGAAGGAAAAGAAGGAACAAAGGCATGAGCTAACCTCAATGCTCCTGGAATATAAACTCCCTAAAAAGAGCATCTTTGTCCCTTGTTAGCTGCTTCTGTATCCAGTGGGACTTAGAACACTGCCTGGCATTAGGAGAAACTAAATGAATGTTTGTTGAATGAAGAGATGAGTGACTGAAAACTAAGCCAAGCTACCACTGGGAAAACTGGCTCTAAAGGATGACTACTCACTAACAGATCAAGCTGCTCTCAGATTCCTTCCTGATCTGTTTATTCTCCCAAATTATTCAGATACTTTAATATTCATATAATCCAAAATGAGGGATAGTAACAAATACGAATGTCTCCTGCGGGCTAAGCAACGTACAAAATTCAGGGAACGCAACAAGACAAGGTCTCTGCCCTCCAGGAGCTACAAAGGCCTAGAACGCTGACTGAATTGAACACAGTGGGGTGGCAGCAGCATGGGGAGAAGGAATAGCACCCTCAGCGGCTTTAAGGATCCACCGTGGAGCAGGGCCGCGCCATCCCCACTAGAGCGCGCTCTGATAGCAAGGCAGAAGACTGACAGCGTCAATTAATCCCTCCGTGATCCCAGTGTCAGAAATGCAAGCCTTTTATGATGCAGTAAAACAATTTTTATGGGTTTTCCCATCCGTTTCACGTCTTGATGTATCTTTTAATCAAAAAGGATAATAACAAGAAGTCAAGCGGGTATAAATCTCTTGCTCGTTGCTCTGGTTCTCTGCCCTTCCCTCTGTCCAGGGAGGAAAGGTGAGCCCTGTAGCGCCCCACACCAGACTTTCCTGTCCTCTCTGGGAGTATTTTCCAGAAGGAAGTCCTATTTGAGCAGTAGAGACCTGGGCTTTGCTTTCGACAATGAACACATTCTCCAAAGGCTGCACATAAATGGAATCTCAGTAAATCAAATCTCATGTTTCCAACAACTTTAGACATATATTACCTTTATTTCTGATGACAAAACAAAAAAGTGTTCCCTGCATGAAATGTGCAAAGCAGAAAAAAGCATAAACAAGAAAATGAAAATTACTTGCAATCTTATCACCTAGAGGTAATATTAGAATGTAATCAGACTTTTATTCCATGTTTGGATATACAGACATATATTTTGACAAAAATAGGATAACAGTAGAATTATTATGTAGCCCACTTTTACAGCTGATCAATGAATGATCAACATTTACTTGTGCCAAAATTCTACATTTTATTTACTAGTTCCATATTATTCTGTTATATGAACACACCAAAATTTAACAAGTCTTTGTTTTCAGAAGTTGGATTTGTTTTAAGTATTTTCTTATCATAAATAATAAGACCTCCTTTTTTTCGTCTCCTATAATTTCCTAGAAGTGAAAGTGCTATGCCACATATATGTGTATTTTAAAAATTAGTTACATTTTGTCAAATTGTCCTGCAAAAATGCTTTTGCAATTTCCTCCAGCAAGAAGGGTTTACATTTTTCTCATCTTCACTATCACTGGAACTATATATATAAAGTACTGCCAGTGCTTAATTCCTGTTTTCTTTTTCATTATTTGATTCCTTGTGAGATAGAAGTTTTTACATGTGTCAACTGACTTGTTTTCTTCTTCAGTGAGGAGCATTCATGTCCTTTGGCCATTCTTCTCTTTCTCCCTTATTGATTTGTAGGAACATTTTACATATTGAAATACTGATCCATTATTTTTCATCTGAGATGTACATTTCCCCTAGAGTGGTTTGTTTCAGTATTTTTTTTAATGGTGTTTTTCTTCCTTTTCCTCATCCATCCTCCCAATTTTTCATTTGTAGTTTCCTTTTCTCCTTACTTGTCAAATAGTTAGTGGTAAAGCAATACTAAGGAGAGAAAAAAACACCATCTTTCACTCCAGGTGTATCATTAATTTATCTACTGGATGATCAAAGGAATTTTCCTCAAGGTGGTAAACCACGCCCCTTAGAGTTACCACCAACCCAGGCAGAAGCTGACAATTCATGAGAAATTGCTCCTAGAGAAACCATACCATTACTCTTAGAAAAGTCAGCCAGCGGTAGTCTCAGTTGGGACAGTAAAATTCTGAATGACAGACACAGAGGTCATAGACAGGGCTGAGAATCTGGAGTCCCTCAAAGGACTCACAGTTTCTGGATCTGTGAGTCTACTTCCTACATGTTAAAGGAGGGTCCCGCCAGTAAGGGAGATGTTAATCAATGGGTCATTTCCTTTTCCTTTAGAAGAGAAAGCTGAGCTAAAGGACCCCTGTCTGACCTTGAGGGTGGGGAAGCAAAATGGGAAGCTGGCTCCACTGTTCTGACAATGGCCATGCCAAGGGGCTGAGCACTGGAGCAGCTCTGGGTGGATGGTGGGGGCCGGTGTGGTGCCCTCTTCATGTGATGCTGGGAAATTAGCAAAGCAGAGATGGCATGTGAGATAGGACAGAGCCAGGAGGCCTAGAGGCAAACTAACCCCTTCTGTCTTCTTCCGGCTGTTGTTATGCCTCTTATGTTCTATTTATGAGTATTGTTTTCCCCCTACATTTTGATTGCAAAATTTCAATCTTCTTGAAAGTCTTGGCTGGTCTGCCTTAGAAGTGGGTCACACTTGAGGGTTAAGGGTTCTGTGGTATCGTCCAGAGGGCCAGCAACACTGCTGCCTGAGTACAGAGAGAAAGGCCCCATAGCAGTAGGTCAAATTCAGAAGGCACCAAACTTTTCTCGGAAAAGAAGAGGCATTTCTACTTCTAGAATCACCCTGCAGATCCAAGATCTCATTTAATTAATTAATAATATTAATGTATTTATTTACTGTGTATTAATGGAAATGCTCTCCTGTATGACCAGCAGTCCAGCAAAGCTTGGGGAGACACTGGGAGCTTGGGGAGGAAAGGGTGGATGGGAAGGGGATAAGAACAGTGAAGAGGTAAGTTAGAAATTGTGAGATGGAAGCTCTAGGCACTTTATTTAAGAGGGAGGTAAGTGAGAGTAGGCAGGGGAGTAGCCACAGGGAACTAAAGAGGAGGGGACCACACCAGGATAATAGATGCTTATAACGATCGCTGATGCTCTTAATTATAACCACGAGGCACTGCAGATCCTGCTTTGTTAAGGAACAATTAAATTATCTTCACTCAGTTAAACAGATGGAGGCAGGGCAGTGGGCCACTGGATTTTAGAATCCTCTTCAGAAACAGGGATGACACGCCAAAGGGTTGCAGATCCGAAAGGGGTAACACTCTAGGAGAGGCAGGAGTGATGTAACCTATTATCAGGTACATCCATCCCATTCCTTGTGAATTTTCATCTACTGCTGGGCATAGGCTGGTGGTGTGTGCAGTCATCACGGTGGTTTGGCAAAGTGAGACCCAAAGCCAAGAGAGTTGCAAGGTTTTTAGATTTTCTGTTAATCCTCAAGCACATCTGAGGAGACAGTGGGCGTAAATAGTGGGAAGCAGTGATCTGGGCTGATGATCACTGTCTCCTCCCTACAAATACATTTATCTCTCCAAAGATACTCTTTGGAGACATCCAAATCTTCAAAGATACTCTTCACCAAATAAAGAAACTGGGATAGTGGACAACTTGGGGAGATTCTGATGTCCCTATGTTTAAAAAATTAGTTAGATACATTTCCATTGTTCCTTTCACTTTATCAAACACCCTTTTCAAATAAAATCAATATTTATGGGGCTAGGTGCTACGGGTAATACAAAGAAAAATGAGCCACGGTCCCTAATCTTGAAGAGTTTCAACTTAATGACTGCTTAAGAGTCTTTTCTCCCCCTAAAACCAATAGCATCATGATTTAAATGCAGGAACAGAACTTACTCAATAAATCTTATTGTGAATCATACTTGGAAAGGGAATAATGTTTCTGGAAAACACATGTTAAAGGATGATAAATTCCTCTTTCCCAATCTTCTCAGAGTTTCTGCATCTAAAGGTGGGAGCAATGTTACAGGGCCTGAGGACTCTCACATCTTAAATGGAGGAGGGAAGGGCAGGCAGGAAGGCTCTTCAAACTGGAGAACACAGATGTCAGAGAGGCTGAGGAACTACTCTGCTGCTGACTTTAAGGGTCAATCATAATGGCTGCTCTTCCTTCCCTTCCCTAAATTCTTTTAGTTAAACCTGTCAGTAGATGCTGAGCCAGGACTAAAGCCGTGCCCCCATCTGGTTATTCCTGTTCAGTCTCTCTCTTCCCCTGCATGCCAGCACCTCTCCCAGCCACCTTGGCTTGTTGCCACTTCAATGCAGTGAAATCCCCTCACCCAATGTCAATGAGTCTTTGTGTGTGTGTGTTTTTTTAATTACAAAAGGAATACGTATTCCATATAGGAAATTCAGGAAATAAAAAAATACACGAAATAGAAATAATTGTAATCCCATGAATTAGAGATTGGCACTGTGAACATTTCAGTAGATATTCAATGACTTTTTGACAATTAGATGCTTTAAAAATTTTTTAAAAGCATCCTGTCCTGATTTCTACCAAATTACTGCTTTGAGGTTGGGTTTTAAGTTAGGTCGCCGTCCAAATTCAACAATCAGCTAAGTGCCACATTATCAGCGAGACCTCTCTGACCCACACCTGCCACTTACCATAAAGTCCCCTCCCCGGGCACACTGGCGCTCTCAGCCCCCCTAACTCTGACTTGCTTTTCACCAAGGCAGGTAACACCATGTAAAACCTATCTCTATGCATCTTCCCAGGGGAGAATATGAGCTCCACGAGGACAGGGATTTTTGTCTGTTTGTTTGCTGCTCTATCCCCAGTGCCCAAGGACAAAAAGGATGCTGAAGGAACAGGTCCAGATTATCTTGAGAACAGCGAATGCTTCTCTTTGTCAACAGTCAAGAGCTGCTAGGAACAAATGACGGTCTTTGCAGATTTGCTCCCTGGCACTTCTGCCAGCAGAGGGAAGGGAGGGAGGGACACGAAGAGAACAGGAGACCGGCGGCCAGTGTGGGCTCTGCTGCTAATGTTTGCATTGAGCTTGAGCACGTGGCTTGTCCTCCCTGAACCCCAGTCTCCTGGCTCATTTAAGTGCGAGGGCTGGGTGTACCCGATGCCCAAAGGCTCTTCCACCTCTCTGTTCTTCACTATTATACAGACTCTGGAGAAAACAACACGAACCCAAAGAAAGCAGGGTTCACTTGCTTTCTTTATGCGTCTAACCTGTGCGTCTAACCTTCAACTACCCCATGTCATCCACCTCCTTCCACCGTCACAGCACTTGACAGTTTCCTAAGTGCTTTCATTTAGATTATCTCATTAATTTACCTATTGGCTAACCAGCCCGAGATTCTCAAACAGAGCATCAAAACCAAGCATGGAGGGCACCCAAGACACCTTGATAGTCAGCTGGACTAAACAGAAGAGACAGGGAGAGAAAGCCGAAGAAAGGCCGAGAAATTCCATCCATCAGATTAAATGTAACTTCAGAGAGAGGGAGAAAGAGAGCACCAAGAGGCAGGGGAGCTAATTTTCACACAGTTCATCCAAATCTTATGTAAATACTCCTTATGTAACTGTCACACTGCACTAATCCCACGGGGATTATCCAAACGGGTGCCAGTCGAATGTGGGAAACGGGAAACTAGGTGAGTCTGTCCTCCTCTCACTCCCCAAACTTCGCTTGAGGGTTACAGGATCCTCAGAAAGCTGCCGCTAAATCTCTCGTAACTCATTTAGGAGAAGATATCTAGATTCCTATCAAATCTGTTTACTGGGTTATATAACTGTATCTTATTGTAATTCTGTGACTTTTATCAAAATGCTAGATCTGAATTGCAGGGGCAAATATTCCTTTTCACATTCTCTCTGGGTGAGTGACTGCAGTCCGGTCCTTCTAGGTTGCTGTAAGCTTGCAGGAGCAAACACCTTTTTTAAATTTATTTTATTTTATGGAAGAGTGTTTTAGGCAATAGCAATTTATGCTCATCAAATGATTCATTCATTCACCTGTTCATCCTTTCACCAGATAGTTATTGAGCATCTCCTATCAACAAAACACTGATCCAGGCAATGGGGATAAAGAATCTCATTCAAACTGGAGAGAAAGATGCAAGTCACTAGTGCCAGGAATTAGAAAGTAGTCTCCTGTCCTTATCACAGGTCTGCTGAATCCCCTGGACCCTACTCCACTTAGGGATGGAGACCGTCGATTCCTCTTGCTCTGATTTACATCAGTCTGATGGCTTCTCTGCAGCAGCCTATGATCTTGCTTTTCTCTTCCAAGTCCTTTCCCCCAACATACACTCCTCTGGCTGCTTTTCTGGCTCATGAGTTACCCCAGTCAGGACCTTTGGAGAGCACTTTGGTTTTAAAGGCCTTTCCCTCCAGCTGCCAAGCTGGGCAATCAGAGAGAGTGCCTATCCATCTTGCAGGGTCAGTATATGGATCGAAAAAGGGAGATGGCAGAATGGGCTGCAAAGGATGCAGTGTTTGCGCTGGTGTTGTGAAGAGGTGACCTCATCTAGCAGAGTAAGGTGATAAAACGCAATGAAATCTGGAAAACAAGTTTGCTTTTTGGAAAGTTAAACAGAAAGCACAGACTTGGGTAAGGAATCTCTGTTCTGCTACTCACTGGCTGTAGGACCATCTCGGGCACTTGATTTAAAATTTGGTGTTTCAGTTTCCCAACCTGCAAAACGGAGGTAATGGGATCTCCCCTTAGGGTTACTGCAAGGATTAAGTAAATGCTACCTTTGCTGAGTGTTTACAATGAGTCAGGCAGTGTGTGAAGCATTTTTACAAATAAAATCTTATTTAACCCCAGTTGTTCTAACTCATGTTAGCCTTGCGGAAGGATTTTGCCATTTCTGTTTCCCAGGAAGAGCGTTTTTCTGGAGCAACCGGGATAGTCCTGGGCTTAAACACTTCAACGGTGCACAGAAGGTTTGGTGAAATTTCAGACAGAGCTGATCCAAAGGTCTAGAGTTGTGCTAATACGGTAGCCGCCAGCCACATGTAGCTACTTAAATTGACTTCAATCAAAATTAGATCAAATTAGATCAAATTAGATCAAAAGGTACTCCCCTAGTTACAGCTGCCACATCTCAAGTGCTTAATGACCAATGTGGTTAGCAACTACCTTACTGAACAGTGCAGGTATAAATTATTTCCACCATTGCAGAAAGTTCTATTGGATAGACTTGGAAGATGGAAAATAAGTTATGAGAGGAGACAAAGAAAAATCAACAGGAGGCCTTGAGGGTCAATTCCTCAGAAGCTCGTGAAATTTCAGCATGTTTTCAATAATTTGTCAGGGCCAACGGGGTAAGGCTGTTCTCACTGGTGGGCTGTCCTGACAAGGTGCTTTTGGGGCATTTAATGGCTTCATAGGACAGCTTTAGTAGCTATGGTTACTAACAGTTCAGCACCATTCAAAGGTATTACATTTTCAGATCTTTCACCAATAAGCAAAAACAAAATAAAGACATTTTTTAAAAAGTCATACAGAATCCACTCCTACAAGCTAAATGGCTGCCCTATCATTTGCCCTGAAAATGTTAATTCTGATAAGTTAGCACTAAGGAGCCACTCCCCAAATGCAAGGAGTGGTGAGTCTAGGTTTAACCTAGCATATACTAGTGCTCTGACATGCTCCCAGCCTCCCTCAGGCCACACCCAATGCTCCTTGTAAAATGCACATGTGATCACACCACCCAGCTTCAAAATTTCCACAAACTCCATTCCCTACAGTCCTGGCTTCTGATAGGATCCCCTTCACAGTGGAACTATATAGCTTGCCGAATCTCCCACTATCACTTCTCCACCCCTCTGCCCTGACCGCCCCTTCTCCATCCAATACCCCAGCGGCCGCCTCATTCAGTCATTCATTCATTCCACAAATATTTATCCAGCATTGCTGTGTGCCAGATATTACGCTAGGTACTAAAGATATGGCGGTGAAGACAACAGAAAACAAGATCAGATCCCCACCCTCATGGAGCTTACACTGTAATAGGACAGGACAGACAATGGAGAAATAAATATATTAAGATGCATAGAATGTCAAATGGTGATGGTGCTACAGAGGCCAAAAAATGGGTGGTGGTGGTGGAGGGTAGTTTTTTTTATATTTAGATGTTACATTAATTCGTTTCTTAAATCCTTTAAAACTGTCATTTATTCAAAGTTTTATTGAACACTTACCATGTTCTGAGAGGTGTTATGTGTACTGGGACCAGAACAAAGAACAGAAGAGACAAAAGCTCTGACCTGAGGGAGCTTACATTCTAGTGGCAAAGAGAGACAGTAAACAAAACGATACTGTAAAGGCTCAGGTGAAGGTAAGGAGGATAAGGCAGGTGAGGAAAGATGGGAGCGCACAGGTGGGGCTGGGGTAGGTGGCGTTCCCACCTATACAGAAGGTCACTGCACCTGGACGTGCAGAGGTTGTACACCTGCATGGCTTACAGTTGCTGGCATGCACTTTCCCCACCTTGCACACATGGCCACCTCCTCCTCCAAGCCCTGACTGCAATGGTACTTTCTTGGAGTTTTTCTGATCCTCTCTCAACTGGGTCCTCCGTGTACATCGTGAATACCTTGATTTATCTAGTATCACGTGATATTACATTATGTTTATGTATTTAGGTATATGTTAGTCCTGCTAGGTTCAAATTCCTGAAGGGCAGGGACTATGTCGTATCCATCCTCATTTATTTATTCCAGAAACTTTCATGGAACACCCACTGCAAAGCCTGCCCAGCTTCCCTATCACAGAGAATAAAAGAGGAACCCCGCCATGTCGTCCTTATTTGAAAGGTTGCTTTTCTTTCCACCTCACTCATCGACAACGAAGGACTCATGTGCCGTTTAAATGAAATAATAGACGGAAGGTGTTTAGAATAGCACCTGAAATTGCTCAGGACATATGAGTGGTTCCTATAATTATTACTAATCTAAATCAAGTTTTGTAGATTCACTATAATACACGTACTGTTACCCAGTGTATTATTGAAATGCTTCCGATTCTAGTCTCTGACCAGAGTGAGATGAAACCCACATGCCCCACAGCTGGTGCTACAGTTCCTGGGAATTCTGTACAGCTTATCTGCTCACTAAAGAGACAGTGCAATGCCTTCAAGCATGAGCTGAGTTAGAGGTGGTTACTGACCCTCGACATCACCTCCAACGCTTTTCATACTCAAATATGGCGGAGAGGCTCTCTGTCTTCAAAGCTGACACTTCAGTGGCCCTTTACCCCCAAGCCTGAGCTGCAGAGCTGCCCTCACTTCATAAACCTCCTCTGCTGTTAGCCTCTTCCCACCACTGCTGCCAACTCCCTGGGGACTCTCCCCCCTTAGTCCCATGTTTCTTCTCTTTCACGTTGCCTATAGATTGTCCTTTAGAAATTGGAAAGAACCTTAGCAGCTCACCCAGACAAAACTGAGCCTGGCACCCCATGTCCCACTGAAATGTCTGTGAGACCATCTTGGGCAGATACATCTCTGGGTCTCAGAATGCCCTTGGAAAGAGGGGACAACACTGGCTTTTAAGGCAGTTAAGAGGATGTTCATATCTTCACACGATAGGGCTGGCATACAGTTTCCGGAATTGTCATTAGTACCGTGGTTGTTCTGTGTCTACTTCCAAGCTTAGGGACTTCCAGAAGCTTGAGGACACAAAAATACTCTTACTGAATAGCTGGCTATTTACTACATGTGGTTATGTAAGATGCAGCTAAAGGATTATTAACTAGGCACAGGCAGGAACTATGTTTTTATATAGAGCTGCATGTGGGTAGGAAGAGACTGAGGTCCCTAGACCTGCATCCCTGCAGGGTCAGACAGAACGGCTGATAAAAGTAGTTAAGAAGATGAATGCATATTCTCAATTGAGCTATCCCAGCCAGCCAGGACTCAATAATTTAAAAGACAATGCCAGGCGTTTATTTCAAGGTGAGAGGAAATTCTGAAGATGAAAAAATCTTCTCAAAACTTCCTTTTAATTAATGTGCTGGTTGGCTGCATTTCCCCTGAGCTTAGCTCTTTGTCTGTGAAGAGGAAATCACATAGGGCTTTGCCTATACAATAAGACAGTTAATCTGAAGTTGGAACTCCATCACAAGTTTTCTAGCCTCATTTTTGTGCCCAGCATTGGGTAGGTTTGAAAAGCTTTTGGACAGTATGCATCCATCCATCTTTTTGACTATCACTGCCTGCATAGCTGAAACTAAGCAAAACTGTCCAACTGACACAGAGAAGAGGAACTCAAGATGTAGCTGAATTACTATGAAATGCAGACAAGGTCAGAGGCAAAAGCAAAGCATTCCAGAGGCAGCTGTAATGCAAATTTCTGCTGAGATGGGGACTGACCCACTGAAGGGGCTGCAGGACTCAACAGATGACAAGAGTTTCACAGAATATTTGAAAACCAGAAAGATGCAAACGTTGCTGAGTTCTGCAAGGAGTGGGTGCCAGAAAAGTGCTGCTGAACTACTAATGGGGTGATGACAGAAAAGAGAAAAAGCAGGCGGATGAATAGGTAACAGCAAGACTAAAGGGGACTGGTCGGCCCCTGGCAGGTGACAGATAAGCCAATGAGCCACCAAAGGAGATGTGAGGGAAAGGCATCGAGATACTCCGGGCTCCAGATGAAGCCTCTGCAGCTGGGAGACGCAGAGAGCCAGCAGTTCGCTCTGCAGATTGCAAGGCCCAGCAACACAGCTGGCCCACCTTGATTCTCCAATGCCAAGTGAAGCCGAAGGAGGGTGGGCAATTATACCGTGTGTCAGCCACCTGCTGGGCACTGTGCTCTACCTGTACATGGGTCATCTCCTGTGACACTGCCCCAAATGGGTCGAAGTGGAAAGCAGTATCATCTTGACTGTACAGCAGAGGAAAGAGTCTCTGAGTAATACACTGGTTACACAGCAAGCAGGAAGCAGAGTGAGGACTTTGGCTGACCTGTCCAAAGGCACAGGCTGTGCGTTCCCAGAGCTCTGCAGATTCTGTCACTATCAAAATCCCTAAGAGCCCAAATGAGTCTGCTGGTGAGTGAGTGACTTCTCTGAATCGTTTGTGGGCATTTTAAAGTTTATCTCATACTTGTTTATGTTTTAATTGGAAAATGTTTTAAATTATTTACCATATAGAAGGGCATACTGACCTTGTCCTGGGGTCTTGGAACAGCGTCTGACATACTAGCGAGTCCCCTTGGGAGGGCAATGGGGGGCGATGTGCACTCTGTCTTGAAAGGCAATGTATTCTACCATGCAGCCTGCTAACGTCTCATTTTCAGGGCAAAATGAGGAAATACCAGAGTACCCCATCAAAGTCAAAATTATGTTTAATGGCTGGGTAAGTGAGGAGCGTAGTAGGGCCCAGGCGAGTAACGTGTGTGTACTCTCTCTTTTTTTTTTTTTTGCGGTATGCGGGGCTCTTACTGTTGTGGCCTCTCCCGTTGCGGAGCACAGGCTCCGGACGTGCAGGCTCAGCGGCCATGGCTCACGGGCCCAGCCGCTCCATGGCATGTGGGATCTTCCCGGACCGGGGCACAAACCCGTGTCCCCTGCATCGGCAGGCGGACTCTCAACCACTGCGCCACCAGGGAAGCCCTAACTGTGTACTCTCTTGAATTGAGAAAGAACCTATCTCTGCTACCTTCCTGGTAAAAATCATCTCTAAGTGGATGTCCCTACTGGCATGGTGTTTTTTTTTTTATTTACATGCCCACGTCTGTAAGTGCCTTTTGTGGAAGTAACACAATTGCTCAGCCTAGTGGAAATGACAGACTGACTCTGCGTGCTGGTCCAGGTACTGGCCAAAGGGCTTCACATGAGTTGCCCCCAATTAATCTCCCTCAACAACCCTATGAAGTAGGCAGAACTATCATACACATTTTGCAGATGAGGAAACTGAGGACAGAGTAGTTGAACCACTGCCCCAGGGGGCCCAAGCTAGGATATCTTGGGACTGGGATTCACAGCCACGTAATTGGACTCAAAAACATTCATTTTACCCTATGGCCCCAGGTAGCCTATCTCCTTGGTCCACATTTGCGTAGTACCAAGCTAAAAAATATCAGTGTCCATTCTCTTGACACAATTAAGAAGCTCTCCTAACCTATTTGCTGACTAGAGCCCTCCATATTCTGATTGGGGAGCAGTCATAAGGCGCCTTCTGTTTGCAAAGGGCACAGCAATCGCTCAATCCCTTTTAAAGGTTCTCATCTAAAAGATGCTACTCCGAGCATGGTGATGCCCATCTCATTTTAACACAGGTACGAGGGTAAATGCCCAAGAGAAGTTTGCTTTTTAACCTTTTCAGCCCAAGGAACTGAGTCTGAGTATTAGATAATTTGTAGATACCAGGTGATGCTTACAGCTATAGAGAACTTTGCCAAGAAGACGCAGTGCTGCCTCGTGGTCAGATGATCAGCTTTGAAGACAAACAGCCCTGGTTGTAGGTCTGGAATTTTTCCAGTTGCAGGCTGCATGCTTCTGAACACTGAATCTAACCAACACCTCTCAGTTTCCCCCACCTATAAAACACAGATTGCGATACTTGCCTCTTCGTGCTGTTGTAAAAAGTAATGGAGATGAGCTTCCCTAGGTTAAATGCTACCTGATGGGTTGTGTAAATGACTGGAATGGCTGAGCTGCTACTAAAGATACAACACAGGTTAATGCATGTGAAAGCGTTCAGCACAGTACCTAACACATAGTGAGTGTTCAATCAATGGTAGATGATGATGACGATGACAATGTTAGACGCTATGCTGCCATTTATATTTTCAATTGGTCAGATCAGTAACATCAATGCCTTGTGCATCTGTATCTTTTCAACTGTTTCAAACTGCTTCCCCACCAGTTATTCCAACAAAGAATCGCAACTCCCCTCGCAGGTACGTAGCTCAACGACTCTACTCATTTTGCAGATGAGAAATGTGAGATTAAAGACCTTACTTCAAGGCACTAGGTTAGCTGGTATCGCTGCTGCAGCTAAGACCAGGAATTGGAGTCTCCTTTTTTATCTGCCACTGCTGCTTAGAAAACACCTACAGGTTCTGCAAAATTCACAACGAAGAGAGATAATCCACTTCTCCAGGACCACGCAGCAAGTCCACGAGAGGGCAGGAAACTGTTCCGGAGTCTCTATCCTCTTCCTGTGATGGCTCGGGCAGAGGACTGCACGCTGGGGCTCAGAGGGAGAGCCAAACTCCATTTACGGATGCCATTCAAGCCCCAAGTTGAGGAACAGGTGAGGATTTCCTCTCGTCTCTGTGTCCCCTGCCTGCAGTTCATCAGGAAGTCCTCCATGAACTAGCCCCCGACTCCCAACCCCTCCAGCTGCTACCCTTCAGGGACCTTGGCTTCCTTTCTCTTCCTCAAATATCACAAACCCTCGCCTGCTTCTGCACACGAGCCCTTGTCTGCTTAGAGCACTCCTCCTCTCGTAAGTGACGGTGTCTCTTCTTGCCTGAACCTTCTCATCTTTTGTGACTTTAAACAGTAGCCTCCTAGAGCCTCCTACCCCCACGCCTCCATCTCCATCGTGTGGCTCTTCTCTACCCCTCACGGCACTTGACCACCATCTGAGCTATCTTGCTTGTCTATGGTCTGTTTCCCCCAATTAGAAATCTACGAGCCTGGTGTCCGTCTTGTTCACTCACGCAGCTCTTGGAATTTAGTGTAAAAAGCAAGATTCCCAGCCCCACCAGTACCTGCCCAGGAGAGATCAAAACTCAGTTTGTACTTCAGTACAGCTGCTTTGAAACAGCTGAAGCTGTTAAAAGACCAAGTCAGAGCTTGCCGTGACTGTGGTCTAAGGCAATGTCCTCTCTCCTGGCCGACGAACAAGGCTGATGTACAAACCTATGAATGCGTTCCATCCTACCCAGAACACAGTTTTCAGACTCTATCTCCTATCCTACCTTCCCCTTTTGCACTTAAAAACCCTCAAGTTTTCTCTCTGCCACCTATTCAGTCAATTTTTTCCATTGGTGTGCGTTCCCTTGCCTGGCAAGGAAATAAGTAATATATTCAACTGTGTTTTTTGTTTTCTTTTTATGTTTGTTTATTTTTGTTTTTTGCTTTTGTCAGTGAAAACAGGGCTCTTCCTGTAGTATTCTGAGATACCTGGAGAGGGACCCAAACCCCAGGTTTAAAAGCAAGACTGCCAAGTTCAGACCCTACTTTTGCTATTTTCTTAGGTAAATGAAGTAACCTCAGTAGAAATATAAATAGTTTCCTCAATAGAAACTAAGGACCATGATAAAATGCCTGCCTCATGGTGACTGGCTGAGAGTGAGGGCTATGTAAGTGCCAGCTACCATAAAAGTATATTCTGCACAGTGTCTAAAAAGAGTCCTGTACTTTGGCAGAGATGATTCAGGCAAGACCACTGCCAGAAGCATAGGTCTCTATTCTTGTCAGTTTCTCAATGTGATAAAACATACAAAGTGTCTAGAACCTGCTGAATAAATAAGAGCAACTCTTTTAGAGCAAGGCGTGAACATCAATGCAATATAGTATTAGTTACTTCTGACTTTTTCCTAATGCTCTGTGTTTCCATAGCACCTCACGTCATCAAGCCTCACAACAATTATGAGATATGCAAACATACAGTACATTTTATGTCATAAATATACTACATATACATTAAAATACATATGTATACATGAGACAGTATGTAAATCTGCTTATATGTTTCTATTTTCTTCTTTGTATAAGCTTCTCAGAGTAGAAAGTGGGTCTAATTCACTTCTGAATCCCCGGTGCTTAGCACACGGCTTTGCCAATAGTTAGGTGCTAAGTGCGAGATGCTTCTCTCAAAAGACCATTACATTTAAGCTTTGGAACATCTTTAGGCAGCGAAGGAAGTGGCAAGGCACTTACGTAATCTCAATCTCCCCAAACTCCTAACCTTACCTGTCCAATTACAGGAATAAACACCCTTTGAAAACCATGATGTTGACAATTAAAGGAAGGGAAAAATATTGCTGAAGTGCAGAGTCGCCCATGGGAGACCATTCGGATATACAAATTCTAGTGTGTATTTGTTAAAGAAAAATATGTTCCATTGCTTCCTGGTTTATAAGGTGGTTAAGCGCATGTACTTGCATCACTCTGCCTGATTCTAAGTGCAGAACCTCCCCCTGCTGACTATGTAACTTTGGGCAAGCTACTTAACCTCCCTAAATCTGTGTGTCCTCATCCATAAAGTGGGGATTAAAAAAAAAAAAGGCACCTTCCCTTACATGATTGTTGGGAGATTAAATAATGCAATATGTATGAAGCCGTTAGTCTAATGACCAGCTTTATCAGTAAATCGAAGGTCTTACTACTAATGTCATTACTATTATTGTTGTTACTTTAGTACTTGCTAACACAGAAGCCAATCCAAGCAAATGACCTAATGGGAATTCACTGCTAAACTAAAGGAAGAGTTGCCATCCCCAGAAGGCCTGGAGGAGGATCAAGTGCCCTCAGCTCAGATGCCAGCACAGTGGAGAGGGGGCAGGCCATCATCACTGGATCAGTGAAAGGATGGAGGCTTCTGGGGGCGCCCACAGGAGGCTTCCCGGCCCAGCCCAGGACCCTCCACAGACAGGCTTGGAACATAAAGAGGAACCGAGGGAGTGGGGGGCTGTGACACTTCAAAGAAGCTGCAGGGCTGAATTTGAGAGGTACCGGATTGAAAATGATACATTAAGGAGCTGGTCTCAGAAGGCAAGAGGATTAGAGCCACTCTCCAAGTCAGGGACGAAGCTAATGAGGCTTTTCTTGTCACCACCTGTAAAAGTTTATTACTTATACTTCAAAGGCAGTGAGCAGCAGAGGGGCTGGGGAGAGGCGCTGTTCCTCCCAAGAACAGGAGTAGGAAACGGAAGATGCTGGCTTGGAGAGAGGGTGGGAGGTCGTCCCTGTGTCTTTGCTACAAAAAGAGCCCAGCCCCATGGGGCACGAATCTGGATGCATGCACCTGTGATGATCAGTAGCTGGCAGTGGTCACAGGGTGGGAGGAAGATGGATCGGGGGGAGGATTAATTAACTTTATTGTGGAGTAAGGAGATGGGCTGGCTTCCCTGAAGTCGCCCACTGGCAGCCCTCAGCTCTGATCTCACGCGCTCTGCAGTTCTTTCCTGAAACTGGTAGCAAGTGCTCCAAGTCTTTCTTTACCTCAACCTTGCTAAACACCCGATTGTCCATCATCGCATGTTCTAATTGAACATGGTGGTCCAGACAGGGTGGCAGGCGGCTTGCACAACGAGGCGGCTTGTTCACTCACCCAGGCATGATGCGGATGACGCCTGCCTTCCAGCTTAAAGCAAGTCCCGTTTGACAGTTTGTAATGACAGGGAAAGGAACGGGTAATCATCCCATCATCCGATATTGGTTGAGCACTTACTACAGCGTGCCAGGTACTGGGGATAAATCAGTGAACAGTGGCAGCCCAGGCCCTGCCCTCCTGGAGCTTATAGTCGAGTGGGGGATGTGGATGTTAGCGAATCATGCAAATGCAGATAAATGTAAACTAACAGCCGTGATAAGTGCTACAAAGGGGTAATGCGTGATGTCTGGGTAGGTATAAAATAGGAGGAACTGATCTGAACACAGGGAAGAAAATTCCACTATGAGGGAGGAGCATGTGTAAAGGTCCTGAGGTACCAGGGAGAATGACGCACTCCAGAAACACAGAACACCAGTCTTTCTAGAGTGAGCCAGGGAGAGGGAGGTGTGGAGAGGTGAAGATGAAGACATGTAGGCGTGGACTTTTGTCTGTGTTGTCCACTGCTTACCTCTTTGACTCCTGCTATGTGCTTTGATAACACATAGTAGGAGTTTAAGTATAAAAGTTGAATGAATGAAAGAGTACCTACTGTGGGCTAGGGTCTATGCCAGGCTTTATATCCTGCACCTCATGGGATCCTTCAGCTCACTGACTCTCATCACATCAATTCATTTTGCTGTTAGAGAAAGAACACTTGATAAACCCAAAGTTACAGAAGTGGCATATCCCAAAGTTGAGATCCCAATCAGGTATATACTTCAGAAAGTTTCCTGCTTTGTGTAACAGAGCAAAAAAATCACCAGGTGAGTTACTAAACTAGACTAATGAGGTGGGGAAGGTCTGCCCAGAACACCTAAGATATGATTCCTGCACTCAAAAAAGGAGTCAAGAATGGTGACTAGGAGATGCTGCAGCCACCATGGAAAATGGTGTGGCAGTTCCTCAAAATGCTACATATGGACTTACTACATGACCCAGAAATTCACCTCCTAGGCATATACCAAGAGAAATGAAGACATAAGTCCATGCAAAAACCTGTACATGAAAATTCACGGTAGCATTATTCATAATAATCAAAAAGTGGAAACAACCTAAATGTCCATCAATTGATGAATGGACAGACAAAATGTGATATATCCGTACCACGGAATACCACGCAGGCATAAAAAGGAATGAAATCGTGATCTTTGTTATAATGTGGATGAACCTTGAAAACATTATGCTAAGTCAAAGAAGCCAGTCACAAAAGGCCATATGTTGTATAAATCCATAGATAGGAAAAGTTCAGAACAGGCAAATCCAGAGACAGAAAGTAGGTTAGTAGTTACCCAGGGCTGGAGGGATGGTGGAATGGGGAGTGACTGTTCATGGGGACAGGTTTTCTTTTGGAATGTTGAAACAATTCTAAAATTAGATTGTGGTGTTGGTCACACAACTCTGAATATACTACAACCACTGGACTGTACTCTGTAAATGGGTGGATTTTACAGTATCTGCATTATGTCTAAAAAGAAAACAGTAAGAGTTCAAATATCCCTCCAGTTGGGATTTGGAGGCCTAGGTTCTACTAATAGCTAAACCATGAGAAATAGGGCAGGTGAATTTCTCTCTCCAAGCTTTAGTTTCCACATCCGTGCAAGATGCACGAACCAAGATGAAACAGTTCACCTGAAGTGTTAGCACCCCATTTGCCTTAAGATACCCACATCTAAAAGGGAATAGAGCCATTAACAAAAGTTCATCCCTTACCTAGACGTTGTGATTACTGAAACAACAAATGGAATTCAGAAGCACAGTTAATCCTGTTTTCAGGCAGGTGCTGCATCACTCAAGTGTTTGCTGTCCATCCTAGTTTGGACGTGGAGACAAAACTCAGGTGGGTCAGCCCAGATCAGAAGGTAGGCAGTGGCCGAAGGCGTCAGGGGTGAGGAGGCAGTAAAGGGCTGACAGACAGACAGACTGAGCTGCTCCATTTCTAAAAGCTCAATATTCAACATTGAAAATGCCCAGAACACAGCACATTCCTGAAGAGTTTTTGTTTGTCAGTCTGTTCAGGACTGAGCAGGCACATGGCTTCAGGAGCCCATCTGTGTCCTTTCCTGACCTCTCCCATGTCCCGCGGTGCACAGAGGAGCCCTGGGCTTGGACAGGGGCTACAACGAAGGGAACAAGCAGCCTGCCCGAGCGGCACATCCTTCCCGTGGCCCACCCAGATGCTTCCCTGACTTCCATCCAGAGCTGTTGTAACACCGTCACGCAGTGGAGAAGAGAGGATCCAGATGGGCTCCCATCACCCCTTGCCCAGCCCGCACGGCAGCCCCAGCCCTAGAGGGACTGCAGGGAGTGAGGATGGTTCCCTGGAAGAAGAAAAGCCTCACCAGGTCCATCAGAGATGCTCCAGATATTGGAAAGGTAATGCTGGGGAGAGGATTTATTCTGTATGGTGAGGGGCAAAGCCCAAACAAGGGGGGGAAGTTACAGGAGATTTGGGGCCGAAGAGGAAGAACTTTCAAAAGCCAGAGCTCTTTGGAGGAGGCACAGTGGGCTGTGGTGAGAGGTAGTGGGTCCCCTGTCATCGGGGGTGTGTGTGCACAGGCTGACTGATGCTTCGGGCAAGGCAAGCGGGCATCCTAGGCCTTCAGGACTCCTTGTCATGCTGACAGTGGGTCATTTTCGGCATCATCTCTCTCTTTTTCCTTTTGCGGTGTGCGGGCCTCTCACTGCTGTGGCCTCTCCCGTTGCGGAGCACAGGCTCCGGACACGCAGGCCCAGGGGCCATGGCTCACGGGCCCAGCCGCTCCGCGGCATGTGGGATCTTCCCGGACCGGGGCACGAACCCGTGTCCCCTGCATCGGCAGGCGGACTCTCAACCACTGCGCCACCAGGGAAGCCCCTCGGCATCATCTCTCGGTTCCTGTCATTTGGAATCAATTTCCCTTCTCTTCCCTCACTTACCAATGCTTAATAAAAAGAAGGATCTGACAACAACTTTATTCCCAGGGCCACCTGCCCTCCGCTCGACAAAGCACTGGCCACTCTACACTCGATATAATGATCCTGCTGCCGGGGGCTCCTCTAGTCCCTCCTGGCCAGGGGCACCTCTAGTCCCATTCACCTGAAGAGGTGAATCTCTGAGTCAGGGCAGTAGCATCCCCTGTGTTTTACAGTTATGAACTATTCTCACTCAATTTGAAGACTCACCGCGATGCATTCTCCCTGACACCTGTCTGACTCTCCTCTGAAGTTAGATCTTCCCTGAAGGGAATGGGTCTACTTGCAAACCTCTTTGCCTCACAGGATGCCTTGAACACAGTATGTGCTGCATAAAATATATATATTTTTTTAATCACAGAGAAGAGATATTCTTACTCAGGGCTGCGGAGGCAGCTGCTACTTTTGGAACCATTTTCCATTTAAATCCAGCAATAAGTGACAATTCTGGACCATGCATAGAAACCACACAGCTCCTGGGGCCAGAGATCAAGCCGGCTGGAGGAGGGATTTAGCGTCAGTGGCGTACAACTGCTTATGTGTCCTACAGGAACCCTTCTTTGCCTAGGCTGGACGCCACTTGCAAAATCCCACTTGGGAAGGAGCTGAGATAGTACAATGGAGCTAGATACAGAATCTATGTGGTCCCAAATGGATCTCCTTCACTAGTAAAAATTCTAGTAGAATTTCTGGGCTTTCTGGCCTGAGATTAGCAAGCTGCTCAGAATTATCTGAACAACAAAGGTTACTAGCGCAGACTGCAGGACTTTGTGCCAGATATTTGGGAGACACCAGAGCAAGAGTCTCTGCTCTCAGGGTCCTCACTGGCTGAAGGGACCAGGAGCAAGGAGTCATGAAGAGATGAGGGAATTGACAGGCATGATCCATGTAAACAGAGGGCTGAGAGTACCTAGCCGGTAGTGACACCTGATAGAAGCCTTAAGAATGAGTTGGAATTTAGCAGGTTGATGAGATGAGCCTTGGGCACAGGTATGAGCTTTTGCAAAGGCACAGAAACCTGGGAGCTTGTGAGTCTAGTGAACCACAAAGAGTTCAGTGTGGCTGAGACCAAGGGTCTGTGTGGTCACCTGGGGCTGGAAGGTAAACCTAGAGAGGAACCTTGAACACTGTGGCTAAGGATGCTGACGGTCCTTAAGTACATGCCCAGAGGAATGAAACTGCGATACAGGCTACAGTGTGGATGGACCCCGAAGACTTTATGCAAAGAGCTGGTCACAAAAGGAACAAATACTGAATGATTCCATTGATAGGAGGTACTTAGAGCAGTCAAATTCATAGAGACAGAAAGTTGAATGGTGGTTGCCAGGGCTGGGGGAAGGGAGGAATGGGAAGTTAGTGTTTAATGGATACAGAGTTTCAGTTTGGGAAGATTAGTGGATGGGGGTGATGGGTGCACAACAGTGTGAATGCACTTATTTAATGCCACTGAATTGTACACCTAAATGGTTAAAATGCTGATTTTTGTTACGTATATTTTACCACAATTTTTTTTTTTTTTTGAAACAAGGAAATGCCCAGGAAGCACGGTGTTCTGATAGACACATGTTCAGCACCACTCTAATCTACGGAAGTTCAGAAATCTCAGCTTGTTTTGTACTGATGCAGTAGGGGAATCATATACCTGTGGGAACTGTCCCAGACTCACTGTTTACAAATAATCTAGCAGTTTTAAGTAGCTGTCACCTCCCGAGAGAGGTGAACCTTCCAATCACACAATTTTCCCCTCCTCCCCAAGTTCTTTTTTTTAAACAAGTGTTCCTAATCTTATACCTTTGGGTTGAGGGAAGAAAGGAGACAGCTAAGACAACCAGGCTTCCCTTTGATAACTTGCTCCCTCACCTAATTAATTAACAAGACGCTGCACACAGCATCTATACTGAACAGGAGAATTTCACACAGCCCAAATCAGACACTGTTCACTCCAGCGCCACTCAACTCAATCCAATCTTCTGAAGACTGTCAGTACGTAACATACAGTCACTGCCAACTGGAAGGGGCGCCATGGGTTCCAAAGTAGCCTTTCCCCTCTTCCAACACACACCATGTTGATGGACAAGCAGATGGGAGCATCATGTTAACTCTATCCTTCAACATTTCTTGGAAGAGTTTTCTAAAACCTACATTTGATAGCTCTGTTTTTAGTTTTTTATGGAAAACAGAGCTATCATATGATCCTGCAATCCCACTCCTGAGTGCATATCCAAATAAAACCATAATTCAAAAAGACACATGCACCCCAATGTTCACTGCAGCACTATTTACAATAGCCAACACATGGAAGCAATGTAAATGTCCATTGACAGATGATAAAGAAGATGTGGCCTATACACACACACACACACACACATACACACACACACACACAATGGAATGTTAGCCATAAAAAAGGATGAAATAACGCCATTTGCAGCAACATGGATGGAACTAGAGATTATCATACCAAGTGAAGTAAGTCAGACAGAGAAAGACAAATACCATATGATATCGCTTTATGTGGAATCTAAAATAAAGATACCAATGAACTTATATACAGAACAGAAATAGACCCACAGACACAGAAAACAAACTTATGGTTACCAAAGGGGAAGCGGGGTGAGGGATAAATTAGGAGTTTGGGATTAACATATACACACTACTATATATAAAATAGAGAACTAGCAAGGACCTACTGTGCAGCACAGGGAAATATACTCAATATTTTGTAATAACCTATAATGGAAAAGAATCTTTAAAAGAATATATAGATACATATATATGTATATTTATAACTGAATCACTTTGCTGTACACCTGAAATTAACACAACATTGTAAATCAACTATACTCCAATTTTCTTTTTTTTTTTTTTAATATATTTATTTATGTATTTGTGGCTGCATTGGGTCTTTGTTGCTGTGTGCGGGCTTTCTCTAGTTGCAGCGAGCGGGGCTACTCTTAGTCGCGTTGCTTGGGCTTCTTGTTGTGGTGGCTTCTCCTGTTGTGGAGCACAGGCTCTAGGCACGCGGGCTCTGGTAGTTGTGGCAGGTGGGCTCAGTATTTGTGGCTCGCAGGCTCTAGAGCACAGGCTCAGTAGTTGTGGTACATGGGCTCAGCTGCTCCGCGGCAGGTGGGATCCTCCCGGACCAGGGCTCGAGCCCGTGTCCCCTGCATCGGCAGGCGGACTCCTAACCACTGCGCCACCAGAGAAGCCCCTCAATTCCATACATTTAGTAACTCAACACCAAAGTTTACATATTCGACTTTCTATTTGAAAACTAGCCTTTCTTAGTTCCTCTTCCTTCTCTTTGGGTCTATTCTCCCAAAATTCAGAAAGAACTGTCATTTGGTGAGCTCATCCATCAATTTCTGTCATGTCGATAAATCACTTTCTGCTTCCTGGAGAAAGTTACAATGCATATTCCGACATCTCTATAGTTGCTATGCAGGGCGTATGCAAAAGGTTGATTCATAACTTTTGCTCATGCCCCAGCTGAATCAGCTCATTCTGGCAAAAAGCATTAAAAAACAGTGCTGTGTGTTACCAGTTCTTGTGGTCTTGTCTCAAGAGAAGCATCCATCCAGCTGAGATGGTGTTCGCACGTAAAAGACAAACATGGCAGGAGAATGTTGAAAAAACTCAGGGTGAATTCAAATGGTGGGATGTCTTTGATCCACAACTGTTTTCCTTTTAGAGTCATTAGTGCTAATTACTAACAAATACCCTGGTGACAAGCGCTGGCAGTTACTAAGCTGCTAATTGGCTTCAATTTACCGCTCTGATTGTGTGGTCACAGGTATATATCTGCTAGGGGAGTGAGGAAAAAGAGCAGGTATATCAGGTCTTAGGCTGGTCTTATAAAAGGGATCACCTGCCTAAAATGTTCAGCCTAACCCAATGGGTCTCAAACTTTCCCACGTGTCAGAATCGCTGGGAGGGTTTTTAAAGCACAGACTCTGGGCCCCACCCCCGAAAATTCTGGTTCAGTAGGTCTGGGGTGGAGCCCAAGAATGTGAATACCTAAAAAGTTCCCAAGTGGTGCTGGTGCTGGTCCTGGGTCACCTATTGAGAACCACTGGCCTCACCATTACGCTCCTCCCACCTGCAATGCAGAGAAGGGCCACAAGAGCAACAGCCATGCGGGCGTCAGCAGATATTGTACTGCACGGTGAACAGCGCTATATTTAACAGGGGGACATCCGTTGAAAGGTGGGATTTTAAAAAATGAATTATTTGTTTTCCTGTTCATTTTTCTTGTTGTTGTTTTGTTTTGTTGGCCGCACCGCGCAGCACGTGGGATCTTAGTTCCCCAACCAGGGATCGAACCCAAGGCCCCTGCGTTGGAAGTGCAGAGTCTTAACCACTGGACTGCCAGGGAAGCCCCTGTTTATTTGCTTTTTCCCTTCAAAATCTAACCAGGAATTTTACAATCTCTCTATTCTGCTTTTCACTGGGACAGAATGAATCACAGAGAGATTAAAGGAAAAGTGAGCAGTGCCTGATTGTCTGGGCTTCAGCTACTGAGGACTCAGCAGTTAGAAAAAGCACCCTGTGCTTCACTTCTAGGAGTCATCGCCAACCTTCTCCTTAGGAAAACTTTAGACCCAAAGACCCAGAATGTGTGACTACAACAATAAGATAAAGTGATGACTCTGGCTCCTACCTAAAGGGTTAGAGAATAAACCTGAGGGATTATTCCATTCAACAAACAACCCGTCAGCAGGCGATGTGCAGAGAGTAAAGGGTATAGGCGTGGACATAGTAATCACCAGTTATGAAGCCCACTGTGCACCCAGCGGCATCATGGTACGAATCCTAGTCCCTGCAGCTCCCTTGGATGGCTCTGGCAGTGCCAGTGATGCCAGCGAACGTGCACACAGCGCCTGCTGGGTCTCACACTCTCTTTGAGTGCTTTGCACGTATCTACTTATTTCATCACCATAACAACCCTGTGACTTAGGAACTTTACAGACGAGAAAACTGAGCCACAGAGAGGTTAAGTCACTTGGCCAATGCCACTCTGCCAATAAAAGGTGAAAGGTAAAATGTGTGCCCACATTACCTGGCTCCAGAGGGCCGTACTGACTAAGGACTATGCTACCCACCAGTGTCTCTGCTGGTGAGTGATGTCACCCATGTTTCGATGGATAAGAAAACTGAAACCTGCAAAGGTTAGAAACTGACTTAGGTTTTGATTCAGAAGTCTGTGCTACATGCCCAGGGCTCTCTGATGACAGGCACGTGGTTCCTGCTTTTGAAAGGGGGACAGGCTCACAGACAAACGCACACGATTGAAGGTGGAGAGCGCCATGATAGTACTACGGTGTCAAACCATCCATCACACACAAAGCAACTCTCTCCCTCTTGTACTGATGTGTTATTACATGACTAATGAGACCAATCTGGGGGAGGCAGATTTTGCTCCCATTTGGACAGATGTTCCCACAGGTGGCAGCGGTACTTGGGTATCTTCACATGCAGCTGTTACTGTTATTTCTTCATTGTGCTGCCGCTACCACCTGCATGAGCTGCACCTATGTCTGCACTTCCTTAGGCCTTTACGCGGAGAGATCTGGAAGCTTAATACCTTACGTGGTAATATTCGAGTCTCCTTTACACCGTTAAGGAGGCTTGAAGGCTTTGACACAGACAGCACAGGTGGTATTTCCCTGGCATCTAAAGGGGTTTTCTACACGTTATCCATGTTGCTACTACAGAGAGCAAAGCAGGAGCCAGCTTTGCATCATAAACCCCAGAGCCTTTCCGGCTCTGTTATGAGAGTTCCCGAATATTCTAAGGATTTAGGTGAACTAAGCAGTTTCACCACGGAGATTAATCCCATAAAGACAGGATGACTCCGGTCTAGGGAATGAACTCCCCCAAAGATGGGACATTTGCAAGTCCCTATGACAGGGATGGCACGCTTCACCCAGGAGAAGGAATGCATTTACACGCAGCGTGTCTTCTCGCCTCTAACCGCCTCCCTGGCATCCTGCATCTCTCGCGAGGCCATTTCTGCCCACTCGATCTCGCTAAGACAAATCTGAGTGATGTCAAGGTTGCTTGTCCCCCATGAAACAGGATGTCATTTTTCTACTTAGTGGCCAGCCTTTCCTCCTTCGACTCCACCAGAAGAGAAGCTTTGGTCAAACTGTCCAACTGTAACGTCCCCCCACACAGGGATGCGACCATGGTGCATCACCTCATCTGATCTCTTCATTTTACAGGGAGGAAAACTGAAGCCCAGCAAATGGAACCATTTTCTTGTGGGTTAGTGGGCAGGTCATAGAATTAAAATAATTTTTTTGAAAGCCACTATTTTTTTCCCTTTTTTTTTTTTTTAATCAAAACCACCCTGTTAAAGAAAAATCAGGGCTTCCCTGGTGGCGCAGTGGTTGAGAGTCCGCCTGCCGATGCAGGGGACACGGGTTCGTGCCCCGGCCCGGGAGGATCCCACATGCCGCGGAGCGGCTGGGCCCGTGAGCCATGGCCGCTGAGCCCATGCGTCCGGAGCCTGTGCTCCGCAACGGGAGAAGCCACAACAGTGAGAGGGCTGCGTACCACAAAAAACAAAAGAAAAAAAAAAAAAAAGAAGAAAAATCAAAGTCATGGGCAGAACTTCATTATGAGCAAAAACATTAAATGTACCTCTGCTAGGGCTCCTTCTGACATCACTGCTTGCACTACAAAGCGCCGCGTGCCTTTTAAGAAGAAAATTAACAATGCAGATTAAGAACCTTAAGAAAATTCAAGTCCTCTGACCCAGAATTCACATTCTGCTAATTTATACTAAATAATGAACCTGAAAGAAGGAATCCACATGCTAAAGAAATTCAACAAGGTCTTCATTAAATCTACAAAAATTCAGAAACATCCTAACTGGCCAAAAACAGGAGAATGTCTTAAAATAATAATGATGATAAATCACTAGATGGAACATTACCCAGGCAGTGAAAGCGATAGTTATGAAGATCAATAATGTTAAGTGAAAATAAAAAGCGGGAACCAGAATTGCACACAGATGGAAGACAACTATCTTTCAAAATGTGCAGAGAAGTAAATTGGAAGTAACTGATCAAATAATGGCGATCTCTAGGTAGTAGGAGATATATGATTTCTGTCTTCTCCATCCAGGTTTTCTCTAGTCTCTAACATACTCTGTGATGCATATGCTTTATTCTATAATGAGGAAGCATATTCACTGTTATATTTTATATTATTTTTTAAATGCCTGAGCCAGATGTGTTGTATCACTTTGACCAAGGTTTTTGCAAAAAGAGGTGCTTAATACCCGAGGATCCCAGGAGTTGCAAACACTGCATCCAGATGCCTTGGCTGGTGAAACACAGGTAGAAACACAGGCTGTCAGGATGTGCTCTGGTGTGACCATTAATCAAATGCTCAAATAAAAGTTAAGTACTGTAAAAGGAAAGCACTGCAGGAGAGGAGGCTTTCTGCAGAAAAGGAACCATGTGCTGGCTAGGGTAAAAGAGATGTGTAACAAATGCAGCCAGTTAGTAAGATTAATGAAAGGAGAAACCACTCTGCATGGTGGTCAATCTTCAATAATTTAAGGGTAATAGAGACTAATTTCAAGGTAATAGGAAAAGCTACCCATGTCTAAATTTTGGCTGAGATTCCTTTGTGTGCTCAATGGGCTAACTCTTCCGAAATCAGTGTAATATTGAGCACAGAGCAATTCAAGCACTTTTTGGTTCCTATTCCAGACTGTTATAGGGCCAGGGTCCTATATCTCACAAATGGCAGGTGCATGCAGACCAGCCCAAGAAGATGCTTCTGCCCAAGGAAATCTGTAAGTGGTAAGCAGATTGATGAGTAGATCCAGCAGGGAGGGAGAGGCAGCTCTCAAATAAACAGAAATAAAACAAACACATGCAAAAGAGGAAAGTAAGCAAGATCTCCCTGAATTACAACAGGAATGATAGAATTCCTGCATTGGAAGGGGCAGGAATTCATTCTTCTGACCTTGGAGCAGTCCCACGTGCACAAAAGCAGCATGTTTCAGGTCTACAATGCTGGCTGAAAGGTTGTAATGAACTGCAGAAACCTCTGGAGACTTGAAAGCTGGTGTGTGTGTGTACACACACACACACCAGTGATGATGCATACATACACACATGCATTGGTATATGTATGCATAGACTTATGTACACATGTAAAACATATATGTATAGATATACAGGCATATTCCGTTTTATTGCACTTCACGGATACTGTGTTTTCGTTTTTTTTTTTTTTTTTTTTTTTTTTTTAAAATTTTGAAGGCTTGTGGCAACCCTGTGTGGAGCAGGTCTGCTAGTGTTATTTTTCCAAGACCATTTGCTCAATTCATGTCTCTGGGTCACATTTTGGTAAATCTCAAAATATTTCAAACTTTTTCATTTTTATTAAATTTGTTATGGTGATCTGTGATCTTTGATGTTACTATTACAACTCACTGAAGACTCCGATGATGGTTAGCATTTTTTAGCAATAAAGTTTTTTTTTTTCTTTGTTTTTGCGGTACGCGGGCCTCTCACTGTGGTGGCCTCTCCCGTTGCAGAGCACAGGCTCCGGACGCGCAGGCTCAGTGGCCATGGCTCACGGGCCTAGCCGCTCCGCGGCATGTGGGATCCTCCCGGACTGGGGCAAGAACCCGTGTCCCCTGTATCGGCAGGTGGACTCTCAACCACTGTGCCACCAGGGAAGCCCAATAAAGTATTTTTAATTAAGGCATGTACGTTGTTTTTTTTAGACCTAATGCTATCACATACTTAATAGACTACAGAAGAGTGTAAGCATAAGTTTTATATGAACCGGGAAGCCAAAAATTTGTGTGGCTTCTTTATGGCGATTTTCACTTTACTGCAGTGGTCTGGAACCCCAGTGCCATATTTCTGAGGTGTGCCTGGACCTACATGGAGATGTAGACGTCTCACACAGCCATATTTCAGCTGGCTGGTCTATATTTGGAGGAGAGACAATCATCTACATTCCCATACTATTTAAACTGAGTCTAAAATACAGGCTTACACAAAACTGAGACAAGCACTTCACTTTATAGAAGAAGACAGCAAGGTCCAAAGACAGCGACTTGCCTAACTTGGCTGGGGGTGTGATAACAGGAAGCAACTGACAGCATCACGTGAATAGCAGGAACCAGGCCCTGGGCTCAGTGCTTCATGTGCAGCGTCTCCTTGGTGACGGGTGGTGCTCTGACCCCATCCTCCAGATGAAGACAAAAACAAACCCAAACTGATCTTGAGAAGTTATGTGCTCAAGGTCTCAGCAAGCAGTAGAGCCGAGACTGGACCTGTGTGGAGTGATTTCAGAGCACAAGCCCTTGATCTCGAAGTCACTCTTGCTGGTGGCGAGGCCTGGACCTTAACCTGGGTCTCTAGACTTGGGGTCCCAATGCTCCTTCCTTTACAGCGTTACGAGTGGCTTTGCCAGTGCCACGTGATCCATCCAGACCTTGACAGACAGCCAACACTTCCCCACCAGCCTGTTCATCCAGGACCTCTATGAAAATAAGCTCTAGAGAGCAGAGGTTTGGCTTGCTGGTTTTCACTGCTGCTTTCTGTGGGGCTAGAAGAATCCCTGGCATGTGGTAAGCACTGAACACATACTTGTTGAATAAATGAATTAACTCTGACAGGGATCAGAGAATAGGAAGCCAGGACTGTCTTTTCCAGAATGCTGGAGCTGGACGAGAACCCTGGGCTCACCCAGAACACATTCAATAGTAAAAAGCAGAAGAGCTGTCTTCGTTTTGCAAACTGTAGAACCCAGGAGAGGGAGTGGCAGTCCTTTGACTTAATCTGCCTAGGATGTAGTGCCAAGGGAGGATGGGAGCCAGCCTCCTGACATGCAGGCCACCAAGCCAGGGTGTCCCCATGTATACCTCACAGATCACCGGTGCCCTGCTATGCTTGGTAAAGTAGACGTCCCCGTGGCCTCTAGTAAGTTGGTGAAACGCAACATGTAGTAGCAGACAAAGGGCTCTGAGAATCCTGCAGGCAAGGAGCAGGTGACCCTGTCTCAGCCACGCTCCCTCAGAGTCCCCTCCTCCACAGCAGCTGTTAACACGCCTTGGAGAATAGGGTGCTTTAGCAGATGCTCAAAAATCAGTGATGCAAATTCAGCCTCTGTTACACCAAGGCCTTTCCTCTGCTTCATGGTCAGGGTCCTGAATCTTACAAATGGCATCCAGAGGGATGGAGACCAGGAGGAAGAAAATGCTTCTGCCCGAGAAGATCAGTGATAAGCAGGTCAGGAGTCAAGAGCAAACCCTCACCGTTTCCTTGAACTTGAACTCTCACCCTTGGCTTGCCTTCATCACCTGGCCCAAAGCATCCCCACTTGTGCACTCCATACATACCTGTGTGCAACATCTGTGTGCCCGGCCCTGTGCCAGCCATAACAAGGACAGCAGGGGGCAAAGACAACCGAGCCCCAGCCCTCCAGGAGCTCCCACTTCGCTGGGGTAAGAACAGCAATAAATGATAAACGAGGAAGTATATAATGAGAGTCACGTCTTTGCTGAAAAGGATTCAGAGAGAGTGTGAAGGGAGGCTGAGGTATCACCGCTAAATGACATCTGAGCACAAATCCAGAGGAAAGGAGGGAGCTACAGGGCGATTTGGAGACAGAGCCTTCCAGGCAGAGGAACAGCAAGTACGAAGCCGTGAGGCAGGCGTGTGCCTGGCATGATAAAGGCACAGCAAGAAGGCCCATGGGCTGCAGGGAAGTACGGATGGGGTAGAAGCTCCACATTCCAGCATCCCTGCCGCGGCCGGCTTCAGGGTCCTGTGACCTGTGCAGTCACACAGGGCCCTGTGCTGAGAAGGACTCTGCTTTGTTCAAGGCTCTGCTGTCACCATTTTGGAACTGATAACAATTTCTCTAAAAGGGCCCCACATTTAATTTTGCACTGGACCCTACAAATTACAAAGTTGGCCCTGCCTGTTGCCATTCCATTCATGAAGGACTGGCCAAGATTACCCTCAAGAACAAGGCTGCCATTAACCAGGGAAAGCACACCAACTTTCTCCTATTTAAGCCCCTTTGTCCCTCGTTTACTAGAGAGTGATGACAAGAATCTCACAGAAAAGCCCACGGGGACACCATCATTTACTCTTTATATGTTTACTGGAGTCTTAAAAAAAACACCCCAAACACTCTTGTGTTGGGATCTTGGCCTCCAAACTTCTGTCAACTCTTTATTACCTACGTTAATAAAGGGAATGGGGAGTGTGAATAATTCAGAAGAGCTCATGAGAATCCCCAGCTCTGTTAGGCAGCATGTGGCTTTCCTTTCTGCATATTCTCCTTAACTGTGAAAAAGTCCAGACTGATGATCTTGAGGCCATACAACCTGAGCCACGGGAAAGAGAACTCTAGGTGACTTCAAAAAGCACCTGTAGGATGAAAAATTGGGAAATAGCTACAAGTATATCCTTCCCCATCACCACTCATCAAGTATTAGGGACATACTCTAACCTCTAGGACAGTTTCCCTCTAAGAAAATGATGACCTTTGTGGGGCAGTTCCACCAAAAATGCACCTAATACACAAAATTTTGTGCACAATTTCTGAGGGGGTCTGAGAATTGCTATAATCTATCCATGGACCCCAGGTAAGAATCCCCGACTCAGGAATGGGGGTGCATGGCCGGGAACTGGCCCAGCCCCTGCCCTACACGTGCATGAGATCGAGGCAGTGTACCCTAAGGAGGAAGGGGTAGATCTGGGTCAATAATAGTGGCTTCCTCTGGAAAAATTAGGCCACAAAGTTGGACCCCAGCGATCAGGGTCTAGACAATATAAATGGAATTAAATGAGACCAAAAGTTTACTTTCCTAGCTGTCTTAAGTAACTCCAACCCTGTAGACTTTTCTGTGATCTGAGGCTCCCTTTTCCCAAGACAACGGGATCCAGGATGAGCCCTGAAGAAATACAGCCAGGAAGACAACCACATAATAACTTTAAGCCTCAAGCTAAGGAGCTGGAAAAATGGCAAACAGGAACTGGGTACTCTATGCTAATTGCTGTTCTAAATGCATAACATACATTCACTCATTTGAGTCTCACGCTAACTCTGAGTCAGATACTGGTATATTATCATCCCCACTTTACATATGAGGAAACCAAGGCCCACACAAGTCCAATCACCAGCTCAAAGTCACACAGCTAGTAAGCGGCAAACTCGAGATCTGAACCCAGGCGTACGGGGCTTCTCCACCTGTGTTGATGGTTGCAGTGAACCATACACTGTCTGCCCAATGGGGCCTGTCCACGTCACCAGGCCACAGACAGTTCACTAGAGTAGGAGCCAATGAGTGAGAGATGAGGCCTGTAGGAAAGAGAGGGCCAGATCTCCCCTGGGGGGCAGGGGGACCTGCTGGATGACTGGACAGGGAAAGGGATGTGTTGGTGGAGATCACCAGTAAAGGTTTAGATTCTGATCACATGCTGATACACCCAGGAAAAAGCACACAGATATGCACACAGAAAATCCCATGTAGAGAGCTAGTGGTAATGTTTTTAGAAAAAGGAAAATACAAGATTTGACTTGCAGCCTGATACCACCGTCAAAGGGAAAGAAATCCCATGGATACACGAGGATGGTGAGTGAAAGTCCGAGACTGAAGAACTCCTCACTCAGCACGGTCATCTCTGGCAAAACTCGCAGGCCCCTGAGATGCCCACATGGGGGAGGACACAGACACCCCAGAGAGGGGTCCATCCCAAAGGAGACGGAAGACAGGCTATGGCAAGGATCCCACCACCTCAGAGACGGAAAAAAGTGCCACCGGGCTGAGGATTTGCACGTTATACTTTAAAAATCCACTTACGCCAGAAGGGGGCACTGTTACCTCTAAAACCCACCTTATGCTACAGGTCCTGAGGTCGGTTACCTGAGCTGCTGATAAAAGTCAAGCAGACCCTGCAGGACCTGATATCCAGGTCCTGGATCAGACTCCAGTCTCCCCATCTCCCACCCCTGAGGAGTTTAACCTCCAAAATTAAAAAAAAAGAAATCATACAGTCCTTCCCAGACTTCATCTAAATCACTGCCATTTTTACACCCTCTACAGAAGGAAGTCTGTCATTTAACCAAAAGGAGAAACTTAGTATTTTAGAAGGAGAAAAAGAAAAAAAAGAAAAAAAAAAAAAGGCAAAGGAAAACCAATCTTTTAGAGGCCTGATCTGGATGGCTACATCACCAGCCCACATTCTGTCTCTAATTGGGGGCATAAAAGAGATTATCAAGTCATGTTCTTAAGGATAGGGGGATCTGTTTCATCTCGATATTCATTTAAAGAACTCTGTCTTCTCCTTAGGGTTAAAAAGTTGCTCTGGCTGGCCTCCTCTTGTAGAGAGGCTAAGAAACTGTCCATCCATTCCAGCGGTTCTTAAGCTGCTGTGGGTCTGAGATGCACATGCAGAGTTGATAAAACATCCTTCCCTGGATCCCACAGCTGTGCAGAAAGGACCCTCCAGGCTTCTGTTTCCAACAAGCGTCACGGGTAACTCACACCTCTCCCCGCAGAACACAGAACTCGTTTATCTCTAACTCACGCCCCTAACACATGCCTCCACTACCCTCCTGGGCATTGGGCTGAACCAAGGTCAGTTCTCTGACTGCTTCCCAGGTCCACATCTGAATTCTAATCCTAGCCAGGCTCTGCCCGACTTCGTAAAGTTTTCTGCATCTTCCTGTGCTGGTTTCAGTAATACCCTGTGAAACATGGCCTGACTGAAGTTCATGGGATTACTGTGCAAAACACGATCCTTCACTTTGTGACTTGTTCAGTTTGGGGTTCTCTTCCCACAGTTGTAAGAGGTGAGTGTTGAGTTGCTAAGGGTCCTATTTCTCTCCTTGTCAATTTAGGAAAGGCACACCAACCTTCTCATTTTATTCTCATCATTGCACTTACCAGTGTTTGAGATGTTTCTAGGATCTCCTGCGTTGTTCACATGCATTGTCCCCCTTTGCTGGAGGGTAAACTCCTTGAATTTGAGGCATCTGAGTTTCAGTCCCCAGCAGTTGGCAAAGTGGAGTCTTGATAAGTATTTGTTGGTACTGCCTGCCTGACTGAAAAATGAGATATCCCACTGGCTTTGAACTATGAGTTATCTCAGGACATGGTGAAAAGAAAACATGGAGGGGGCATATGCAGGTCTGAGAAACTTTGTCTCAGAATTAGGACACTGTATCAGTTAACACTGCTGTGTAGCAAATCGCCCCAAATGTAGTGGCTTAAAGGTTCAGGTGGGCAATCTGGCCTGACTCAGCTGGGCTTCTCTGGATCTGGCTGGCTGCGGCTGATCTCTTAGCTGGGCTTGCTCAGCATCTGTTGTCAGCTGGTTGATCAGCTGGCGACGGCTATTATATGACAGTCCTCAAAGGACAGCTCAGGCGACAGGGGCTTCTCTCTGCATGGTTCCCCATCCTCTGACAGGTGAGCCCAGGCTTGTTCATATCATGGCAGGAGGCTTCCAAGAGCAGCAGGAGAGTGAGCCCCAGTGCAAGCACTTTCAGGTCTCTGCTCCTGGCTTTTGCTCCTGTGTTCCACTGGCTGAAACAAGCCACAAGGGCAGGCCAGATTCAGGAAGCTAAGACAGACGCCTCCTCCTGATGGGAGGGGCTGCAAGGTCAGGGCACAGGGCATCAGCATAGGGAGGGGAAGAACTTACGGCCATTTTTGCAAACATGCACACACATTCACAAGCATACGTACATACTGTTTTTCTAGTCATATCCCACTGGAAAGAACATGCAATATGCCTGGGAAGGGAGCTGCGAAGTGCTCTCCTTATCTGCTTAACCACTTTCCAGCTGCATCTGTATTACTGTAGAAGGGGAAAATGAATCTTGGTGAACACGTAGCCATCTCTGTTCCAGGAATTTTGTCTTGACTGCCAAGTAAGAGTCTGTAGGGGGTTGTATCCACTTGTGTTGCCACCAGTAAAGCCTGAGAGGGCCTCAGCATCACCAACAGAACGTGTTACCAAATTTATAGATTTTCACTAACCTAAGAGTTAGAAATGGTATCTCAGTATATACATGTTTTTGCATTATTCTTTTTTTTTTAATTTTTGAGAGGGGAAAGTTGTCTCTTTTTATGTTTAAAAACCATTTGTATTTCCTCCTCTGTGAACTATGTATTCATGTTTTGACCATGGTTATTGATCTTTTTCATATTAATTTCTAGGAGTTCTTTGTATATAATTTTGAGATTAGCCCACTGTCTGAGTGACATGAATCACAGACATTTTCCTCTTGGGAAATCTTAATGACAGCCACCACATTAGTCACAGTGTGGCTGCCCTCCTGTTTTAAATGTCACCATTTGTCAGAAGCCTAAAAGAGGTTATATCTACTTTGATGCTATGCCATTATCTGTACTGTCCATCATCTCATTTACTTTTTTCTGTTTGCATTACTATTTCCTTTTATTTCCTCCCAGGTTAAACTTTTTTTTTTTACTTTGAAATAATTATAAATGCACAGGAAGTTGGAAAATAGTGCATGTACCCATCACACAGTTTCCCCCAGTGGTGACATCTTAGTATACATCTACAGTATACAAACTGGGAAACAGACGTTGGTATCATGTGTATATACCACTTTATCATATGTGTAGATTCATGAAACCATCAGAGCAATTAAGATACAGAACCGTTTCATCACCACAAAGATCTCCCTAATTCGACCCTTTAAAAAATCATAGCCACTCCCTTGCACTGTCCCCTCCCCCATCATCCCTAACTCCTGGCAACCACTAATACTATTTCCTTTCTAATCTACTGATTTTTTCTTCATACTCTAGTCATCTTATAAAATCTCTAGTGCTCCAAGTATAGGATTAGATGTAAAATTTGTGCAGAGCAGACTTTGGACTCAGTCCTGGGACCACATCTCATCCATCCTCACTTTCCTGAGCCCCCCCCCATTCTCTCCAACCACCCCTTTCTAGAATTATCTCAGGTGCCAGACAAATGTCTTCCATCCCAGAGGTCGTAGGGTCAGCCCATCTCTTTTCTCATTCCAATATGGGGGTGAGGAAACGGAAATGGGGTGACCTCTGAAGGTCTGAGAAAGCTCCTTCCCTCTTCCTGGTTAGCTGAAATCACTGGTCTACCAAAATTCGCAAGGTAGCCATTTTAAAAAAAGATCCTCGAGTTGAACAGAAGTCATAAGCAGGGCTTAGCCCAGTGAGAGAAGGCACAGTACAGGGGCCCTTTCTCCCCCATGTATATCTACTAAATTTATCTCTGGTTGGCAGACGTCGTTTATTCTGGTAAAGTAACCCAGCAAGAGGGACTCCAGAGAATTTGTCTGAAACGCAGCTGGGCTGTAACCCCTGAGATGGTTAAGCATTTATTAATTTAACACACAGCTCTTGTGGTTTAGGAAGCATTTACATGCTTAATCTTGGTTTAGAATCTTTCCATCAGGCAGATATTGTCATAAAGATGGAAGTCCCATCTCAGTTGAGACACATAATTAAGGGCAGGGTGGACAGAGGACAAGGGTCAACCCTGACCCCATTCTGGAAGGTCTCATTACACGCTCTGCCATCACAAACAGAGGGATCCCTTGACCTTCTGGCAATATTACGCTCAGCTTGATTCTTTAAGATCTAGGCCCAGAGAAAAGATGTCTTCAATGAAACTGTCTCCTGTGCAAATTCTACCAACACTGCAGGGCCATGATATCAGCACAATTTGCAGCCTAGAAGGTGAGACCTCCAATGAGAGATTGGAGGTATTAAGAATCTTGACTGTGACTACCGTGCAAAGGAAAAGAGGCCGAAGCAAGCTGAAAACTGGAAAAAATAGATTCTCAAATAATTTTGTTGCATGCCACCGAAAATAAAGAAAAACAAATGCAAGTGATACATGATATGTAATGAGGATGCAGGCCTCAGACATGGACATCTACCTCTTAAATAGTATCGTGCCGTCATTCGTGGTTAAAAAAACTTCATCTGTTCCTAGATGGCCCCTATACCCAGGATCCTCTGTGTTTTAACCCAGTGCACTGGACCTACTCATCAGGTCTGAATTGGTGCCCAGAGTGGTTGCAGTGATGAGAAGATTCTGTAGTTCTCTGCTCAACATTCATCACTGGTGCCACCTGTCCGATTAGCTGGCATGCAATGAAGATACAGGGCACTGGTGTTCTTAGCACATGAACAGCTAAGTCTAAGATACACGTTTGCAAATGGTGCAGTCACTTGGGCACAGTTTGGCAGTTCCTCAAAATGTTAAACAGGAGTCACCATATGACTTAGCGATTCCACTTCTAAGTACATTCCCAAGAGAACTGAAAATATACGGCCACACGAAAACTATGTATGCAAATATTCATAGCATCATTGTTCATAACGGTCAAAAGTGAAAGAAACAACCCAAATGTCTATTAGCTGCTGAATGCATTTTAAAAAATGTGATACACCCACAGGATGAAATATGATTTGACCTTAAAAGGGAATGAAGCACAGACAAATGCTACAACGTGGATGAATCTTGAAAACATTATACTAGGTGAAAGAAGCAAGTCACAAAAGGTCACATACCGTATGAGTCAATGTATATGAGACATCCAGAACAGGCAAATCCTAGAGACAGATTAGTGGTTACCATGCACTGGTGGGCAGAGAAATGATGGGGAGTGGCTGCTAAAGGGTAAGAGGTATCTATCTCGGGGTGATCAAATGTTCTAAAATTAGAAAGTAGTGATGGCTGCACAATTCTATGAATATTTAAATATACTAAAAGAACACTGAATTGCCTACTTTGGAAGAATAATTTTTTTTTTTTTTTTTTTTTTTTTGTGGTATGTGGCCCTCTCACTGCTGTGGCTTCCCCCGTTGCAGAGCACAGGCTCCGGACGCGCAGGCCCAGCGGCCATGGCTCACGGGCCCAGCCGCTCCGCGGCATGTGGGATCTTCCCGGACCAGGACACGAACCCGTGTCCCCTGCATCGGCAGGCGGACTCTCAACCACTGAGCCACCAGGGAAGCCCGGAAGAATAAATTTTATAGTATATGAATTATATCTTAATAAAGCTGCTATTAAAAAAAAGAAATAGGCTTGCCCAAATAAAATACCTGAAGAAAGACCCAGTAAATGAATGCCTGCTAAAAAATTAGTATTAGGGAAGAAAAATCAAAGCAAAGTTAACCAATATCCTTATAACTGTGGAAGATGAGCTAAAGTGATTGGTCTCTATGCTACATGTTATAAATGATAATAAAGAGCCTTCAGCCCACCATTTAGGATCCTCCTCCATTCACAGCCTGATGCATTGCTTAATCATTCATTTTCTGAGATTCAAGAAAATCAGAGGCAGGGAGATGAAGCCAGGTAGTTATGAAGAAGCAGAACTGGCATCAGAATCTGGTCACTCCATTATTCATTCATTCCAGAAAGACTTATATGCCTACTATGTACATAGCACTTGAAGTTCTGTCTTCAAGAGCTTCTAGTCTAATGAGGGAGACACACATGAACATATTAAATAACCATAATGCAAAGCTCTTAAAGAGGTCTGTTCTAGAAATTGACGGTGCTTATATGAGGGAGAGATGGACCTTGCTTGGCCTGGAGAGAGAAGAATGGACTTGAGAGAGAAGGTGATGCTCACGCCGGACTGGGGCCTTTGGAGGCGTTGATCAGATGAATCGACCTAGTAATAGGCATCTGTTTACATTTCAGTGAGGCTCCCCAACTGAGGGCTTGGCTTGAGATTAAAATTCTGCAGAGTACAAGATCCAGAGCCTATAGTCTCAGTGTGCGTGAAGCAGGACAGTGCCTGTTCCGAGTGGGGCCCCGAGAAGAGCTCACACAGGGAAGCCAAACACAAGTCCTTAAATCACAAAGGCCATTCTGATCTTTCAGGGTAACTTTGATTTATTCTGTTTTCCTTTACTCTTAGGACACTAGAACTTCCCATTTCCGGGAGTTCCTTCTGTTCTCTTTGTATACTAATTAATCAAATAACTCAGTTAACTCACCATTCAATTAAAAATATATATATATACCAGGCAAGGTGCTGGGAATGCAAAGATAGAATCACAGACTTGCTCCCAAGCAGCTCACGGCTGCGTTCTGCGTTTCGCAAAGCATGGCCCAAAGACCGCAGCCCTGCCACCGAGGGAGTTGGTGAAAAATATGGATCCCAAGGACAAATCCTAGTGGGTCTGGGGAGCTAGACCTGGAAATCTGCTTTCTCAGGGATGCCCCACATGCTTCTGGCCTGTGGTCCTGAAAACAACCTTAAGAAACACAGGTACAATGACAATGATACTATCACACGGCAGGGTCTCCAAAGGGCCAGGTGGGTGATGTATTGGGTACAAGAGTAAGGGCAGTGAGATTTATCCTCCCAGTGGCGATCAGTTTTCACATGACTCTTGGTGGGTGGTTCTGGGATGGGGATCAGTTCAGAGACTCCCTCAAAGGTGAGTGCCAACGTTAACCACTACTGTCGTCTCTCTCCATCAAGATGACTTAACATGTCCCTGTATCAGATGTGACACAACCTTCTGACCCAGACTCTAAGGCTCCCTCGCTCCTCTGTGGATGGTAGAATTATCTGGCCAGATGTTGACCCCATTAAAGGAGGGTGGCAAACAAACAGAAAGGGGCTTTAGCCGTTTGGCTAAAAGGAATTACAATAGCAAGAGGGAAAAAATAAGAGCAGAGAGAAGGCCCGAGGGGAAGAAGGAAGATGACCTGGTGTTCCTAAATGACAAATCACACCCTACCCCAGAGTGACACACAGCCAATGGTAGGCAGAGACGGATTCCAGTTCGGAAGCGC
>NW_006774696.1:957490-959113 GCF_000442215.2 Lipotes vexillifer
CGGAAGAGCAAAACAAACACTAGCATTGGTGCCAACGAATCTTTGGACTTGAACAAACAGCTTCATCTTTCTGGGTCCCCTATTTCTGCTCTGTAAAATCAGAATGTTAATATTAACCTCTCAGGCTCCTGGGGGGGTTAAATATGGGGGGGAAAGTTCTAGCAATAGACCTTTGCACAAAGTATTGTACCTGCTTCCTTCTCCTTCAAACTATGGGTTCTAGAGGGTCAAATCTCGCCGAATTTCCAATATTAATGATAACAATATATTATTTAATGAGCGTCTACTAAGTGGCAGGCACTGTTCTAAGCATTTTACGTACGTGGAGTCATTTAGTCTTATAGCACTCCTGAGAGGCAGTTATTGTTATTACCCCTATTTTTCAAGGTGGAGAAACGCATCCACTACAATTATTGTACACCCACCGTGAACAAGCTGCAATGTTCCACTTCCCTTATGCCACTCCTTAAACACGAAATGGCAATTTTTCCCTCTATTCTCTCTGTCTTTTCATTCCCTAGTATCTTTTTTACCAGTCATGCCTTACCAAAAAAAGAAGTCTCCAAAGAGGAAGTTGAAAAGTTACCTTGCACATTTTTCAGAAGAGGAAATGGCCATCCCTCTCTAATCCCTGGATCATAGCCATTGAGTGCCATCATGGCCTTTCGCCTTGGCAACCCAACCCCTTTGCTCTCTACCCTCCGCCTGCTCTGTGTCCCTCAGGTTGAACCAGCACAGTGAACCAAAAGCAAGGCAGTGTGGTTCACAGCCCACCAAATAGCTGAGTAAACTTAGGTAAACTGCTTACCTGATGTTGGCCTTAATTTTTTCATCTGTGAAATGAGGGCAAGGGATTAGGCCATTTCTAAGGTTTGCTTGAACAGAAGGTATCTCTGGTTTACTAGAAGTCTGTGCGGTAAGAGATGCAGGATGGCAAAGTAGGAAGCATATAGGCTTCAAAGCCAAACCTAAATTTGACCACTGACTATCCTTTGCTGTCTGCATGTCCTTGGGAAAGTTACTTCTCCTTTCTCAGTTTCCCCTTTCTCTCCTACTAAAAGAACCAAGCTTTTGTGTTTAGGCAGCAGGTGGAAATTCCTGATTTCAAGAAAGGTAGGCCTCTACTTCTTCCTGGGGATGACTAATAATCTGTACAAACCAGTCATGGTAATCCCCTTCCCGACTGGCAGTGATAGGGTCCAGGATTCAGTATGTGACCAATTTCTAAGCCATGAGAGGTAAAGGGAAGTCTGCTGTGGAGGGTCTTATCCTGAATAAAAAGGCAGAGCCTCCTAAGGAGAAAGAATTTTGGCCCTGCTTCTTCCTTCCTGCTTGAGACCCTGGAGTGAAGATAAGATGTCTGGGGTTATGGCAGCCATCTTGCAGCCCAGAGGCAAGAATCATGAAGACAAAAAGCTAATGTGCTGAGAATGAAAAAAGATGGAAAGAATCTGGGGTCTTGAGGACATTGTTGAGCTGTTGCATAGGCACTGGATTTCCTGCCTCCTTATGGCTTAAAACACTGGTACTTGTAGCCAAAAGGTCTCCTAATGGAAATGATATAAATAGCACTTGGCCCAGAACTGGACAAAATAAACATGTGCATTTTCTGTTGGGAAAGAG